>NW_006760390.1:2079204-2220484 GCF_000271605.1 Fomitiporia mediterranea MF3/22 | reverse complement strand
GAATGAAGGGATGGACAAAGGGTAAGAGACTATAGAATGAACAAAGAATGAAGGGGTGGTCAAAGGAATGGAATGATGAAGTAAGGAAGGGTAGTAGTAAGAGTCAGTATACATATAGTTTATAGACAGCACCCCTGAGGGACAGAAGTCCCAAGTTCTAGTACAGAAGGGTACAGAACCCTCAGAACTGAAGGTACAAGAGTAGAGAACTGTAACATAGGTAATAGTACTGAAGCCTTAAATAAAGCATTAGTAGTAGTTCACAAACTTAAGGAATGCTTGGACCTGTTTCAGGTTCTAAGGTTGTAACCAGTTCTGAACTATAGTCACCTTTGCTGGATCCATACAGACCTCTCCTCTACTAATCATAAAGCTCAGATAATCTACTGACTCCTGTACAAAAGAGTACTTTACTTCTTAGAGAAACAGTTTATTATTTTGGAGCTGTTGTAGAACTGCTTGGATTAGTTAGTAATAGTACTCAACTGTCTGGGTGAAGATCAGAATGTTGTCCAGATACACACTAACATACTCTAAGTCAATCAGATCTGTAAGGATGTAATTCATAAATGACTAGAATGTTGTAAGTAAGTTAGTTAGTCTAAAGAACATTATGGTTGGTTTGTACAATCTGTGATTGGTTTGGAACACAGCCTTCTACTCATCTCTGTCTTGAATCTAAATATTATTGTATCCTTATCAAACATCCAACTTAGTAAAAACCCTAAATGTATGTGTCTTATTAATGAGCTCCTGAATTAGAGGGAGCAGGTACTTGTTTTTGACAGTACTCTCATTAAGACAACAATAATCCTAGACTGGGTAGAGCTTCTCATCTTTCTTTTTGACAAAGAAGAAAGGGGAGACTATAAGGGACTTTGAGGGTTAGATCTGGCTGTTCCAAAGATTTTCCTGAAGGAACTTGTCAAGCACCTCCTACTTGTCTCTGTTGAGTAGGTAGACCTTACAATCCTTAGGTTCAAAACCCTTAGTCAATTCAATTGTATAGTTCTAAGAACAGTGTTTAGGAAGCTGGTTAAATTCCTCTTCACTAAAGACTTTAAGGAACTCTCAGACAAAATCTAGCAGGCTGGGTCTGTATGTGTTCTAGAGTAGAGTTGTTCTGAGAGGGTTCTAGACTGGTTCTGTCTTAGACATCCTTCAGATCAACTCTATTCTATCTTGACTAGAATATATATCCACATATCTATCCTAGTTGAAGAAGAACAACTGGTCACCTTCATTAGAACTGTTAGTAACATTGAAAGCATCTGTATCTACTTAGAACAGTAGTGTAAGGTAGCTGTAAGACTCAGAACACTGATTGAACACAAGTGTTTACTCTAACTAGTCAATAGTAGGGTTGTAAGCTTTGAGCCATTTGAATCTAATGAAGACATCTGTCTTTCTAAGGTTAGTGACTCTGAACTCAATACTTTCCTCATAATCCTAAATAGTCATCTATAGTTAGACAAACTTGGTGATCTGACCATTCTAGTTTAGGGTTCTGTTTACATTGTATACTAGGATCAGAAGTAGAATACATTGAGTAGGAAGGTAGTGTTCCTACACAAAGGCCTTATTAATGTATGAACTAGTATATCTACTGTCTACTAGAACTGTTGTTTGGATCTGGAGGGATCCTGAGAAGGGAGCTAAGAGGATAAGGACCTAGAGCTAGTACTTAGAATGTTCTTAGATAAACTGCTACTTGTTCTGAAAGGAATGTACAGCTTGTACAGTCTTGTTGTCTGAGAGAGTAAGTATATGTACTAACATTTCCTCATTAACCTCTCTCTTTCAACAAGGACAGACTCATGTTCTCAGCTGTGAACTCAACTAAGGTTATCCCTACTTAATACTATGGACAAACTACTGAGTAGTAAACAGGGCTAGGTAATGTTCTGAATGTTCTAAGATCTTAGAACATAGAAGTGGTAGGTTGGATTGTGTGGATTTAGACTTGGATAAAGTGTAAAGAGAAGAATCAAAAGAATCAGAAGAAATAGGAGAACTATCTACTTTTGTTTTTAACTTTTTTCTTTCTAATAAATAATTTTGTTGATTTATTTTTTCTACTTTTTCTACTTTTCTTACTTTATTTACTTCTAATCCTACAGTGTCCATTGAATCAAAAGTGGCCATTAAAAAATCCAAGTCATAGCTCTTTAGTACTACATTCACTGTTAGGCCTCTACAAAATCCTAAAGTATGTAGTTAGGGTTTAGGAGTTCTAAGGTGACTTCTGGATTTGTAGAAAAGGCTTCTTACCACAAATCCTGCTTGTCACTCATTATTACTCTAATGACCTGACAGATATACTGTCACTTCTACAAGTAGTCCTTAATTTAGTGCTCTGACTTTCTGTAAGCAAAGTATACTCCTTACTTTTAGGCTTCTCTAATGTTTATTAGAATAGATTGATTACAAATTACAGGCAGATCAATCTGAGGGCTTAGAACTGTTAGAGCCAGATGTATGTACAAGCATTCTGTACAGACTTAACACATCTAAGCTGTAGCTTGGTTGAAGGAGATAGTGTGTGTCTTCCACTCAGTGTAAGTGACTAGTTCTAGCATTATTCTGAGAATCTTATTAACCAGTTCTGGGTGAAGAGCTTTTTCAAGCATTCTGATGAGAACATTATTGAACCCAAGTATGAATCCTACCTTCCAGGCCAGGATATTGAACTCCTGAAAGAAGGTATTAGTAGAATGTTTGCCCTGTCACAGAGACACAAGCTTGTTCTGTACATTGTGCTTCTCATTCAGATTGATAAAGGAAGTACAGAGCTACCTTATGAATTCTGAGTATGACTCATTGTTCTAAAGTTGGATCAGGCTTCTAATCTGATAACCTTTGATCCAGTTCTAGGCCCAGGTAGCTGTGTTGCCTTCCTTCATGAAGGAGAGGACAAATAGGACACAATCAAGATCTAAGGATAGATCAGTTAAAGTAGCAGCCACATATAGTTTGACTTAGTGTTAGAAGTCCTTAAAGTGCTACCTATTAAAGTTCAAAGGGTGGGTTACATACACTTTCTTTCTAGAACAGGTTACAACTTCTAGAACAATTAGAATGGGTTCTGAAGGGGTTAGGGGCATGTGGTTGGTAAAGGCCTTTTAGATAGAGGTCTACATGTATTAAGCTAGTTCTGCTCATAACTACTGATCTGGCAGGACAGTAGGGGTGGCAGTCAGTGTAGTAGGGTTCATGTCTACACTACAAAGGGATCAGCACTAAACTAAAAGGGGTAATGAATAGAAGAAGGGTGGCAAAAGTTTAAAAGGGTTTAGAAAGTTTAAAATTTAAAAATGTAAAAGGGTCAGGACAAAGGAAAGAGATTGACACAATAGTAAGTACTAATGCCTGAAACATAGGAGAGTTGTAGAGTGGTAATGAGTAGTCTTAATCTAATGTCAGTAACAGTGTAGAGGGGACCCAAAGGCTCAGCAAGGGGACCCAGGCTACAACTATCCTATACAACAGAAATACAGAATGTAAGTACTAGAATGTAGTTGGAACTTGCAGAACAGGCAGAGAGAGAGAGTGAGACAAGAGTAGAGTATATAGAGTGAGCCTAAGAGTACAGGACTACCTGGAGTAGACAAGATCAAGACTACTAGACTAGTCTGATCTTGTATGCCTATATATACTAAACTACACAAGAGCACTCAGGGAGCATGAGCCACTAAGAATGATGAGCCACAAAGAATGAAAGAAAGGAATGTCAAAGATAAAGGTACAAAGAATGAAGGGATGGATAAAGGGTAAGAGACTATAGAATGGTACAAAGAATGAAGGGGTGGTCAAAGGAATGGAATGATAAAGTAAGGAAGGGTAGTAGCAAGAGTCAGCATGCATATAGTTCATAGACAGTACCTCTAAGAGACAGAAGTCCCAAGTTCTGGTACAGAAGGGTGCAGAACCCTTGGAACTGAAGGTATGAGAGCAGAGAACTGTAACATTCTCCTTCTTACATAGAGCATTCCAGAGCCTAGCATTAAGAAGGGAGGCCAGAACAAGCTGTACTGACCATAGAATAGGACTGTTAAGAGATGAGGAACAAAAAGAGAGAAAAAATTATTTATTTAGCAAATGTTACAGACTAATACTCTCAACCAATGTGTCATTAGGACTGTAGGTCAGTGTAGATCAGTGCAGATCAATGTAGATCAATGCCGATCATTTTACTCTCTTGTCACGCTTTTTGAGCATTTTTAACAAATTACACAATATTAATTTAAGGACTGGTTCATTCAATATGATAAAACATACATATTGTAGCTCTGAAGTAGAGGAATACAATAATATAATTTTTATGTTGAACACTGTAGCATAAGTAGTAGTAAAAAATTTGTCAGTAGTCTCATATTTGGAATTCATTCAATTTCAGCAGTATTGAATTTCTATACACTTTTCTACTGAATCAATTTCCTTCAGAATTCATATATATATAGTACATGTATGTATCTACATTTTTCTATTTTTTTGAGTTTATTGGTTGAGTTATGCATGAATTAGAGGGGGGTGTTCAAAGGAACGTCCCTGTTTAAAGGAACGACCAATGCCTGTAGTAAGGAAGACGATCGGCGCGATCGGCGTTCACCACAAAGATGCACTCTGGCAACGTTCTTATTGGCCAGGTCTTTGGTCTTCTACCTACTTTGTTAGCCGAGCACTACCAGTCCTACTCAGCGTCTCTGCGGTCACTTAGTTGTCGTCAAGCGGCACACGGTCGTGATGACCGTCCCGCCTGCTACCTCAGAAACAGACTCCGCGCAGCCTACCTCCCGTAAACCGATATTTGAGGGGAGCACGCAGTTCAGACATTGGCGATACTCTGCCGAACAGCTCCGAGACATCCGCACTTCACTGAACAAGGCGGCGGTGAACGCAATTAAGAATGCGTTTGAACTTGATTTGGTACGTTTCCGCTTTGAGGAGCAATAATAATACTGTAGAAAGATTTATCTGAAACGCTTAGCCTGGCTCTTCAGATAATGTGTCGTTCTTGACCGCAGAAGAGGAATACCTTTTGGTCAAATTGTATGTTAGCAAGGTTGGTCAACTCTGTGGCCACTTTCGCTTTCCGGAAGAGGTGGAAGCCACTGCCATTTCGTACCTCAAGCGGTTTTACTTGAAGAACACAGTCATGGACTGGCATCCGAAAAACGTGATGTAAGATTTATCTGCCATAACTTCATGCGGCATCCTAACAAATAAATGCTGGAACACGGAAAGGCTGACGGCATTATTCCTGGCTACGAAAACCACTAACAATCCTATCTCACTTGAGCACTATACTGCTACCATTCCGAAGACATCACCATCAGATGTCCTCGATCTTGAATTTCTCGTTGCACAGAGCTTGAATTTCGAATTCAAAATATGGCATGCTTATAGAGCTCTTTGGGGCATCTATCTTGATATTCAGGTCAGTCAAGAAGACGCTGTAGACGTTCTCGAATCGGTACTGATTTCATTGATCCAGAATCTTCCGGACATTCCACTTGATCGACTACAGGAAACATATCACACAGCTATGAAGCATGTTCGTACCTCAAGACTTACAGATGCAGAGCTTGTATACGCGCCTTCTCAGATCGCGTTGGCAGCATTTTCGATGGCATCGCCGGATCTAGCCACCGCCTGGGCTCAGTCGAAGGGGGCGGAGTCTGTTTTATCAGTTGTCAAAGATATCGAACAGATGATTAAGCGGGACGGATCAGGACCCGACGTAGAGAAGGTGAGGGACGTTGATAAACGACTCCGGCTGTGCAAAAATCCAGAGAAGGTTGTTGGGAGCAAGGCGTACCTCGCAAAGAAAGCAGAACAAGAGGCGAAAGAAAAGGAAAAACGGACGAAGAAAGCGGACGATACGAGGCGGACGATAGAGTCCGGTGATCCTTTCGGCGAAGAACTCGGAGCTCAGAACGGGCGAGATCCCAACCTTGATGACGATGACTATGATTAAACACAGAAGACTACCGGGAGAGCATCTTGAACCCTGGCGGTAGCATCGGGCTTCTATCTTGAGGGCGAGCTTTTTCCTTGGGAATAATCATGTGTATTGTAGAATCAGAGAGCAATTTGACCTCCCTCTCCTTTTGCCACTGATGAGTAGCAGCCTACTCGGCACTGCAGCCTTGTTTTTCTGTCAAATTGTTTTGATGCCAGTGATGAATTGCATGTTCCCTCTCGCGTAAGCCGGTCCGATGCAGTGTCAGGGCGCCGTGGGAAAGCAGTAGCCCATCAACTCGCGGTCGGTCAATAGCCCGCCTAGGTTGGCTCTTCTTGTCTTGTCCTCTCCTCAGTAGTGTCTTCCCGTTCTTCTTCTCCTGCCTCTTCTGTCCGTCCGAGTCTCCTCCCGTTCTTATGGACAATGAAGCTCATTCATCGACTGCTGAAACCTCCGGACAACACCAGCCCAGCGAGCCGTCCGCACCGGGTCCGACAGACCCGCCCGTGTCGCCTGTGAGAAGTACGATCTCAAACGATGACACTGGTAGTATGGCGACAATTCTGGAAGATGTAGATGAGATATGGAGTGATGCACAGGAGATCACAGAGGCTGCGGAGGTAGATGCAGTGCAACAGGAAATTGCTGAATCCGTCAATGCAGACAATATTGGCAGCACTAACGTACCGAGCTCCCGTTTGGGGTTGGATCCCGACTTGGTTCAGCTCAAGGTCGTGACTGGGGAAAATAATAAAGGCGAATCGGAGGTCATGACTGTTGAGGAACCTCCGTCGGCCATTAGCACTCCTTCTGATCCTGCCCCAGCACAAGCTGAACTCGCCACCGCCCGTCCGCCGACCTTGGAAGTGCCTTCCATGCCAACATCCCCGACGCCATCGGCCTCCACCCACGCTGGAACGTCGCTCGAAGCTCCTTCTTCTACTTCGAGCACGCGACCCGTGTCTCCTTCGCCAACCCAGTCAAGCCATGGACTAAGTCGCAGACAAAGCAGAAGACGATCGGCAATCGACGTATGTCTGCTCGCCTCCTCTGTGTTTTTCCTCTACCTCCTGGCTAACATTTGGCTACCTATTCGATTTCTTTCCCCCTTTTATTTGTCTAGGGCCGCTCTACGAATCGATTTTCAAGTCTCTTGTCAAATCTCATACACCGTCGGCCCGAACGTGACCATGCGCCAGGATCGTCAGGCAGACCTTCTGCTCGCGAAGACGGAGAACCGGCTCATTCTAAAGGCGATGAATCTTCAAGGGCATCGTCCCCTCTACGTGCAGCTCGGCCTATTACACCACCACCAGCTTTACCAGCTCCTTCTTTGCAGGAGCTTGGTCTTTCTTTGACTGCTGTAACTTCCATTCTCACTCCTTCACACTTCAGCACACCACCAACCAGTGGGACCTTTATGAAGCCACATTATCTTCTATTATGCCATACTCAAGGTTTAGATGTTCTTCCTCTCGTCGCGCCACCTGCGCCACAGCCATATGCTTTGGTGCGCCGGGTCAGCTTCAAGAGTGTCGTGGTGATGGAGGAGAAGGGTGTCCTCGTGGCTATTGCCGGGAGAAGGGACGGTGTAAGAGTCTACGCCTTGGAAGAGGTTAAGAAAGCTGTCGAGTGGCGAGTCGACGTGGAGATTAGACGCGAGAAAGAAAGGTTGAAGCGAGAGGAGGCAAAGAGGGGAACATCGAATGTCGACAAGGTCTTTGGCGAACTAAAATCCGGCACACCTCTGCATGAAAAGCCCAACAAATCGAGCTTGGCGGAATCGCCTACCACTCCGACTCCAGCTACACCGAAGAACAAAAGGCGGAAATCTTCCGTTGGAACAGCTACGACTACCGGTTCCGCTCCTCCTCGGCCCCGACCTCCGGTTACGGGCCGGAAGTTAAGGAGAGCATCTTCGAGAGATACATCGAGTGCTCATCGGATCAGTGATCCTCCTCCTTATCAGGCTCCAACTTCTCGACCTGGTTTGGAAAACCAGTCTTCCGTTATCTCAGTTACCCAGACTCGATCCCGTTCCGGTTCTGTGCAAAATGTATTAGCTGGTACTTCAGCACGTCGACGTAGTGTAGTCTCTGTTCCTCGCGATGATGAAAAGGGCGACTGGGAGCATCATTCGAGCGACGATGAAGCTATCAACATGGCAACCGCGGGTCCCAGTGGAAGTGCGGCTCTTGATGAACGGACAAGTTCTATGGCATCTGGAGGGCCTTCAGTCACCCACCCTTCGCCTGTGGAGGGAGGCCAAGCTGTAACGCCTTTGGACATACCGAACTTAGCTGAATCGCGACGACTCTCCCAAACATCTGCGTCACCGACGATGACTCGACGGTCGAGTAGACCGGCGCAGCTGGACCTTACATTGTCCCGAACGCCGACCGTCACTGGGAATGCATCACGACCACCACCGTCGCCCACTCCGTCTGTTTGGACTCTACGTCAAGCATTAGCAGCTGCACCATCCGAAGAGGACCGCTCGAGGACCATTACGTCCGATGTAGACGGAGAGGACGACGATGACGATGGTGATGGTGATGGTGAACCCATCAGTTTTGCTCAGGCTCTCATGGAGAGTCGACTGCCTGATCTTCCTCCACCTGGCTCGCAGCGACCACAAGAACCGATACTCATCAATTCACGCGATGCTACGGAGCCTCAGAGTCCGGTTGAGAGTGCATCGACAGAAAATGTTGATATCAATCCTGCATCGCGGCGCGCACGGCGGCGATGGTCGGTTCTGGATGGCATGTTCTCACAATCCGGCAGCACGGAATCGATTCGACCCGATAATTCATCAAATCGGTCTCGGGCAATCAGAGAATCGCTTAGTGAACGACCATCAACTGGTCTTATCCGCATGAACTCTGCTGATGCAAATACCACTGTAAGGCGACTTTCACGTGGACATGCATCTGCTACTTCCCTCTCGCGTCCAAGTACAGCCAGATCAATGCCAGCTGCTCCTTCGCCTTCCCCGTCTGCACCTTCTACTCCATCACAACGACGATTTCTTCCGCGAATAATAACTAACGCCCTGCATTCGCGGCGCTCGGATGATCAACCCAGTCCCGGAGCAAAATCTTTACCGGGTGAATCAACAAAATCAAGTAATGCTGGTGCGCCGTTGCCACCTGCTCCGAAACTTGAGTATGTCAAGTTACCAGGAACCAAAGGGGCGGTCATGATCAAGGCGGTTGAAACTGCCAAGAAAAGGTGTGGCTCCTCTGAGACAAATCATGCGTAAATGCACTCATCACGATTTACAGTTTCCTGGCTATTCTCTGCGGAGAGAATGGCGAGAAGGTGGAACTATTTGCAGGGACCTACAGAACAACACTTGGCCTTTCCCGTACCTTCATCCTACCCGACTCACCTCGTTCTCTTGAGCTCCAGTTACAAGGAGACGATTTGGTCGAAGTATTCCTTGTTTTTGCTCAGAATGTTTTTGGATTGGAGCCTGCAACCGTGAGAGTCCGTGAAGTCAGAGTCGGTCGAGCTGAGAGACGTGCCGCGCGTCGTCGTGCCCGAGAAAATAGGGCGGAAGAACTTGCTAGTACGGAAGTGAATGGTCCCTCTCTTGGAGACGGAGATGCGACGGACGCTAACGTCAGCGTTGGAGTGACATTAACGACGTCGACAACATCACAAACTTTCGACGAAAGTGTTTCTACTCCTCCGCCTATGAGCAGACAAGCGTCGGAATCGAATCTCAACGCTTCCGAGTCGACGCAACCACCGCCCAATACGACGCAATCGGAGGAGTTGGCCGCCCTTGCAACTGCGCATGTAGCACCTTACACGACCTTCCAACAGTTATCATTCGCGCCGCAGTTTCCACTTGCGACAATAGCTGACGAATGTGTTATCCCTCCCACATATCAAACATTCCTGGAATACCGGGCTCAGTACGAGCCTGAGCCAGATGGTGCCAATAATCTTGATCTGGCAAATGTGCAATTCAGTCCTCCAGGTCTCCCGATACCACTAGCCCTTCCTCCTTCTAAGTGGTATTATCGGGATCCTAAAGGCGTCGTACAAGGTATGTTTACTCAACAATTATTGTAAAGCTTCTGCTAAATACTATTCTAGGTCCCTGGAAAGCCTCTCTCATGCAAACTTGGTATAAGGATGGTCTCCTACCTCCTGACCTGCCGGTTCGACGTGAAGAGGATGAGGATTATATTCTTTTGAAGGATTTGAGAGCGCAAAGTGTTGACCCGGCCCATCCGTTCCGTCCTCCCCCGCCTCCTTTGAAGAACTTCAGTCTCCCATCTGAACCAGTCAGACCGTTATTAGATCCTATTTCTTTGTTGACTCAACAGCGTCGTTACGGACCACCGGCTTTGTTTTTCACGAGTCGAGGTGGTCATAGCACAACGGTAGTCGACGCCCGTGGACGATCTGTCCTACGAGGTCGCTTACATTGGAGTATTGATGAAGAAGAGGATTTCTCTGTTTACGGAAACAGGCTTGGAGATGTGAAACGATTGGAGGCATTTGACATTGGAGACACCGCAGTCATTGCTGCTGTCCGGCAAGGCGGCCTAGAGGTGACAAACGTTGCAGATGCCTTAATGGGTCCGGGAGATATGTCGCGACCCGCTCTTCCTAACTTCAAACCGCATCAATCGACCGTCAGTAGACGCGGTCCTTTTGTCTGGAGAGTCGGCGCTCCTCTTGCGGCATTTGCTGCTGGTCCTGTTTCGTCCGACAAGGTCTTGCTAAGTACCCCGTCAGGGAAGAAACAAGGCGGCCTTGGGATCGGAAAATCCACTGGCAAGAATGAGTTAGCACTTGGCAATGCTGACGACTACGAAGGCCGTCAACACGAAGAACTTCTGTTTTTGGGACGTATAAGCGAGACTGTATATTTCTGCGAACGAAGTAATGGTTCATTCCGCATCCTACGACTTTGTCCGAACACAGCATCAACTACATCATTATTATGATATCCAAAGTTTCTACATGTACACCCCCGCCCCGCACATTCAATCAATCAATCTATCTTCCATCCATCTTGTCGGCATTTATACCCTCACTCGTAATTTTAGTAGACATCATATGTAGCCCCTACAAATTTTTATATGCCTCGAATCCTCGACGTCACATTTATATAATAATAGTTATAGTCGGGCAACGATGCCGCGCAAGGCTGTTTTCATGATCTTACCCGTTGAATTTTTCTGCACAAAGTGGGATTGTCAATTTGTTATGTAGTGAGTGAAAATGTACCAATTTCAGGGCTTACAGGAAGTTCATCTACGACTCGCACCCATTCGGGACATGCGAATCCAGGTAGACGAGACCTTGCGAATTTCTTGAGTTCTACCTCGAAATCATGATGCCTGCCAGCATATTCCTTTTCGGCAGCTGGAGTGAGAATGACAAAGGCCATTGGACGTTCGCCCCATTTAGGATGTGGTCTAGCTACGACTGCGACTTCGTGCACTGCGTGGTGCTCCGCCAGTTCTGCGAACGGAGAGTCATGAACATGAGCCGAAACTCATCATGTTACACGAAGCATGACATCTAGCTGACCTTGCTCAATTGCTAGACTTGAAGCGTTCTGTAATCCAGTAAGTATAGGCTCTTTATGAAAATAATTATCAAGAGTGTAAGGAAATCACCTCGCCACCCGAAATGATAATATCTTTACTCCGATCCTGGATAGCTATACTCCCGTCTTCATGCATAACCGCAAGATCTCCGGAAGCGAAATATCCACCTCGGAAGGCCTTCTTGGTTGCTTCCGGATCGCGAAAGTACTGCCGAGGGATATCCGTTAGTCGAGATAAATCGTACAGTCATAAATGATCCGAGAAGGAAATTAGGATTTAGGAATTTACCTCCTTCATGACGATGTTGCCACGAGTCACGACCTCTCCGACGGTCTTTCCGTCAGCCGGTACGTCCGTGAGTTCATCGCTGTCGTCTTGATAGACTACCCGAACTTCTTGCGCTGTGGCGAAGGCGTGACCTTGTCGGGCTAGAAACTTGGCGCGCTCTTCAAGGGATAGGTCTTTCCAGAATGGCTGAGCGTAGCCACGCGTAAATGGACCATACGTCTATAGTAGTTTGTTAGGTCTCGAAATCACTTATAATGGTGCCTGTCATACCTCTCTGAAAATAGACGTTAACTATGGTTTATACATTATACGAAGCAGAACGTACGTTAGTCCGTATACATGAACAACATGTATATTCTTCTTTTCTAGTTCACCGATCAGGTGTGCGGTAGGAGCAGAACCGGCTATGATCGTAGCCACAGGCTTTTCCAATCTTATCGCGTCTGGGTGTGTGATGATACCAAGCTATGTTAAATAGTTGATGGTAAGTCTAGTACAATGATTTATATAATTAGAGCCTCATACCTGAACAGTCGGTGCCCCGCAGTAATGAGTAACACCTGAGTTCAGAAAATGTCGCCAAATATGGGTATTTGACACGTTCCGTTGAGTGATCTAAAAAGAAATGTTTAAAGTAGCTCAGTATGCAAAGAAATCGTTTGAGCAATCTGACGTATACACCTGTGCAGCAAAGGAAAAGGTGATTGACCACGGAAAGGTCCATCCAGCAGCATGGAACATCGGTAAGACCCTATAGTTATTTGGTATTTTATAAAACCGTATTAATTGAGAAATCGCCGCAGGTACCCACCACAGATATACCGAGTCAGGAGTCATTCTGTCGAGATACTTCGTCAAGAAGCACACAGAGTTCGCAGATTGTCTAACGTACCTTGCTTCATATGCATTACCAACAGCACCCAAATATGACCCTACGTGCAGCTAGTGTAAATTTTTTGTATACCAGCTTATTAATTGGAGTTCAGCTTCACCTCTTAGAGTTGTAAGAACGCCTTTCGGTCTTCCGGTAGTGCCAGAACTAGCCAAATACAACGGTTAAGCGGGCATACACTCAAGTTTGTGTTTGAGAGGCCTACGTGTAGCAAAGTACGGCACCTGCATCCTCATCAAGCTCCATTTCGAGACCAGGCCAGCCTCTCTCGTTACTATGTTGCCTTCCTTTAGACAAGAACTCCTCATATGGACACCCAAACCTTCCAGTGTCTCTGCTGACTATAACAGGAACTTTAGCATCCTTAGTAAAATGCGTGTATTCGTGATCGACAAGTATAAGCTTTGATCCGGAGTGTTGCAATATGTAATCAACCTCGGACTTCGTCAGTCTGGTATTTATCAGTGTAATTATAGCTCGAGCGGCGAGTACTCCGTGCATTGCCTCTGGGAAGGGATAATTATTTCGCTTCATCTGTGAATTGTGGCCTCATACCTGCAATCATTGGTCTACATGCAGCAGTTAGCAGTATAATTTCATCTTAAGAAAGTGAAGCTCACGTGTTAGGCGATATGACAGCGACTCTATCCCCTGGTTTTATTCCGGACCAAATCAAAGCATATGCAAGATTCTGTATCCTTTGTGCCCTGAATGACCATGGTCCACGATAGTATTATTTAAGCCCTGTCATATTCAATATAGAGGATTAACTTACCATACCGAATATGTATAGGCTACAGGGTTCTCAACGTCTGGGTGAGCAATTGCAAGTTTATGAGGATAAATAGTTGCGCCTCGGAGGACAAATGCCAATGGATTCTGTTGGTTTCATTATTTTCATGCTACACACAGAAATACTGTCTACCAAATATTCACCAGAGGGTGTAAATGGACCGGCAGTCGTGACCCTTCAGGAAGTTTCATTCGGAAGCAACAATGTTCCGGAGGAATACTTGCGGGTGTTGGTCGAAAATCTATTAAGACTCTATAGCGACGTGAAGCACTGGAAATCTCCTGCGGGCTTACCATGCGGATCCAATAGGGACATATTGTTAGCACTTCGAAGGACAAGAAATGGATGCGCGGAAGATGACGGGAGGGAAAGAAGAACCTGCGTGTACGTTCAAGTGACCCGCCAAACCTTATGAATGAATATGAAATCGGTTTAGTGGCTGTGCAATGCTGAGGACGGTCGCGCTCACGTGCGACGCGTCTCCCCTCCACACCACGACAACATCTTGTGGTCCGCGATCTCGTTCTATCCAATGTCGCAAACGGAGTCCGACTCTGAAGCTAGTGTCTCCGTCCAAGACTGCGACAATACCTCAGACTTCTGTCTAGGCGCTCGGTTTGACTCTTTCCTTCCTGACCCTGTCGCCTCGAACATCGAAAGCGTGCAATCGTTCGAATGTATTAACAAGGCAGCGACCGCACTTGAAGCGCTCAAACATATCGTAATCAATGTACACGGGATTATGCGCGTTGGGTTCCTCCTGTAGGCTAAGACTCTTACTTAGGACGAAATTGACATCAACGCACTGGAGCAACACTTGGGCGACATTCTGGTGTTCGCTGAAGCCGTATCTCGTGGAAGATTACATGTAAATGACGACGAGCAATATATCCATCTCCTGGTCTCACTCTGTGAGCATATACACAACTGTGCTGTATAGGCTAATCTGGACGCACACGGACTTGGTACAGTTGATCCTGCCTTCCTTTGCATTCTGCTGAACATACGAAAGCTCATCCGCAAAATTGCCTCTGAACCCGACCACTATCAGTCTGACGGGACAACCGTGTGTTTGATCGACTACTTCTTCGCTTCCTGTATGAATCTCGTCACGAGTGTTGTGAGCAGTCGTCAGGGGTCAGGAGTACACCAAAGTACCACTCCTTCTGGTTTCGGAACTCAGAATGAAGAGGACAACGTTCTCATTGCTTGCCAGCTTCCACGTAAGAAATCGCCACTTCTAGAGGGATGAGGCTAACAATTGGCATAGAATCATGGGGGCATTTTCCTGGACTACTTCAATGTGGCCACGCTTCCCCTGCATCAAAACGACTAGCCTTGTCAATTTTATTTTTTGCGTTAGTGATCAGGCCAGACATTGGACTTTGTGATCCATGGAATGAGGCAGAGTAAAGAGGCTTGTTCTCTTGCGTTTCAAGAATTTTAAACATAAACGTATAGAATTGAACCAGGGCTCATGATAGAATGCTTGCAAGGACTCCTGACCGAATTCATGGCACAGATACAGAAACTGGATTTATCTGGAAGTGATTCTTTAGCCCACTCCCTTCGGACTGCATACGCCATGACAATTGTATTCTTTGCCGTGAGTAGTATTTCTCGCCAAAACATACCAATTACTTACTCCCGAAAAGTCTGCAGAGACCGAAATCCGACGTCGAGAAGGCGAAAGTCCTGTGATGCACTTCAGGCCGCACACTTCGGCGTCCCTACTTGAGCTTGTCAACTTCGTATTGTTGCCGTCGTCTCAGCAACGTTCGGACTTTTTCATAATTGCGGAACTGGATATTGCGCAAGCCATTCTTCTGCAATGGGGAAATGCAATTCCGTGGGCGTGGCAGAAATGGGACGATCCTCGAACGATCAACTTTGACGCCGCAGTGAGACTGGTAATTGGTTCCTCTAGACTTTCCAGTAGCGGAGTGCCCATCATACAAACTCATATTAGACAGGTAACTGGTTTTGTCACCTTGACAAGTCGTTGCTCTCGGCTATCTGGGAGGAAATTTTGCTTCCTCACAAGGATACGTCGTACTCTCAATCCACTGAACTAGCATGGTTTCTGCGACAAACTGTGAAATCCGATCCTCGCGCAACTTTGATCGCATTATTTGTATGTAACCCCTGAATGGTCCGAATTATACCTGACGACAGCCTGTCTAGCATCAAATACGCGACAATCCTGACTCAGAGAGATCATTCGACATCGCCGATGAATCTAATGCGTCGCGCTTGCATCTAGCTGTGTTGTGTCTCGCCGAGGTTATCGAAGGTTACAGCGGTCTATTGAACTCAGCGGATTTAGCACTTGTTGCAGAGCAACTAGTAATGCTCTTTGTACATCTGAACGGTCGTACCGACGGGAAAGGATCAGGAAGTAAGTTATCGGAGCAGAATAAACAGAACTTATGCTAAGTGGGTTCTCGAAGTTAAAATAGGAATAATTCGTTGCCTCGATGCACTGGAACCCAGCATTACAGAAGGAGCCCTTGCGTCCTTGCACAAAAATATAACTTTCTTCTCCAAGCTTGCCGGAGGTTTGTCATTCCTAAACATGCTGCACCGTATCGGTTAATCCAATATCAATTTGACAACGATGCAGTGATTGCTGATGCTTCAAAGTGCGTGTCATTATTTATAATGGCCGATTTGCGCTACTCAGACTACAACAAAAGCATACTTGATAATGACGCTACCGAAAGCTTTCTTCATAATCCGGAGGTCCTACTGTCTGTCATAATACTGCTCCATTTCATCTCCTTGTTCTGCAAAAATGGCGCGGTCAATTGCTTTCCCGAGACGGCGTTTAATCTACTCTCCGATCTCGTCAAATTTCTTTGCTCGTATACCGGCACACCAGAGTTAAGCATAGCGCTGCTGAACTGTCTCGTTCATACTTCTGGCCAATGTCGTCCGAGTCGAGGTGATACAACAGTCGAGAAGGCCATGGTGGGTACCGGATCCGACAATCCTCCCGTTATACCTATTGCAAGACCTCTCAAGACATGGGATGATGAAGATGCATATAATTTGGCGCTCAGTATGGTCGGGACTAACTTGGATCTCGCTGGTTTGTTACCGTCTGACCGGATCACTCGAAGAGAAGCTGATATAATTATCATTGCTTGGTCCTTGATGATTTGTTCGTCTTGTTCTGAACAGCTGCATTTGCCTCCTACGTCAACCTTACGATCAAGAAGAATACCGATCCGCTGCTCGTGTTAGAAACATGGGATTACTTGCGCGATGTATTATTGATCATCGCCACTGGGCGCCTAAACGACTGCGTCGGCCTTTGTTCTTTTCCGAGAGTTGACCTCACTCTAGATGATGAGCCCTCGGTAATGGAAGGTAGAGCACTTGAGATTGTCAACGCAACGGAGAAGATATGCAATGCTTTAGAAACGATTCTAAAACGCAGTGATATCAGTTTAGGTTCGTAACTTCAGTTGTTTTGCTCTTTGACTCTTTGATATCAAGTTCTCTCGATCCAGTCCGCCTATTAATTGACTCTCCGTGGATTATCACTCTTCGCGATTCGTTAACGAAACCCACGGCAACAGCCGCGTCGACCGGAGAGGCTAGTGTCATTCCTGACGAGCCATCAGCATGTCCGTCTTCCGACTTCGGAATTGAGGACCGTGCTCATCTCGACCCGCGAATTATTCCCATATGCAAGAGGTTCCTGGAGAAGGTACGTCTTCCGTTCCGTTTTCTTTCTCGTACATTCTTGCTTATTGGTTCATACATTTTTCACTATTTGAATTTCGCAGTTAGAACAGGTTGAGTCCGACTTGTCGAATGAATCCTGATCAAATCCTTATTGTCGTCTAAGAATGTATTTTCACGTTTTACTTCTGCTGAGACATTGCTCGAAGAACGCCACTCATGTTTCGTGTTGTTTTCCCTAACACTGCATCAGATAGGCATAAATAACTGTCTTTTCTGTGTTTACTACAGAATGCTCAGCAACCGTACTCATATATAGAATAACAAAAATAGTGGTGAATCGACAGAAATTGACAAAAACTGCGAACTGCGGAGCGAAATGCTATACAAAAATTATCGGTATACATTTGTTAACCTCACGATAATATAAAGTTTCATGGCGGGGATCGGTCCCAAAACAAACTTAAATCACCGACCTACTGCACCCCCGTTCAATTGTTTTTATTTATTACAACAATTCAAAAGGAGATGCATGCGCAGACAGAACTCCGTCACCACCTTCTCTGAATCTCTACATCCCGGAATCTTGGTAAAGATGACGTAAAGAAAGTAAAGTGCAGGATTCCGTGTTTTTAGGGTTTTGTTAAAAAAGAAATATTACTGCATAATATTAAGTATTTCAGTACGTCGTAGACCTCGGAGTGGCGTAGGAGATCGCCGTATTCGCTATACAAGACTAAAGAAAGATTCACCATTTGGATAGACCGTTGATCTCCGACTCTAAGGGTAGGCATGCAGTACATTCATAATTCATCGCGGGAACCGACTGTGGGGACCAAACTTCTGGACTGGTATGCATACAAGGCTAGGAAAAGAACAAACGTCTGGCGAGTACACTCAACATGCATATTGATAAGAGCAAGTTGGAGCATGGAGCCGAGGAAGACTGATGAGAGCGAGTGTTATGACCTTGTTTCATTCGGCCGAGCGAGGCTAGTGTGTGCGTGCGTTGAGACAACTAGCTTTGATAGTGCATCGATCCAAGTTGATAGTTGCCGTGAATGTACAAGTAGAAGAAAGAGAAGCACTAGCTTGTATCAATTGTTCTCACCCCAGAGTGCTCTGTTAACTGCAGTGCTTATCCGAAGACAGAGTATCTTGAGTTGCGTTATTAAGGAAGGCCGTCCACAGAGCTTTGTAAGGCTGATTTTTAGAAAAGACGGAGATGAAAGTGGCACGCCATATTCCGAAACTAGCTGATCTGCAATCACTTTTGATTTTCATCTAGCCCCAGCCAGGGCAGAAGCAGTAGAGTCAAAGAACACGGATCCGGAGAAGGTATACTAGCAGGCTCTTATGCAATGATCTCCGGAACGTCTTAGGACCGGATGAATCATTCAGAGGCGGGAGAAAGTCAAAAGAATTGGAATGCGGTCCGAGGTCGAAAAGTATGCAGGAAGTAATGGGGGTGTTCGCGGTCCTTGTACTGTGTGAGGTCACGCTTGTTCACAGTAATTGATGGACAGGCTACAAAGTCTCGGTCCTTGGGGAATGAATTGGACGCGAGAACGTGCCGAACGGAAGCAAAGTGAGCGATGACGTTATAAGCAACTTAGTACGAGGCTAGGAACTGAGTTGGAAGTGCATCCCGAGTCTTTGGCATTTATTCGCGCTTTCCTTGGGTTCCGAGAACGGGGCGGCTAGAGGCGCAGACAGCAGACAGGTGGAGCCGGAAAAGCCTCGTGACAAGTAAGGGTGGTAATCGGTGAGGAGCGCCACTACGATATGGAGTCAGAGAAATTGAAAGAAACGTTTGAGCCGGGAACTAGCCTGTGGTGACTCGTGAGACTGAGCACCTGATAGACGTGGAGATAGACATGCACAGGGAATGACATCAGTACAGAAACAGACTCGATCCTCTCAAGCACTTCGTTTCACAGGCTCATGTGCACTGTGAATTTACTGATTACGGGCTACAGTAAACGAGAGTAACGGTCCAACACCAGTTGGCATTGTGCCAAGGGGGCGACGGTGGCAAGATGAGCAAAGCGGGGGTGTTGCAACGGAAAGAAACGAGGAATGAACCATTTGACTGGCAAAGCAGCAGGGGGATGTTTCAAACTAGGGAATAGCAGACCCCCGGACACCACGTGCTTATAGGACTGGTAGTTAGCAAGCACCCGTCGACACCTGCACATCATCACCTCGCCGCTCATCTCACCCACTCTCGATACTTTACCTTTACATTCCTTGCTCTCAGACGCTGCGTCCCTCTCCTCCGGTCGCTGTCGTCTGCCGCACTCTTCGCCGCCGCTGTCGCCTCGTCCTCCTCCTGTTCCCTGCCTGCCACCCATCGTTCGATCGATGTTCATGTCCTCTCCGTTTCGTGGTTCCCACCGCCGCTCCAGATCACACACGTCGCTTTCCTCTCCCTCATCCTCTCCTGTCGCTAGATCCGACAAACACCGCCCTCATGCAGTCTACTCTCGGCTGCTGAATGACAAACTCTCAGGCTGTGCCGATTCCACCACTGCTGACTCGCCGTTCTCCGCTGCACCCGCATTTACCGCCCAGCCACCCGAGAAATGGGATGTTGAGGCATGGAGGCGTGGCAAAAGAGCCAGACGCGATCAAGAGGTCCGTTCCGTTTCATCTCTCCGTTTCTCGGCGTCTCTGACTCTCCCTTTAATATCCTGTATTTGCCCGCGATTATTTATTTAGAGTCCTTCGGAAGACGCAGACATGGAATCTTGTGATGAACCCATGCCAGGCTCACCAATTGCTGAATTGCAAGCCAACTCTCTGTCCATGTCTGTTCCCTCTACCCCACTCCCTCGCTTCCCAGCGACGTCAGATGCGTTCCAATTCTTCCCGCCCAAATCGTCATCTGCCGCAAGGCAGGCATCGACGACATCTGACGGTCATTCATCGTTCTTTGGTTCGGGCAATCGGAACAAGCATGAGGACAGACTCGAACAAATGCATACAGATGCCTTCAGTGATTTGCGCAAGACTGTGTCGGAGGCAGGTGAGGGCTTTGTGCGTCGTATGCGCGAATTCGAAGCACATCGCCGAGCAAGATCCTCACGTGTAATCGCAGTGGTGTCGCGCTCCGACGGCTCGCCCGGCTGTCAGATGCCGCCGTACAAACGAGGCAGGAAACGGCCATCGCCATTATCTGTTCGACAGTCCAACGTGCAGCATGCGAACGTGGGACAGAACCGTGGGAATGGAAGCGGCTCCGAGGCAGACGACTCGGATATTGAGATCCGTTCCAGTTGTGCGTCAGGCTCGGACGATTTCCGAGGCTGGTCGCCCTCCAAGAAACGAGCCGTGTCGCTCAGTGCTCTCGGCTACCAGGACACCGTTGCAGTCGAGAATCCACGTTCATTTCCTTGTCCTATCCCTCTTCTCAACCGTGACAGGAGCTCGTCGCCATCGCCATCGACATACTCCAATTCTTCGTCAGACGAGGACGAGGACATCACAAGCTCCAGCGGCAGTGTCGTTGACCGCTCACGTCATCGGCATGCTTTGCGTTTCCGCCCCAAAGTGCCTTCTTTGGTCAAATGCAGCCCGCCGTCTCTGGCCTTTTCCTTTACGGCCTCTAATAATTCATCCAGAATGTCAATCGACACGGGTGTACCGTCTCCCGTATCTCTGCCGAGCGCCGTGACGAATCCGCTTTCGTCATCTCCCGACCAATTCAAAAGTATGGACACCTCCAATTACGGACCCGCCATGGCGACTAGTCCGCCGGCACAGCGGACATCAAAATGCTCTGACAAGACCGTTGCAGCTCTAAGTCTTGCCCTTGCCAATGGTGCCGGAAGTGTGAACGATTATAATGCCTTGCGGGAAGCGCAAGGTGTGCTATCCATGGAGAGCAGCGAAGTTGGCAGTTTATTTGATTAATCTCCATTTCGTCGAATGCGCTCCAGAATTCGAAGACGGACGGCTCAACCCGAACCATCGTACCGCATATCAGTATGCGTTTAATTTCGGACGGACTCATTTTGAAGGAAGAAATCGAAGAAGCTTCTTGTCCTTTTCTAACCGGACCGGATTGTTCGCTTTATGCGTCCTAATTTTGATGGGCAGTCCTCTCTTTTCTCCTATCCCTTTTCTTTATTTCGCTTGCTTGGAGCTATCATACACTTTCATCGGAGCACTTGAAAAACCTCTACGGAAATATACATAGTTAACGTTATTCTTTCCTTTTCCCCTTCCACTTGCTTTCCTTGACTCAGGGGCACATACGAATCATCACAACATTTACTTCCATTCCAAAAGCATAACGAATTATATCTTTTGTAACTTAAAACTCTGCAAATGCATGTATTGGTGTAGGTAAAAAGTCGGAGATAATGGAGGAACGCAAGGAAACGCGGGTGTATTAGAAGCTTGCTTGTATAGATTGGTTGCTTGGTATACTACAGAACTTTGGTGACATAATCCCACCCCAGACAACTAGGTAATGTAGAGAATACATGAAAGGTGAAAGATACACGACAAGAAAATGGAAGAAGAGAGTACTAAATCAGTAAAAGGACGTCAGATGTTCGACGCTGCTGTTCCTAAGATCTTCGCAGCAAGACCTCGCAAAATCTAGAAAGAAAATAAAGTCACGGCGAAACCGGACGGTGGTGTCAGTCAATTCATCAATCAATCAAAAACAGGTATGCAAAGTAAAGTTCAGTGCAGACGAATGACAGTATAATATAAACTTTTTTTTTGACTGACCTCGGCTTTCTGATTTCCACCGAGTTGAGAGAAGACAGCAGCGACGCTCTTGCCTTTGGCGTCGCGAATCGCGCCGAGGCGGTTACCTGCGACCGCACCGACGAGAAGCCCGGGCAGGTTGGCGATGATAAACCCCAGGCCTGCGCCGCATATGGCGCCCAGCCATGTCCAGAGTGGAAGGGTGCGCTCAACTTCTGGACGCAGAAGCTTCATACGATAATAATTAGCTATACCAAAACGCAAATTAAAGTGACTAATAAAACTATTCACCTCTTCGAATACATCCCCGAAAACGCCCTCAGCATCCGGACGCCGAGTGTTCCCGGAGGTCGTACCCTGTGCACCGGTGAACATACTGGCGAAGTTGGCGAAGAAGTTGGCAGAGGCGTTCGGGTCTGTTGTACGTTCGGCGAATCCACGCGCTGAGCGTAGAGTATCGTATTCACGTCGGCGCTCCGCGTCGGATAGGACGTAATACGCGTCTGCTACTGTCTAGATACGATACAATTCGATAGGTAGAAAATTAGTTGCGTGTAAGACTCATTATAACATACGACAATGCAAAGCAGCGTATGCATACCTGGAACCTCTCTGTAGCACGTTTCACCTGATCTGGAGATGCATTGACAAGCTTATCAGGATGTGATTTGAGACTTTCCCTCTTGTACGCTTGACGAATCTCATCCTGCGATGCACCCTGCTGCACCTCTAGAATCTCATAGTAGTCGGGGAACGAGGAGGCCATGGCTGTCGACGTGTGAGTGAGGAGTCACTTCATTTGCGATGACCAGTAAGTACAGTGAGGCGCAGCAAGTGACGTCATGAGATCGACGCTGCAGTATGTTGACAACCAAACATTGAAACAAACACCCGCGCCAAGGACACATACATTTTTACCCGTGTAGATCTAGGAACTTGACTTGAAAATCAAATACCGTGAGATGAGGACATGAGAAACAGTGTCAATGGTAAGAATTCCATAGGGTTCGCTAATTCTACACAATACTAACTATCATATCCATGGACACAGTCCATCTAATAATGAATAAGTTTACTACTACAGACTTTCCAAAAAATGCTCCAAAGCAATTCAAAGTAGGCAATTTGTTAGATCCACAAGAAAACAACGCAATCTGCAAAAGGACAGGACTAGGTCTTCCTTCCCGAAAGAAAGCGCTAGGGGCGAAAGAAACATCCAATTTCAGAAAATTGCCCAATCTTCCGGAGAAAGAAGCCCGAGAGGAAACGAAGGTTAAGACGAATGAGCGGGGAAAAAAGCAAGGAAAAAAACAAAAGGAAAATGATGGCGACAAAGAATTTAATAAACGAGAACGTTGCGAAGCTGGGGATTGCGGACGCTAGAAGTATCCACCGTTTCGAGGCTGCTCCGGGACCGCCGGCCGAGCGTCGTTGGCTTCTTGCAGCAGCACAAGAGGAGCCGGTCGTGGTCTCTGGAAAGTATTTTGCTCAGCTAAGATGCTCGAAGTTCTTCGAATAGGATTGCTGATCTCCAATCGACCCCGAGGTCCTGTAGGTAGACCTCGACCTCGACCCCGGCCAAGCGGCTTGCCACTTGGCAGCAATAGAGGCCGAATCCCTTGGGGTTGACTTAGCTGACCCTGCGATTCTGCCTGGGGTTGGTCCTGTGGTTCAGGTGGTGACACGGTTGGGACAGGCGGAACAAATAGTGGGACCCTATTCGAAGTGTCACCCCCTATTCCGCTATCTGCAATACTTTCTTCGGAGGGGCGGCTGGCGTCGACAACCTGAACATGAGTTGCATCAGCAATGGTTGCTGGGACGTTGCTACCCGAATCGGAACCCGATGATCGGTCGCGTTCTGATATGTTCGTTAGTGGAGGAGACATCCTCTGAGCTGCGGGTGTCGTTAAACCTGCAGAATCACATAATCAGCTATTGAGTCGTAAAACAGTCTCGAATCACTGTTTACTCACCACCGATGAATGAAGTCACGTCGTACTGTGTGCCCTGAGAACCAAGGCGAACGGTACGCCCAGGATTTGAATCGTCGAGAACAGAGTCCAAGCTTTCGCGCGAGATCGTGGGCACGGATTGATTCTGAGATCTCTCACCCAGTTCAGCAATTACAGCCGGCATTCGCGGAGGCACAAGCTGGAAGGCAACGTCATCCACGATCATACTGTTATCACTGATCGCGCTGATAGCCATGGACTTTCCTCGGTCTACTTCTGTTTCGAAGACAGATCTTCTGTCTTCCTCAATCGCACGCAGTCCGCCTTGTGCCACGGACGTCGGGCTGTCCAGAAGTGATGACTTGGGGAAAAACGGTGGCTCTGGGAAGTTTGATAACGATATGTCGCTTTGTATAGATTCTGAGTTAGTTCGCGGAAGAGGTATGCGATTCGTTGAAGTAGTGGAAAATCTGCGAAGTCCAGCGATACTCCTGTCGAGTTCTTGTTGTTGACGTAGAAGACTCTCGATACCAGATGAGCGATTCGAATTGACGTTCGTATCTGGAAGTGCCTCAGTGCTGCTGCTGGTACCGCCTTTCTGAAGGTTCCGGATTATTCCATCAAGTCCATAGATGGGTGAATCAGTCTCGTTGCGAGAATAAGAAAATGTTGATGGTATAGCGGGTGTTGAGTAGCGGTCGGTCGTGTACTGTGATGCATCGTCCGGTACAACAATCTGTGGGACAGATGAGCCCAAATCCTTACCCTTCGGAGCTACTGGCGCTAGATAAGAAGGTTCCGCGCGCAGGTCTGGCATCACCGACGTCAAGACAGGATCCTTCCAGCCAGGAGCATCCCGCGTTGCTGCAGTGGGCGTCTGCTCAGGTGTCTGCTCCAGCGATCCACGAAAGCTCCTTTGCCCGCCAGGGCTCGGACCAGGTTCAGGGTCATCTCTATTCCAAAGTCGGCGCTGGTCTCCCTCCTCATTGCCCACTTCGTTTCCAAGCCCACGAATCTGTCCTGATCCGCCGCGCCTAGCCATAATCCGTGTACCGAAAAACGAGCTCGATGAGATGCGCTGAGTGAAACTAGGTCGGTCTGACGGCGCCCTCTGGCGGTTGCTACCATTGTCGCGCGACGCTCCCATACCGGTTGGCATTGAGTAAGGCGCTTGTACCATAGACAACTGCGACTGCCGATTGTCGCCGGCCGCAGAAGCTTCGACATCTCTAAAGCCTGCAGCCGTGAGTCTGCGTCGCACAAGCTCGGCAACGACACTTGAACGGACGGGCATCTTGTAGAATGCAGATACGAGAACAAACAAAATGAGCATGTAAAGCTCGACGGCCTGGAGAAAACGTCCGAGAGTCGACTCTGTGAACTTGACTGTAGTGTTTTCGAAATAGTTCGGTTGAGTAATTTCACTACAGACAACGCACAACCGAAAGACACTCACAGCACAACAGGTTGCCGATGGCCACTCCCATACCAATCGAAATAGCCAGAATCACAGGCGAATAGTCCCGAAGCGTGTGCCAACGCGGTAACAGAGGGCAAATGTATGTATTGATTAACAGCTTCACAATGAATACGGCCGAGAGTCCAATTTCGATGCCCGCCTCTGTGATATAGACCGGCCCAAATATTTCGAACGCGTGTACCAGCCTCCAGAGAATTTGGAGCACAAGTACCGACACGATTAGCAACAACAACACCCATTTGAGAATGATACCTGGCAACCTCCAGCGAGCCCAATCACCACTGTGTATAACCGTCTCAGAGCTGAGCGAGATGAAGTTCGGCCTACGGTCATCCTGCATTGGAACAAAGGGCAGTTCACCTCTGGGAGGTTCCGCGACAAATGACCAGAAGAAAAGATAACGCAGTGCGAAGGATAGTGCTTGACTTATTTCTCGCAGGATCACGAGAGCCTGAACCGATGAAATGTTGAGGTTATAAGTTGTATCCCAATAGCCTCTCCGGATTATTTGGCTAAGGTCAAAAATCGCTGCAAGAAAGGCAAGTAGGACAGAAATATGGATGAAGGTTGTGACTCTGCAGAAGCGCATAAATAGGGATTTTGCATGACATATTTTTTTGACACGCACCGGTTCAATCTTCTCATGACAAAAAAGAACGTGTAGACGGCAAAGCCAACCAAGCCCACCGAGAACAGGGGAATGTCAGCAAGAATATCTGAAAGCTATTTGAAACGGAAGATCAACAGATCAGCGTTTCTGCACGTCAAAGCCAAATACACTTTTGAAATGGACATAGAAGCACTCACGGCGACATCGGATGTAAGTTGCACAGAGGATGGATATGCTGCGTGTACGCGTATTGGAAGGAGGAAAAGAATGCAGAAGAGGGACTGTGAGCGACGGTTGGACATGAACATGACAAAGAACGGAAATGAGAGGTTTGGGAGCGTCAGTATAGACAGCAGAAAAACTAGCAGGTCAACTGGGTGGAATGCTTGGCGCAGAGCGTCGCGAAAGTGAAGAACGGTATGAACAGCGTCCAGCGACGAAAATCCTTGCAAAGGAATACAAAACAAAAGTCCGGAGGCAGCTGGCAAGGCACTGCCCTCCAGGCCTGGAGAAGAGGGATCCGGATCACTGAGCAACCAGCGTTAAACGGGAGGGGGTACTGCGATTCTGGTGACTAGAGGGTTGATGTTAACGGGATCTGGTCCAAATACTCATCCAAGCTGTGACGAAGCCGCTTGCTGCCCAACCAGCGCGACTCTTGAGAATGGACGCGGATGCAACTGCACGCGAAACAATGACGAAAAGACGCAAGAGGAGGGATAAAAAGGCAAGGGAGTGCAACGGATGTTATGGCTGATGGCGCTGTGAGAGCCGCCGCGCCCGTAGTTGGATCGAAACGGTGACCGTCTGATTTATATTATAGCATAGTAATAGTATATTTCGCATCTATTAGCTCTTCTCAATCCGGCGCGCGTTTTGCCTTGGTGACGATCGTTATGTCCCCAAATGGATAATCAAACCTTCCGATATAATTTACCCTCGATACAGGCACCAATCAGACCTCGACCTCTTGCTTTGCACCAAAGGCCACACGTATACGAAGCAGTACTCTTGCATTCGAGATCGACTACACAAAGAGAACAAGTTTAAAAAGAAAAAAAATATCAGGTCGTTGAGAAACGGAAGAAATTTGATAGTCCATACTCATCATCACCAGCTCGATTACTCAATAGGTCGCAAGTGCAACGGATTCTTCACTGTGGGATACATCTTACAGCACTCGACGATCAACATTTCACACCAATCAGTCTATACCCGCTTCAAGAAACAAACGGATTTCATCGCCGTGGTTCTCCTCCGCTTCCTGTCAGCTGACGAACCAAGAACATACCTCTTCCCTCATCCACACTCTTTCCGCGGATTCCCCCCACGCTTTTAGGGCGCGGGAATGGAATCCGTCGTACCCTCTCGCTTGGGTTGCTCAGCATGAGTCCCTTTGTTGGACTAGGAGATCGATTGTAATCTCGTGGTAGCTGTCGAGTTGGACTAAGTCCACCACCCGTGAGTTGGTTCGTCAATGCGCTCATGCCTGTAAATTGCCGCGCAATCGTAGTTGTACCCGTTAGTTGCGGTGCTACGCCGTCGATTTTACGAGAGGCTGTAGCAGGAAATCGATAGAAAGTATTTCCTCCTGTGAAAGATGGTTCGAGAGGCGTTACAGGAGAGACTTGCTTCGTTGGTGAACCAACAAGGAGCTAGAAAAAGAAAGAAAACGAGTTCAGGGGTTAATAGAAAATTCGTAGATAGCTGAGTCATTGAAGAATGGAAGTCGAGCATACCAGACATTCGCGACACCATACTCCGCCCTCCCCGTCGGTCTTCGCGGCGCTATCTAGGCGCTTACCACATCCCGGCGTATTCGGATCGCGTCGCAACTCGATCCGCAATCCTTTTCCTCCACATACAAGACAGGAAGCATGCCACCGACTTCCTTGTGGCCCTGGTACGACGCCTCGTTCCATGGGCGACACGGAAATATGACAACCAGGACAGGTGACGCCACCACCAAATCTCGGAAAGGATCCAATCACGGGCGGCGCTGTAGTCGGGTGCAGAGTCTGCTTGGTAGGCGAAGAAGCCAGCGTAAGTGAGTGTGAGGGTGATTTGGTCTTAATAGGTCGAATGACAATCCGCTCTGGTGTTGCGCACTAAGAAACATGTTAAAATTAGAGTCCAGTATTTCAAATTCATGCTACTTACACTAACGTGGCAGCAACCAGTGGAACTGCGAACAAACACAGCTTGTCCGTTCTTCGTCTCTTCAAAAGGGTCGTCACAGACGGCACATCGGAAACATTCAACATGATAGCTCTTTGGCGGGAGACGTTTTGATGATTCCTCAGGAACAGTGACAAACCTTCCACCGGCTCGTGTTCTTAAAAGGGGCTTCGAACAACTCGAGCATGGAGTAGAAGGTGGACTTGAAGTTATCTTAGAGGGGGACATGTCTGCCAGAGGAGTGAACGGCTTGGTAGGTGTCTTCTCAGCGAACGATTCGTATTGTTCAGGAGGGCTGTTGGACGGTGTTGAGGGTGGAGAAAATGCGGTGTTGCAATCAGAGCCATCCGTAAGATCGGGTGTAGAAGGAGCACCGCTGAATGAATCGCGAGATGCTATAGTCGTTGGTGACATGGACCGTACATTTGGGGAACTGGTGAGCATTTGACGTTGCAATCGACGCTCCATCTCTTCAACGGCGTTGGTTTCCGCCCGCGGAGAAGGGCTGAGAATTTTTGGGCCCCTTGCTGGTGATTTAGAAGGAGTGAGCCGGAATTTCTCGTATCGGCCTCTCGAGCTAGCATCTGACGGCCTGAGAGGTGAACTCTCAGAAAGGCTGTTCTTTAGTGACGTAGTTCTTGTAGATAAATCAGAAATACGCCGGTTGAAATCCGAAGGGATGGGACTGGAATTGCAGTCAGGCTTGTTTACGTTCGTACGATCTACTAGCGGGGAGGACTCCCTGCTCTTTATTCCAAGTCGCTGCTGCAGCTCTTCAATTGCTGGGCTGCCTTCGCGGCTTGTACCCCTCTTCATTCCTCCTGGATTGCTCCGTTCTTCTTGTTTATCAGGTGTGGAGAAATTACGCCTTGATCCCATGCTGTCAGAACGAGGACGCTTCAGACATGTGTCAAAGCAGTCCTCGCATGATGGTCTACCCAGAAGGTCAACCATCGGGTTGTCGCCAATGTCCTTGAAGCATCCGTCGCAACGAAAACAGCGCCTGTGCCAGATACGGCCAGCATTCTCAATAAACCCTCCTTCTGCAGAGAGAATAAGCACTGGCTTTGAACATGCCGTGCAATCTCCTTTCGCGCCACCATTAGTCGAGAAGCAACCCTTGCAAAGGAACCGAGCAGTAGTTGATGGGTCACTTGGATCCGGGTATATCGTGGCATCAGGAGGGAAAGGGGTCGAGCAAATCGCGCATGAAAAAATGGACAGCGTATCCTTTGGCTGAAGGACAGAGCCATAGGCCTTGGAAAGGACGGCCGTGTTGGGATCAGAGAGAATATCATCAGGAGGTGAAGGGGGCTCGCTTGAATTGTCTTTCTGAGGACCGGTTCTTGTTGGCGTAAGAGCTGGATGTGATGAGGCCGAATCTATATGGGAGAGGATTGGATCTCCCAGAGTTGAACGGGAGAAATGAGTGCTCTGAGGACGAGGAAACTTCTGAGAATCCGAAAAGGGGCGAGGGGCTGAGGAGGGCAGAGTAGTCGAACGTTCCCTGATTGGAGAGGGAGTATTACTCGTTGAGCGAACATATGTGCGAGACCAACTATCCGGCTTTGAGCAGCTTGACGCTGTCTGCGAGAAGTCAACGGAGGCCCTGACCGCTAGACCACCACCTATTAAAGAGTAAGAATACCGAGTACTTAATAAGTATGCCCAGACTCACATTTACAGCGGGTTCCAGATACAATGTCGCCGCATCTCCTACAGAATCCCATTCTATTCGCCTTGATTATTGCTTGAGGTTGCTGACTTGGCGGGCAAAGACATGTCGAGCGAGCCAGCACTCGGGACATGAGCTGCATACAGTGCACGCGCCTGACACGATCATGTGACGTGTTCAACTTGGAAAGTTGAAGTGACGCGTCCGATTCGGGCAAGCCACTCTTACCCGCCGTCTTTTTACTACACCACGACGTACAGTCTTTAGCGACCCGTCCTTTCTGCTCAATACCTCATTTCTTCCCTCACCATGCCCTCGGCGGGCCAACACTTTACTCGCGAGGACCTCGTCTCCCTCAAACGATCGGATATCCAGAAATTGTGCAAGGTATTGACATGTTTCATCACACCCGAATTTGTTCAGCTTAGCCATCAATAGGAATATGGAGTCCGTGCAAACATGAAAACAGAAGCTCTTATTGAGCTATTGCTCGATTCCCTCCAGTGCGTGTTTCTGTCTAATCTCACTTTACATACTCTCTCACTGTTATTCAAAGGTCAAATATGTCCCCGCTTGTCGGTCTGCGCAGACCACAACAGGCACCAGCACCACGACGAGTATCAACCCGCTCATCCACAAGAGTCTCTTCACTGCGCTCGAGGGGTACTTCTGGCTCGAGCTCATCGACGTCTTTTGTTGCGTCTAGCAGTCACACTGTCTCAACCTCGTCACCTCGCACGAGCAAATCAAAGCTTACACAATATAAGCTCGGCGTAGGGAGACCCTCCGCACCTGGTGCCGCATCTCTCAGAAACGCGTCACGCTCGTCTAGCTCATCCAGGCTTGGCCGTACGAAAAGCAGTCGCTCCTTCAAGCCACCCGAGGCAACTATTCACGAAGGTGAAGTCTGTATTTGGTTGGAAACCCGGGCTTCGACTGATAAATTATTACCTCCATCCGCAGAATCCGAAACTTCTCAGCCTACCGTTGCAGTAGAGCAGCATGCGGGTCCGAGTACATCACGCGCTCAGGAATGGCCGAATGCACCAACTATTGACAACAATGACCTTACGAGTCGTTTGACGAGGCTTGAGAATGCTTTCAGAGAGGCGGATGTCAAGCGCCAGCTTGACTCTCTTAGAGATATACCATCTCAAATCGCGTATCTGAAAGCGTCTATGCAACATCGCGAAGCCGAAATAACTGGCCTTCGTGGGGAACTCAATGTTTGCAAAGCAGAGGTCTTAGCTCTTCGAGGCGAGGTCTCGAAAATTCCCTATCTAGAGGGTCAATTGAGAGCAATGAAAGATACTCTCGACTACCTTACCGCAGGTTCAAGCGCTGTTACAAAAGGCAAAATGACTAGGTGAGTAAAGGGTTCATCCAGGTATTCCATGGCCAACCAATCTTTCAGACGTGTTTCTACTCCTCTTGGTGAAAGTGACGTTAATTCCAATACTAACAGCAAGGGAACCTTGCTCAATCCGTACCCAACCGAAAATGCCGTGCCGCTGGCAAAATCACCTGGACTGTCAGAAACGGCACTCGGTAAACGTCCTCGTGATGCGGGCCTTAACAACATCGAAGGAGGTGTAGAAGGAAGAGAAGGCAACGCTATGACGCAGGGAGTGTATACGAGACAAAACGCCCATCCAGATAGGAAACGCACGAGAACCGGCACGGAACGGCGACCTCTTCAGGAGAAAGCAATTGAGCCTAAACCTGGTTCCGAAAAAGCAACAGCTTCGGGACACGAAAGCGGTGAAGAGTGTCTGGGCTCAGCCGGGACTTCGGCGTCGGGGCAGTCTACACAACCATCTGTTACTACACCACCTGCGCCGCATGTTTCCGAATTTGCGAACGAGCTGAGTACTCATCCAGAGGAACTCAGGTCAGATGAAATCGATATGTTGGACTTCTGCCAGGCTGCTTCTTCTACACCACGCGGCGATCCATTCAATTTCTTTGATGATGGGGAGACCTTCTCGCAACTTTCGGTGACAAAGCTAGGAGCTCGTATTGCGGCACTCGACAATAGTAACCCTCAGAGTATTAGTCCGCACCAGAACCAGATAGCTCCGGAGCCGCGCCGTATTTCTTCACAAGTCGCTCGTCCACGAACTCCGACACGGCCATCTGGACATGCTCGTTTCCGTCTCACCGTAGATAACGTTAGCCCAATCCGCGAGGATGTTCCGTCCCCTTTCGATCCGTACAGTGATGGTGCATTCGGCTTTCAGTTTGCTTCGGGCGGGAACGCAGGTGTAAATGTCGTTCGACGTGATACATATGGCCAGGATCACAACCACGGGTTCATTCCAGCGCCGATGCCGATTGCGCTCGGGTTTGGTTTAGGCACAGCAGCTGCGGGTGCGATACCTGGCAGCTCACCTGCACGGCCTGCGTCGCGGACTATGTATGGTACTGAGTTGCAGAATGATACACGCTTCGGTGACTTTGGACGCGATGGCATCGCAACTTCGTCCAACATGGACTTCTGGGGCAATTTCTAATGACAGTGAAGTTCCCCGCAGTTGATCGTTTGAGGACTTTAAATGTCTCGTCGTGGCTGATACTTAAAATGCAAGCATCACTGTAACTCAATTCTTTTTTGCCTAATCCATAATTCACATCTAAATAAAACATAGAATATCGATCCATGTGTTTCAATAGTTTCTTGTTCCCTAAATGCGTTTCACCATCCACTGTCCATTATCATCGTACTGCACTATTTATTTGGTCTTGACAAATTTTCATCCTGTGTCCTTAGGCCCTCCTTTTTTTGTAGCTTGGCGTCTTCCATCTTTCTTCATACCCGTACCTCAATTGATTTGCTGGTATTATAATGTACGTATGTCCAGTTGGTAGATTTAGCGAGGTAGCGAGATAATAATACGACATTGTGAGTACCGAATTAAATTAGAGTAATGTGCCTGCACTGTCAATGTTCATGTAATCCATCCACCCTAAAAATAACTTAAGCCCGAGACCGAATATGAAATATGGAGTGTCTCTATTGTCCGAGGGTCGGTGTGAACGACTGGATCTCCTCGTACAGTAGCTCTGTCAGAGAAACAGAGAATGAGTGAAAAGCCGCGATCAATAGAAACTAGAGAGTCCACCTTTTAACTGGGCTTTGCCGAGCATCTCTTTTTGGGCTAGAGATGAGATACGTTTGGTTAGTTAGATCACCGCCATTCCATTCGTCTGACTTCGACAAGCGAGTGAGGAGAACTTACTATCAAAGTGGAAGTATTCTGGGTCCATGGGGAAACATTCAGGTTCGTCATTTAGGTCGTACTAAATGTATGTCAGTAAGCGGTCGCAAGGGATAAAGGGTAGTGAGAGCTAACATATGCTGCAACGTAAGGATGGCGGAGTGCTTCTTCTATAGTCATCCGTTTCTTTGGGTCAAATGTCTATTGTGAAGTGAATTGCACAGTTCAGTATTTTGATACATCGACTCGATCTGGACTTGGAAGATATACTTACGAGCGTGTTAGATAAGAAGTCAATTGTGGAAGGAGTCGCGCTCGGTATGAGCGATATAAGTGGTTTGCGTCTACGAATCGGGAGTGCACGAATGTAGTCACGAGAGCGGCGGGAGGTGATTCCGGCATATTCCTCAAGAGTTGGTGTGCCTAATGTCCCAATCAACATGAGCTTCTAAAATGGAGGTGGACAAATGCGTACCGATAACATCGAGGATAAGGTCAAGCTGATGCCCGTAGTCTCGACCAGGGAACAATGGTTTCCCCATCATCATTTCAGCAAGGATGCATCCGACTGCCCACAGGTCTATGGCCTGTCAATTATTTTTAGTTGAAACCATGCTGTGAGAAGGGTGTGTATTTGACGTTGTTCGCACCTTCGTGTACATCTTGAAGGAGAGCATTATTTCTGGAGCGCGATACCATCTCGTGGCGACATATTCCTAGACAAGTTCCTAAGTGAGTTTGACGGATAAGCCCAATAGCACGACGATTACTTACAGTCATGAGTCCAGACTCGCCTGCTGGAGTGCCAGTGTGGGCGTTTCGGGCAAGTCCAAAGTCACATACTTTGAGATCACAATTCTGATTGACAAGGATATTTGCTGGCTTTAGGTCCCTGTGTACGATGTCGGCGCTGTGCATCGATTTGATAGCTCGAAGGATTTGGTATATGAAATACTGCGTAAACGCTGAGCGACGCTCTTTCGGATAAGGTATAGGCGATAATGGCTCACTTCACAGTGGTCGTCCGTGAGATGTTGTGTCCGAATTATTTGGTGAAGATCCGCTTGCATGAGTTCTTGAACGACTACAAAATGAAATTAGATAACGAGACCGGGGACTAAGCCTGCAGTTGTGTGCTTACAATAGACTTCTTTGAAATCATCCAATGACGGTGGCTTGATGATATCCAGGATTGAGATAATCTATTGTGCAAGGGATATCAGTTTAGCGCGAAGGCGTGCATTGCCATCAAGCGGAGGCGCACGTTGTCATTGACCGCCGTCTGTGAGAAGAACTTGAGGAGCTTGAGTTCTCGAAGCGTTCGGAGGCAGAACAGGCTACAGTCATTAGAGTACGCCATCAGGATCAGAAACAGTATGTTCTCGTGATTCAGTACATACGTGTGATCGAATGGCAAGATCTTCTTGATCGCGACGTGAGTTCCAGACGGTTCGTGGAGGGCAGCCACGACTGTGCCGTACGCGCCCTCTCCCAAAACATGAAGTATGCGATAATCCGAACCTGTCAATGGCGATGCCGGTCCAGGTCAGTATTAATAAATAGTTGACACCGACAGCGGACCACCACGCTGAGGCGGCGAGGCGGGGCGAGGCACAGATTTAAATAGACTGACCGACTTCAAACGTGGGAAGAGGCCTTTTCGACTTTGTTCCGCGGGAGATCATGTCAGTTTCCAGACGACGTTTGCTACAGGAGGTGCGAGCTAGTGCGAGCAGGAAGGATAGAACACAGAGTGAGTTGAGTTGCGCTGGAATCGCATCCGCGTCCCCCAGACTATAAGACGAATATTGGAAGCCTGATAGTGGACCGAGCCAAAGATGGCCATCATTGGACATTCGTAAAGAAACCCGAAAGTATCAAATGTTGGGTGATTACTAGAGGTGGAAGACGGGTTGTAAAGTTGGACGTTGCCAATGGGACATGATAGCATCATGACGCAGGACCTGAGGCGGCGGTCGAGCCAGCATTTGACACCGCCATGCCCGACTGAGATGCATGAGATGGATGGCGTCTCGCCTGGCGGATGTGAGGCGAGCCATTAATTGTAGACGACATAAAATGATCGGCATAAATGTCTCCTGTCATCCCCAAAACGGTCGAAGTAGTTGCCACATAAGGCTACGTCAAGGACAATGCTTAATTTTACGATCACCTTCACCCCGCACGGCATTACCTTGACTTTTTGCAAACAACGAAACCACTCTCAGCACCTGGGTGTTCATCATAGTGATTCATCAACGCCTCTGTACCTCTAGGACCGTTTCAGTGACGTTTGAAGATGCAGATCATGCGACCACTGGCGGCTACATCTTCTCACAACTGTTGTGTGGGAGGCAACAGGCGGTTGCGACGAGAAAAGGATGATTGGCACTTGTGGAATTAGATCTGTCGAGGCACTGCACTCCATTGGCTGGATCCGCTATTATTATATCCGGTGCCGCAAATCTTATTGTAGTTTTTTTCTTCTCTAGAAGCACATGTGCAGCCGGGCCTACCCAGTTCCCGCCTTATATACTGTTGGACAAATGCCCATCAACACCCCTTCACTGTTTCCTTTCACCTATCATCTTTGTCCTTGGCCCGCCTGGTGCTCTTGTCCCTCCCTTTTTTAATTTTCTAAAAGGCAGTGTCCTCTGGCAGTACATATTTGCGCCCTCTTGCGAGTAGCGTCTCTTCACATCCTTCATACTTTCGTCATTTGGCTAGTTCAAGTCATGTTGTCTTCCATCGTCCTGTCCGCTGGTCTTCTCCTTGCACCCTTCGCTCTTGCCGAAGTCCACAATGTCAACGTCGGCTCGTCATCTGGAGCCTTGATGTTCGACCCTGAGGCCATTGTGCGTATCTTCACCTTTTTTGTTCTTATCATTCTTTGCGAGCTCACTTTGTCATCTCTAGTTCGCTTCCCCTGGCGACCAGGTTGTCTTCACCTTCCAGCAAAAAAACCACAGCGCAGGTAATGCTATTAATTTACAAGTGAGATGCCTAACATGCTGAATACATTACAGTCCAGTCTTCATTTGCCGACCCATGCGGTCCAAAAGATGGTGGTTTCAACTCTGGATTGTAAGTAGATATGCATGTTGTAGTCGATGGTAGGCAACTGAACCGGGTTCATAGCTTCCCGGTTGACGCAAGTACCACGGCCAACTTCCCTACGTACACTATTACTGTTAACGACACTCAGCCAATCTGGGTCTATTGCGCGCAAGCTGCTGGCACCCCGACCAGTCACTGCGGCAAGGGAATGGTCTTCGCTGTCAACTGCGGTGCTGACGGATCTCCTAACTCGTTCACAAATTTCAAGAACTCTGCTCTCGCGGTTGGTGCATCTCTCTCGGGTAACGCGTCAGCGACATCCTCGTACGCATACGGTGGTAGTACACCAGCAGCGACTTCTGACGCTTCCAGCCCACCTGCGTCGACGACCGCTGCTGCCGCTGCCGCGACACACACGGTCGTCGTTGGTGGAAGTAGCAGTCTCACTTTCAATCCCTCAGAGGTCTCTGCCCAGCCTAATGATGTCGTTGTGTTCCAATTGTATGCGCTTCTTCCTCCTTCGTGAATTGTCGCTTTCTCATTGATAATTCGTGAACGTTTACAGCCAGAGCAAGAACCACTCAGTGACCCAGAGCTCATTCGCTGCACCTTGCGAGAAGCTCGGAGCGTCGACCGGTACTGACGGCTTTGACTCCGGCTTGTGAGTACTGTAATTTCATTTTCACACTCTAATTGATGCTTACCAAAATGATCTACAGTATGCCCGTCCAGGCCAATGCGACCACTTTCCCGACGTACAGCATTACTGTCAACAACACTCAGCCAGTTTGGGCTTACGTGAGTATACCAAACGTTCCGCTGTATGACTTCCCTGATATCGTTACAACGTAGTGTCGTCAAACTGGCCACTGTGGACAAGGAATGGTGTTCGCTTTGTAGGTTGCGTTTAACTAATGAGCAGGATACGTTGTCTGACTAGTGACAATTTAGGAACGCGGCTGACAGTAGCACAAAGAACTTCACTGCATTCAAGGCAGCTGCTATGGCACAGAATGGCACTTCATCCAACAGCACTGGTTCTGGCTCTGACTCGTCGGGCTCAACAGCGAGCGGAGCCTCTCGTACGATGGGGGCAGCGACCGCTTCCCTCGGACTCGTTGGAGCTGTCTTCCTTCTTCTGCTCTGATCGTATTCGTACTAGAGTGCTTCTGCCTTTTGCCGTTACTTTTTTATCATAGTTAATGCCCGACGGACAATTCTTTTACATGACATGGACGCTGACATAGCTTATTTACTTTATACTTGCCTCTTGACGACCTTCGTTGAACGATGTGTAGCTACTCTTTTTTATCTTCTTTTCTGGGTACTGGTAGATTGTCGTATACCCGACGTGACCTCGATTGGTCGTTAGTTTGTAGTTTTTCGCCGCAATAGGAAGCTGTTTTCCTGAACTTGCCAGCTTGTAAAAATCGTAAAATCACGAGTTTGTTCCAAAAATAAGTGTCCTAAATGGGTCGTGATCGACGGGTTACTCATGTGGGAATTATTGTCCATATTCGGGAGACGCGCCACGAGAGCTGACGCGTCTCGGTGTGCGTGAGTGAGTGGACGTGCAAGAGGTGCATACGTACGCGGACCAGCAACTTGCTTCCTGCACCTTTCCTCCTTTCCACCATGGTTGCTCGCGCACAGACTTCTGCAGCTGGTGTATTAGCTCTGCTGTCCGAGCCAGAGCCTCTCGTTAAGCAACATGCCCTACTAGCCCTTGTCCCTCTTGTGCCTCAATTTTGGGCAGAAATTTCGGAGCACATCCCGATCATGTGCGTGCTGTCTCCGTCCACTTGAGTTCTCTATTTGGTAGACTGATCATAATAACATAGAGAGGCGCTGTATGAAAGCAAAGAGCTCCCGAAGGAGGCCCGCGACTCTGCTGCTCTACTCGCAAGCAAGGTCTATTATTTTCTAGGCGAACATGACGAAGCTCTGTCCTTCGCTCTTGGCGCCGGACCCGCCTTTGAGGCTGAGAGTCGCGTGTTTGGGTCGGAGGAATATATTGAAACAGTTATCTGTGTGTAAACTCTTGGCTCACCCTCGCTGTCACCATATTAATTGTTCCTTTAGCAAAGGCAATCGACAGATACGTCGAACTCCGTGTGGACGAGACATCTGCAAAGAAGATTGACCCGCGTTTGCAAACTATCATTGAGAGCATATTCAGGCGATGCATTGACGATGGAGAGCACAAGCAAGTACGTATTTAATACTCCCTCCATGTTCTATTTCTCAAATTTTATCATGCAGGCCATTGGAATTGCACTCGAGTCGCACCGCCTTGACCTCATCTTAGAAATTTTCAAACTTACTCAAGATGTATCGATGCTCTCGTATGCAATGGACTCCGTGATCGACATGAACTTTTCGCTTTCATACCGAAATGAAGTCCTCAACTTCCTTCTCCCACTATTTCCGCCCCTTGAATCCAAGGCATCCCACGTTTATGCGGTCACCCGTATACTCGTAACCCTCAGCAACCCTTCGGTCACCGTGCCGATGCTCACGAAACTGATACCCGAAGAGAAGCTCCTTGCTTACCAACTTGCGTTCGACCTCGTTGAAGGTGGTGGTCAAGACTTCTTAGTGGCTATTAGAGCCGGTCTTCCAGAGGGCGATTCGGTATGTCTCTAAAGTATCATCTCGAGTATTTTAACTAACTTTAAGTTAAGCAAACCAAAGAAATATATGATACCATTCGTCAGATTTTAACTGGACAAGAGTCCGTGAAACTATACCTACAGTTCCTGCGGCGAAATAATAAAGTAGATATGCTTATTCTAAAGAATACCAAGGTTTGTGGTTTCATAAATGCACTTACACACGTTAGAGATTGATCGTTCTACTAGGACGTTCTCGAACCACGGTCATCAGTTTATCACAACGCGCTTACTTTCCAGAATGCCTTCATGCATGCAGGAACCACCTCTGACGTTTTTCTACGAGAGAACCTAGAATGGTTAGGGAAAGCAACTAACTGGGCAAAGTTTTCTGCCACCGTGGGCCTCGGAGTAATCCACAAGGGTCACTTTGAAGAAGGAATGAACATCCTTGGCCCGTACCTGCCTGTAGAGGGTGGCAGTCAGCCCCCAGGCATTCAAGGAGCACAGTATTCAGAGGGCGGGGCACTTTACGCTCTTGGACTCGTAAACGCAGGATGTGGTATCGGTCGTGATGTTGAAAGCTACCTACGTGACAAGCTAAGGGCTGCGACAAATGAGGTCGTACAACATGGTGCTGCTTTAGGCCTTGGAGTTGCTGGTATGGGCGGAAAGAACGAACAGTCGTACGACGACCTGAAGCAGGCTCTATACACTGATTCTGCCGTTGCGGGTGAAGCTGCCGGTTATGCGATGGGTCTTGTTATGCTCGGAACTGCTGATGCAAGGTATGCTGACGAGATGTTGGCGTATGCTAGAGAGACACAACACGAGAAGATTATTCGTGGTCTTGCTGTTGGGCTGGCCTTCCTCTACTATGGCAGACAGGAACAAGCCGACGAAATGGGGACGATGCTCCTTGCTGACAAGGTATGCTTATCGCATCTGTTGGTTTATACCCTTCTGAATAAGTCAATTTAGGACCCAATTCTGCGGTACGGTGGCGTATACACTATCGCTCTTGCTTATGCTGGTACTTCGAACAACGGAGCCATTCGAAAATTACTCCACGTTGCCGTCTCCGATACTTCTGACGATGTCCGACGTGCGGCCGTCACGTCTCTGGCGTTCGTGCTTTTCAAGAATCCCGGGCAGGTACCACGGATAGTGCAACTACTTAGCGAGAGTTACAACCCACACGTCCGCTGCGGAGCAACACTAGCTCTCGGTATTGCTTGCGCTGGCACTGGACTTCAAGATGCCGTGGATATCCTTGAACCCATGACCAAGGACCCAGTCGACTTTGTGCGTCAGGGTGCATTCATCGCCCTCGGAATGGTCCTAGTAGAACAGTCTGAGGCTGCTTGCCCATCCATGTCCTCCACTCGCAGTCTCTATGCAAAAGTAGTAGCAGACAAGCACGAAGATCCAATGGCTCGCTTCGGTGCTGCATTAGGGCAAGGATTAATAGACGCCGGTGGTCGTAATGTTACAATTAGTCTGCAGAGCCGTGCAGGAAGTCGGAACACGAATGCCATTGTTGGTATGGTCTTGTTCTGCCAGTTCTGGTATTGGTTCCCTCTAGCACACTGCGCATGCCTCGCGTTTGAACCTACTGCGATCATCGGGTTGAATGGAGATTTGAAGGTGAGCTTTACTAGACCAGTTTGACTAGATGCTGAAAACTAAGTACAACTCTTTTTTCCCTTTGTTTAGGCTACCAAATTTGAGTTCGTCTCCAATGCTAAGCCCAGCCTCTTTGCCTACCCTGCTCCCACCAAACCCCCGACCAGAGAGCCAATCATGAAGGTCACAACAGCTGTGCTTTCCACGACCGCGAAAGCCAAGGCACGGGAAAAGACAAAGGAGAGAGAAAAGGCAGCTGCAACCGCAAACGGTGACGTAATGGAGACAGTGAGTCTTCCTTCCTTCGTGAAGCCACATCCGTTGATTAGTATGAACAGGATACGAAGCCGGAACCGAAGCCGGAACCGAAAGGTGATATTGAAATGAAAGCTGATGAGTCGTCATCATCAACGGTGGTGCCGGGAGATATCTCTCCTATCGCTGGCACAGTCTCCAATTTACCTGATGCGCAGAAGACGGACGCAAAAACTGTGGACGCGAAGAAACGAAAACAAGAGCCTTCATCTGAAAAGCTGCCGAACTTTTCTCGTGTTACACCTGCGCAGCTTGCCCATGTTGTCTTCCCTTCCGAAGGTCGCTTCCATCCTGTACGACCTGTTTCGACGAGGTCAGCGAAGTCTGGAAAGGGGAAAGCATCGTTCTCATCGAGCGTGAAAACACCGACCACTACGGCGCTGGGGGTTACATCCGAACGATATGCCGGTGGAGGCGGAATCCTCATACTCATTGACCAGGCGCCTGGTGAGCCAGTTGAATTCATCGAAGCCGAGGTCCCTGTCGCTGCTCCACCAGCAAATGCCGTGCCTACAGCGCCGAACGCGATCGGCCTAACTCCAGCAGCGTCAACGCAAACTGGTCCTCATATCGCCCTTGATGAGAACGGACCTGAAGCGGACCCGCCAGCATCTTTCGAGGTATGCTCTTACTGGTATTGTGACGTATTCCCCTTACTGACTGCCGCCCATTTTAGTATCCTTTCGACGATTAATCTCCAAAAGGCGCCTTATTGTGTTTCTAGTTCCTTGTATTTCGGCTGGCCAATGTTTTGGCAAACCTTCTTAGATTATCAATGTCCCAGGGATGTTTATACACTGCTTTCATTCATTCTTAATTGCGCATGTCTCAATTGCCAAATGAAATTATTATTAACAAAAATCGCTCGCCGCCGCAAAGGATACAAAATTACATACAACACTAAGTGAGAATTACAAGTTAGGTTTGGTAACGAGCGACAGGGGGGACAAGGGTAACAGCGAATATTAACGGTATAAACAGGCGGGGACATCTACATACTACATACAAGAGCATGCTTTACTCATGGCTGTGGGTCCGGAAAGATGATATTGAGGACGGGCTTAGTCCAGTCTTCGTTGGTGAGGGTTCGAGCGAGTGGATGTCGTAATCCCGAAATGAGTGTTGTTCGAATCGAAAGACCTCACTATTATCCGGGAGTACACCCATTGGCGAGCGGGGTGGGAGGAGAGATGGGCGGGTTGAGAGTGGTTGGTCGACGGTGGGACTGCGGAGGGAGAAGGAAAAGTGGTTGATATTACGGTTGCTGACAGCCAGTGATTCACGACGGGGGATGAGCGAAGGGCGAGTGAACCCGTATAGACAGACGTTGAAGAAGCCCGAGCAACAGAAGAGGACGTCCGCGATGACGGTATAGGTAAAGGGGACATGTTCGTCGTAGAACGCTCTGAAACGGACAATGGCGATAGGAAGGACGGTCAGGGTGTAAACTAGGGGGTAGCTTTAAATGGGCGGTGATTCAGTCATTCGTTCATTTCATCTTATCCAGTTGACCAAGGAATTAGACTCACAAAAGCATCTGCATGGCGATGCTGTCCACGCCCTTTCCACTGCTTCCCAAGGATCCTTGGGTGGTAATTTGTTTCCGCTCCCCTGGTCCCTTATATCTTACCCTACGCCCATTAACCGTGAAGACTCCCTTGATAACCAATGCCATCGGGATGTAAAGGATGATGTTAGCAAATGCACTGAAGCGCAGCGAACAAGGATAATATTGTCAACATCCGAAATGCATCATTGAGATCTGATACTCACGTCGCCCACATGAAACAATAATCCAGTAGGTACTGTTGTAGCTTGTAGGGTTTTGCTATCCAACACCCTAGCCTACTATCAATATTTGAATTACTGGACACAGTACGGTTGACTCACAGTACTGAGTGTCCGACCAATAGTTCTCCAGATTATTTTTGTGAGTCGCAGCGCTTATGACCTAAAGCAGATATGAGTAATGTAATGATGTTTGTACATTAGTGCCTTACGATGATCAAAACGACTGTCAGCCAGATAACTGATAACACCAGGACTGAAAGAAGTCGTGGATTTGGAGGACTCCATCGGAAAACAATAGCGGTGAAAGTGTGGATTGCGATTGCCTTCCTCGAGAATCAGTATGTCGCTGCAAGCCGTCACGTCCGCTAGCCACTCACCAGGGTGCTATTGCATCCCGTTAGTTAATTACTGTGCAAACAGGAGCTAGATGGCTTACCAGAGTGCAACAGATACATCGCCTATCTGTTTGATTATGCCTATTTGCACAGGCGATAAGTTTATGGGGGTGTCAGTAATTTTAGTACACATACCCTGGGCGACGCAGAATGGACCGGAGTCAACGCTCTAAAATGATCATCAATTACACCAACCTTGTGACTTATCGATAACTTGTCCTTACTGCTCTCTCAATCCACTTGAGATTCAAAATAGCACCTGTACAACAAGGGGTTGCCGTCACATGTCCAGTTCCGACCGAATTAATATGGTATTCATTACGCACCAGTAGCCTGAAATAGTTCGGCCACCATCATTGAAAGGAAGTAGACATGCAAGGGCGTTGACATCGACCATCGTCTTCGTCGTTTCCCCTGAGTCTTCCTAGCAGAAAACTAGACCAGAGTCAAATCAAACAGTGAATGCACAGTCATAATAACGGGCGCACAGCGATGTAACCGAGTAGCCCGAGCACCGAGAAGAGGGAAAGGAAAGCGGCCTCAGTGATGAAGACAATTCCTAGCCTCTGACCAAAAGTAAAGTCATCATTGGTAACGTCGGTGGTACCAGAGCCCTCCTTCGCCAAGTCGGACATCGTAGTCACCGGTGAAGACACGGGAAGTACGGAGGCACTGGCTGGTCGATGGTGGCAATGAGGGGATGTCGAGCCAGAGGGTCTCCGAAAGGTGGAGTGAGCATTATTATATTCTAAAGCGGGAAGCGCAAGGCAAGACCGGGAACAACACCTTCCCTGCACCGGGTGGCGGATAGTTTGATTAGTAGACCATTCCTAAGAGGGCGTCTAGCAGGCACGATCTGTTGCAAGATGGAATTGAACAAACGGTGTAGATAAGGAAAAGCGCCGAGCTCTATTGGCTGCCATTGACTAGAACCAAGATAGGTCGCGTGGCCCTGCACTCAGCAGCCCCGCGCCCACCTTACCCCACCATATGGGAAACAGTTCACTCCCCGGACTCTTCCGAATCCTCCTATTCACGATGATAACTTCCGTTTCTTCAGAAAGGTCTCTCCAGCAAAGGTCAGTGTGCTCGCGTGAGTCTATTCACCTTCCATTTTTTGGCTTTCATCCAGTTTGAAGAAACGCAGATGAACACGTGTCATGATAAAGAAGCAGAAAGCACAGGGAAGCATCAAGGGTTGGAAATCCTGAGGATGCATAAAAGTAGGTTCAAGTTTATCGAGCCGTCGACCCTTTGTGATTTGATCTCGCCCAGCGCGGATGTATCGCATGTCCAGCTCTCTGCCTTCCAGACACAGGAACATTTTAACTTGTCCATTTTTAGACTTTAGAAATGGTGCAGCCTTTAGACGCAGAATATATCATGCTGTATGGCCTGGCCGAGAGTTCTCCATTTTATTTCTTCATACCAAGGTCCAAAGACTAGAGTATGAAAATTTCCATACAGTCAGTCGCAGTTAGGAGCCAACCGCGAAAATAGCACTGGGTCTGGCCAACACGTAAAAAGATCGATGAAAGGAGAGCCTGGGTGGACAAAGCTGGAAAGATTAATACCGATACGGCAAACATTAGTGCTTGTTATGATGCGTCCCGCTTACAGCTGACCTTGCAGGATCGTCACTCCGTAGGTTGATGTGTGTGTAGGTTAATTACCACAAACTCCGGGAGAACCACCTTCGCTAGAGCAGGCCGCCGGGAAAACAAAAAGCCTGAGTTGACTGACGATTCGATGTTGTAATCCTAATGTCTGACTTGCTTCCCAACAATGCAAACGTGTAGATACCATGTTTGAGGACAGGAAGCGAGAGATTGTCTGCTAGAGGGACGGCCAAGTTAGGAGAGCGATCCCTATGCCGAGGCAGGTCCACGGTGCCTTGGCCAATATACGCCAGCATAATAGGAGCTTCATTCGTTGAATTGAGGCTCAGAGATTTGCGGCATCTCCTTGGCTCTGAGTGCCCCCATGATAAGTCGATATATTGCAAATGGAAGCAGAAAAGCCTCAAAGTCAGAGTTCGCGTCCGAGTGCGTCAAGCGCAATCACGTCCGCTGATGTTTCCCCACAGCTGAAACAGTGATCTACAAGGTACTAAGGCGACGATAACCCCACAAGGACAAGTTCCAAACGACTTGATTCCAGGACATTTTAAATGCATAATGGAGACATAGGATGAGTTGTAGGACATGTCGGCGACGGAACAGACAATCATCACGTGGTGACATCGGGTTGGTGAAAAGCATCGATCATCTAAACTCCCACAGTACAGTTTTGCTAAGTACCTCTGGCTGCTCGGAGTCTGGCAGTCTTATGCATCCCTCAGATTCGGAAGCTGTCCTATTCTTATTCCACTGGTGTATTTTGTCTGCTTACAAACTCACAGACTGTAAGGCGTCATCTTGCATTATGGCGCTCTCTAAGCCTTAAACTGCATCAACTTCGTCCTTGAAGACCTGAACTCATGCCAGACAAAGTAAAAGCTGCTATTCTTGATGATTACCAGCACGTAGCTTTCACCAGCGCGGACTGGACTCCAATCAAGGACAAGCTTTCGGTTGATGTCTACGACGAAACGCTTCATGACGAGGATTCCCTTGTCAAGCGGCTTGAACCGTACTCTATCATCTGTGCGATGCGAGAGCGTACCAAGTTCTCTGCATCCTTGCTGGACCGCCTCCCGAATCTCAGGTTGATTGCGACCACAGGTTTGGTGAATAGGGGTATTGATACTGCCCACGCAAAATTGAAAGGCATTGTCGTTTCTGGAACCTCTGGAAAGGGTGCTTCTACTCTTGAACATATCTGGGCCCTGATCTTGTCTACCGCGCGGTATTAAAAGTCATTATAAAATTGTAATAGCAGAAATTGAACTAGAAGTTAGGTACATCGTTCATGAACACATGGCTGTTGTTACGGGAAATGTGAGCGCTTCAGTCTAAAGTCTAAAGACAGCAGACTAACCGACAACCGGAGCCTCGTTGGCAATCGCATATCCCTCTCGGGCTCTTTGGTCGCACTTTAGGCCTCGTGGGTGCAGGTCGCCTTGGGGCGGCAACAGGCAAGGTGAGTTTTGTCTGCTGATTTCTCTCGCTTGGAGGATTTCCGAGCTGTTTTCCAGATAGCGAAGGCATTTAACATGCGAGTTATTGCTTGGTCGCCCAACCTTACCCGAGAACGGGCAGATGCCGCAGGTGTTGAATATATTGAATCCAGAGAGGAGCTATTCAAGCAAAGCGATATCGTTTCCATCCACATGGTCCTTTCGGAGTCCACCCATGGCATGATCGATGCAACTGATTTCGCGAATATGAAACCTACGGCTTTCTTCATCAATACATCACGAGGACCGCTGGTCGACGAGCAGGCGCTGGTGGATGCCCTGCGTCAGAGGAAGATTGCTGGCGCTGGCCTGGACGTCTTCGACATTGAGCCGCTCCCGCTCGACCATCCCCTGCGCAAACTCGACAATGTTACGCTATCTCCCCACACAGGTTATGTCAGTGATGACAACTATGAGGTACACTTGTTCTGTTATTTGTCTTTGTGGCGTGCCGATAATGTTGTTCCTAGGTTTTTTGGTCCGACACAGTCGACAACATTGCTAGTTTTCTGGAAGGAAATCCCAAACGCGTTATGGCATGAGCTTAATGAAGAAAAGATAAGTGAAGTATTGGTAAGAAGGTTAGGAAGCTTTTACGCATGAGTGAGAGAATATGTATTGTGAATATTGTTGTGAATGTAATATAATAACAAATTACCTCAATACTTGAGCGCGTCATTTTGCTGAGCAACGCGTCTCTTGGACTGTGCATGCTGTGTCCACCCGTTCGTGAAATGACAACGGTCGAGAAGCCACGCGCCGAAGACCTTGCTGCATGTTATCATCTCCTCTCCGACACTCACGATCGTTACTTAGGCTTGCAGAACGGAGGCGCTACCATACGTACTTAAAAGCCGCTTCTCCAGGTGTGCACCTAAGGCTGGCTCATTGAAGCTGCTGACTGAAACTTCATCAGGCGGCGGTGCTCTTAGGATACCACTAGGTTCCCCAAGAGTTATTGGCATCGCAGAAGCGCGAGGGAATAGACCGTGAGTGCATTTGAGCCTATCACACTGTAGGACAAGTGAGTGCTCACCTCATCGTTTGCAGCCAACAGCAAGACTCGCACCAATTCGCAACGCTTACACTTAATCCCGAAGAACTACGTCTAAGTGTCAAGAAGAGCTTTGGGATAGACTGGGATCCGGGCGCCGTCGGCGATGAGTTCGCACGGCAGGTTGTGTTCGTTGGCGTTTACGATGGCCATGGCGGACAGGGAGTCTCTCTGTTCCTGCATCAGAATCTTCACGGGCTCTTCGAGTCTGTGGACAAATCGCAAATCCCAGACGTGTTTGCATGGACGAAGGAGCTTGGCGGTTATTTCAGACGGTTCCGAGGTGGAGTTTTGCAGCCTTGGTTGACACGGCCGCCCTCCGAACAGGAGATGGATCTTGAGGCGAGAGCTACACTGGCATTTCTGGAGGTAAGGTTTCATCCACCCAATACTGAACTTCACGAATTATGAACTATTTTGCAGGCGGACAGGGTCGTGCATGAGTCAAAAACATGTGGTGCAACTGCTTCTGTTGCTCTTCTCCAATCTCTCGATGTACCAGCCACACCCTTCTTCGCTGCTGAAACAGTCGCACTTACGGTTGCGCATGTCGGGTGAGGTGCTTGACTATGCAATTGTCGCTTCTTTTTTGACTTACTCTGCCCGCCGATTTATGATAGTGATACGCGTCTCATACTCTGCTCGAGAGATGGTGGTCATCCCCTTCGGATGACGCACGATCATCATGCTGAAGCTCCGGGGGAATCAGCACGGCTGCGCCGCTGGGGTAGCTCGCGCCTCGTCATGGATTCGTTCGGGGAGACTAGGTTCACACTCTTCCTCTGTATTCAATCCATCGTCTTACTTTCTTTTCTTCTGTCTTAGGTGGATGGGAGCGCTAGCCAATACTCGAGGGTATGTCTGTCCTCATTGACTGAGGAGGTAGTAGTCCGTTCCATCTCACTATACAGCATTTACGAAACAGTATTGGTGATATGGATTACAAACAATACGGTGTCACTGCTGAGCCAGAAGTGACCACAAAACTACTTCACGGACCCGAATGGGCCTATATGGTTCTTGTCACCGACGGTATCTCCTCGGTACTGTCTGACGCGGAAATTGTCGACCTTGCAAGGAATGCCAAGGATCCGAAGGCCGCGGCCAAAGCCATTCTCGACTTCGCGGACGAGATCGGGAGCGAGGATAATCTGACCGCATTGGTCGTTCCACTTGCTGGCTGGGGACAGGTAACGGGACCAGACATGACGAAGGAGCTCCGCGAATACCGAAGGACGGAAGCAAGTATGCATTTCGAAACAGTATATTGGATGTTTGCTGATTAAGTATTCCTTGCAGTTGGGACTGAGAGACATAGACGAATGTAGACTCTCAATATTGCACATACTCATTACTTTATTCAATTGTACAGCTTTAGAACGGACTATGTACTGTACTAATTCCTGCTATGGTTCATCTGCTTTGTTCGTCAATTCATTAACAGGACATTCAATATACAGCATGTTCAGATCTGAGCCACCGCGTGTCCATCTGCACGAGGGTCCGAACCAGCCGCCCAGACAGTACGACCACTAGCCTTGTCAACGATTCTTTGGATTACTTGACCACGGCCCATCTTCCCTCTTTGGAAGTCCTTAGCGATAAATGATTTGTGGCCCATCGCTATAAAGGCGCCGCTCAGATTCCAAACAGCCGCAAGTAACAAGCTCGAACGTACCTCGAAGTGTCTGCACTACAGATTCTGGTATACCTTCCTCAAAGTATACCTCACTGCTGATGTCCCCAGCCTTGCCAGTCACGCCTCCCACTTCCGAGTCAGCAGGCCCTGCCGAGATACAAAACCGCGGCGCATCAAGGGCAGCCTGGGCCGTAAATCCGCGAAGCATATTCAAGAGGACCTGGACGTGCCCTTGGGGTTGCATGAACCCTCCCATAACCCCATAAGAGAGGAAGAGCTCATCCCCGCGAAGGGCCATGGCTGGTATAATGGTATGATAGGGACGTTTACCACCCTGATAAGACAGTTTTTTAGACTGGGCCGCACATCACTTCATAAAGTGGGATGTTTATACCTTCAATTGATTAGGATGGCCTTCCTGCAGGACGAAACCCGAGCCTCGATTTTGCAGGGTGAACCCGCAACCCTTGGGAATGGCTAGGGACAGTCCGGTAAATACCATAAATTTTAAAGTTTATCTGACGAGTAACTTACCTCCCGTTCCGAACCCTGCAGATATATTAACGTCAACCAAACGCAATCCTTACGAATATAAAGTGAACCTACCTGCATAGTTACTTTGAATGTAACTACATGCATTACCCCACTGGTCCACGACTGCCGCGTATGAGTATTGACAATCTTCGTATTTTTATGGTAGAACATACCAGAGAAATAAACTGTGTCAGACGAGTTCGTTGGATTTCCCTACCATTAGCAGGTCAGAAATTGCACCCGAGGTTGAGTACTATGGAGTAATTGACGAACGTGGATGACCTCTGGATTTGTTCGTGAAGGGTCAAATAACTTTGCCCGTGATGCCAGGTATTCCTGGACAATAAGTGAGTTTCACATCAATCCATCTTCATCATCTGGCTAACCTTGCTTAGTAGCTCTTTCACTGGTATATGTTCGACTTCAGGATCCGTCACGTAATATTGGCTATCTGCGAAAGCGAGTCTAACGAAACCCTTGATTAGAATCGAACAGGGCACGCCGAGAATACCTTTCACCGTAGCGATTCAATCAGTAAGTGTAGGTATTCGGCGGAGTTGTGCTCCATCTCCTGGATGGGCTTCGTTAAAAACAGATCTTGTATACTATCGAGTATTCCCAGAGCCATAAGTGCGGTGATACCTGGATGCGCATTCTCTGTAAGTTAATCAAGTGGAGCATCAATCACACTAACCTTGTCCATTTGGAGGGCACTATAAGTGACCAATTAATGTCTGACTATTTTGTTCAGCCACGAAAGAAGGTGCTCACCTCGTACACAGTAACTTCACCTCCATAGGTATAACTTATGGGCTCTACAAATGACGTTTCATGCTTTGCAAGGTCGTCAAGTTCCATGAGACCGCCCTTGCTCTGGATAAGCTCGACAATTGCTTCTGCGATGCGGCCTTTGTAGTAACCGTCCTTGCCATGTTCAGCGACAGACCTGAATGTCTTGGCAAGGTCTGGGAGCTTCATGATCTGTCCGGGAAGAGGCGCCTTGCCGTTGAGAAGCATAGCGTCGCCGTTTGGCGATGCATGCTTAAGGAGTGGCTCCGAGCGTTGCCACTTAGAAGGGGGAGAAGAAACACGACATCAATATTGAAAATGCAGCATGCAAGCCTGAGTCACCCACAGAGTAACTGCTTAATTCTGAAACTGGAAAACTGTTATCCCGCTAATTCAGCTGGCGTTTCGAACGAAGTGCTTTCGTTCTCCTTACCCTTCTTCCGCGAGGCGAATCGCTGGTTCAAGCACCTGAGCGACTGTGAGGTTTCCCCTTCCAAGTTTTTCTACTGTATCAACCCATGCTGCCGCGGCTCCAGGAACAGTGACGCAGTTCAAGTCTGTGTGGGGTATTGAGCGGCCCGTGATCCCGCGCGAGCGTACATATTCCAATGTGAGCTTCTGAGGTGAACGTCCTGAACCATTAAGTGCTTTGACCTGTTTCGTTTTTGCGTCGTAGAACAAACAGAAGGCATCTCTGAAGTCGTCATAGCGTTAGTACCTTGTAGAATCACATGAGTGTATGATAATTACCCTCCAATGCCACAAGAAGTCGGTTCAGTACAATTAAGAGCCGCAGAAGTTGCTACTGCTGCATCCGCTGTTTAATAAATTGATTTCTCAGCTCAAACTCCTCTTGTGCAGGAAGCCATCGCATACCCGCATTGCCACCTTTGTTAAGGATTTCCAGTCCAGCTTCTACTGCAAGTGGCTGAGAGGCCGAAACGACGCCTTTTGTGCCGTATACTTGCGATCGCCTACTCGTAAAGCGTTGAAGGACAAGGTCGGGTTGGTCGACCTTTTCCCAGTCAATCTTCCTCGTATTTGACATTGTACTTCCTACCATCTGGTGTGCAGTACGGCTGATGAGTCTACGGCATTATAATTACGGGGAAGATATTATATAGAAAATTCGAGTCAGTCCTTACCTCTGACTGAACACTCCGTCTACTAGCAAGGGCCTGTTTTGACGGTGAGATACTAGGATGATCTTATGCTACAGCATGTGCGGATTTAAAGTGTACTCTCGGGCCTGTGAGAGTTTCACCTGCTTTAAGCACTATCGTGGATGTATGCAGTGTGAACGTCTGAGCCGTGAATAACGTTCTTCCGAATAATTCTCGGCTATTTCGGGTGCTGTTGCGGTCCGGCGGCTGATCACACTGACACAGCATCGGATAAGTCCGACTTGACTTAACAAAAATATATTCAAATATTGAACTAATGGGTTGAGTTTGTACATGTGAATTATTAAACATATGTAACCCAGGTGTACAGGTGTAATGAATTGTGAAGGTAATCCAGAAGTAAGTATGATCAAAACAACAATGAATATAGAGTAACAGAAGTGAGAATGAAAACAAGAAGTCAAGAAAGAAAGAAGTCATGGTCCATCTGTGCCTCTATCGAAAACAAAAATCTTTGTAGAGGTGCAAGGGGCTGTTTTATATGAGAATACGAAGATGTACAATAGAAATAATGAAGTTGGTCATGTATATCGTAATTATACTTCGGGTTCTTCAATCTTTGGTTTCGTTGTAGCAACTTTGGGTGCATGCTTTGAGTGTTTGCGGAGTTTAGCTCCGTATCTAAATCCAATTGCATAAGCAAATGCATGAACAACCTAGTGGCAAATACGTACCTTCTAAGAATAACGGGAATCGGTATCATTACCACGGCGACAAGCCCAACTAGCGTGCTTGCCCATCGTGGATTCAATGCGTTATACATTTGGGTCGCGAAAAGTGGGAAAGCTGCACCAAAGGAACTTCGAACGACGGTATTCGCTGCTAGGGCGGAGGCAGCGACGAACAAATAGGCATCAATCATGTAGTTAAATAACGCCAACTGATCATTGTTTGAGTGAGTAGCTTGAATGCAGGAGTAAAAAAAACACGTACGAAGATGAATACGACAGAGAAACCCATGGCCAGGCCAGCCAGCATAGGGGCCCAAAATGAAATTGACGGGTACGAGGTCCATCCAAACCAGAAGAATGAGACTGCGAAGATCGGAGCTGCAATTACAGCGATATTCATCCGCTTCTCAGGTGGCACCATATTCGGTTTGTACTCTTCGATTAGACGCTCGTACTGAGGGTTGAATATCAAGAGGTAGACAATGACTCCAGTAACGCCGCCAAGGAACACGGGGATGAACGTTAAACCTGTGGCTCCAGGTGAAAATCCATGTCCCTCTTCGAAGACTATAGGATACGCCTCAAAGAGTAAATAAATGCATCCGTAGACGAACTAGGAAGAAATTCTCATTCAGTGCGCACGTGATAAATTGAGGAAGAATCAACGCTTACACTCATGTAAACCGTGATTGCAATGAGCATGGGCTCCTGGAATAATATTTTGAACGGTCGAGCAACAGTGTGTTCGATTCGCTTCAGCCAGTGCTCCTTTTCTTCCTTTTCTATAGGAGCGTAGTAGTTGTCATCACCTGTCCTTAGACGCATAGCCTTTGCTTTTGACGCCATAATTACGGGTCTAGGAAAATGGGCACTTATTATGTTTGTTACGACAGGAGGGGGAGAAATACTCACGCATAAGTTTCGGGAAGGGTAAATGCAATAAGGATAAAGCATACACCAGCGAACATCGTCAAGATCCAGAAGAGCCAACGCCAGGATACTCCCGCCGTCGTTAAGTATCCGCTGACAACTGGGCCAAGAGAGGGGCCGGCGAAGGGAGCAAGAGTGAATAGAGCAAGAGCTTTGCCTCGGGTACCTGCATCCCACCTTGAGGAATTGTCAGGAAAAGGTTATTTGAAACGTGAGCTTGAAACGTACATATCAGAAATCAAAGCTCTAAATTACGAGAGACCGTGATAAGCCATCTTTCAGTTATTAAAATTTGTGTTTCTTACCCGCTATTTGTTAATGGAGCAGCCGCAAACGTCCCTCCCAATAGTCGGAAGATGATGATACTAGCCGTATTTTGGGACAGTGCACAGCCTATTTGAAAGCAGGTGTAAACGAAGAAGGTTATAATAAAAACCGGTCTGCGGCCATACTGTAGACAATTGTGAGAATCAAGTGCAAGCAAGTAGTGAGATAGTAACTACCTGCTCCGAAAGGGGTCCCCAAAGTAGGGGCCCAACACAGTATCCACCGACGAAGAGGGCAATGGTTAGGACAGCCACCTCCATGGAAAACCCAAACTGTTGCATTAGCTGCCGGGCTATCCCAGAAGGTGCGGACGAAGCAAAGGTTCTAGAGGGACAGTTAATCATCTGTAGGCGACCGATACACATCTGGCTTGAACGTACGCATTTAGGACCAGTATACCGCCAAGTCCTGTAAGGTACCATCTATACACACGAGACCAATTCTGTAGCAAAATGAAATAGTTATTATTAGAAGTCGATGGTGTCCGGATCTAGCGGAATACTTGCATGAGGATTGAGGGGATCATCCGGATCAAATTCCACGAGGTATGGATCCTTCTTTCGCTCTTCCAGCCCTGGGAAAAATTGATGCTGAAATTGTTCATTGACGCTACCGGTCTCGCTGCGGTCTTCGAAAATGGTGGGGGTAGCCGACGCGGTGGCCATAGTGGCGGAGAAAGGGGAACACAAACGGGCAACTGGAAGTCATCGGCCGGGACGGACTATATAATTTATAGAGGTGATGACTGCACAGTGCTTATTCGATGGATTTCGAGACAGAGCTAGTAAAATATCAATCCGACTGCCCTTGCCTTTTGTGGCCTCGGCCTCGGCGTCTGTGTGTGCCTGTCGGCTTACAAACGCGCCTCGCGTCATTTTGCTTTGTGGAGCGTCCGGCTCAGTTCCGAACATGGATTACACAGAGCTCTTTCAACAGTCAAACGCGCTCGTCGCGTTCAGCAATGGCGCGCACTGGGTCGCAAACGCCATCCACGACCGCCTCGTCGTGCGGCGCGCTGATACATTCCAGATTACACGTACCTGGCGCGTCGACGCTGCACCCTCTCCATCGAACCTCTCGTTCGCCACAAACTCCAACAGGCATTCTCCCGTGAGTCAGGCTCCCGCGACGTCTGCGTCAACGGAGCCCGCATTAATCAGCCACATTGGTTGGTCCGCCGACTCCGAGTTTCTGCTTGCCGCATCCGCACGTCATGGCGTCGTCAATGTTTTCAAGATGCGCGACGAAGATTGGTCTGCACGGATCGAAGCTGGTGTCGAGGGTCTCATCAAGGCCGAGTGGACTCCAGACGGACGTCACATCCTTTGCTTCTCGGAGTGGGGTGTATGTCTTCTCGGCTAATTTTGCTATATTTATGCTGACCAGCCATGAATTGTTCTTAGCTCCGGGTTACCGTTTGGTCTCTTCTCACTGGACAAGCAACGCATATACAATATCCCAAACTTCCCGATCGAGGTTTGTCTATACCTGATCTACATCTATCATCAACCATTCATCTACTTAATACATTAGGTTATGCCTTCAGACGCGATGGTCGCTACTTCGTCCTCGCCGAACGTCATAGATCAAAGGACATGCTCGGTGTCTATGACGCAGGCGACTCCTTCAAGCAAGCTCGAGTGCGTTTCTGCTTCTTATTCCGGCATTGCGGCTGACGGAGCTAAAAGATAGCATTACGCACTCCCTACTTCCTCCCTAGCGTCTTTGTCTGTTTCTCCAACAGGAAAGCATATAGCAGTATGGGAAGGTCCTCTTGAGGTTCACTTCTTTTTTTATCTCCTCTCAGCTTTGCCTGTGATTAATTTGCTTCAATAGTTTAAGCTTTGCATCCTCACCTTGACTGGGACGTTATTGTCAACATTTACTCCCGAGCCAGATGCTGGGCTCGGCGTACGTTGCGTGGCCTGGCATCCATCCGGATCGTTTATTGCAGTCGGTGGCTATTCCGATAAAGTAGATCCCTTTTGCCATCGCCAGGGTTTTAACATACTTACACACGGTATAGGTATACATTTTGGATGGATTAAGCTGGTCTTGCGTGGCGACACTGGATCTGAGTAACCGCATACCTTTGGATGTCGTGAGTCTAGAAATTGGGTGAAGTAATAAAATGCTTAACAGAAATCTTTGCAGAATGTATGGCGTGAGCCTGCAAATTGGATAGAAGCGACTTTGGGTCGAGGCTATTTGACATGTGCGTTCGCCTTTCTTCGCGGTCCTTCAAAATACTGAAGCCCGCTATTCAGATGAACGGCCTCAAGGCACACAAACGGTACCTATGATCAGAGCAGACGCATCAAAGGCATATCCAAAGATTGGTCTTGTTCAACTTGAGTGGAATGTAAATGGAAGCTTGTTGCTTACACGCTACGGTAAACTATACTTTTGCGAATAACTTGGACAGTCCCAACTAATCTAATAATGTTCATAAGAATCAAGTCCTACTGCGTTATTCATTTATTCCTTCCCTTCCCCTTCAGAGCGCTTCAAACCAAAGTTACGAAGCGTTCTGCTGCAATCCACACCCATCTTACAAGCACGTTGGAATCCCGTCCGAGCCGGTGCACTTGTTCTATGCTGCGGTGGCGGGGGCATGTACATGTGGAGCAACGAATGGTCGTCTGAGTCCGAGGATAAGGCACATACTGATGCCGATGAGGAAGAGATTGCGGAATGTATTGGTATACCAGCAAGTAAGTGCGGCAAGCAGTTAAACGTACATTGTATTACTCATTACTATTTGTCTTTACAGAGAAGTTCCAGTTACGGGACGTTCGCTGGGCACCAGACGGGAAGGGACTCTTGTTAATTGACAAAGATGTATTCTGTTGCGCGTTCGAAGTTGAGCAAGACGATACCTGACTGACGCTGTGTTCCTGTTTTCCGACGTATCGTGGGTTTCTGTTGTCGCGGAAGGATTTAGGCTGTGTTCATGTCCATTAATCTTTACCGATTTTGTCTCGTATGTTTTGTAATGAATTGTTTTCCGGTATCCGTTGCCATCGGCAGTTTGACAGCCTTTTCACGCAATCTGGCATGTTTGACTGAAATGGTATTTGATGTGGTTAGGTGAGATGAGTAATCCCCAGGCACTCCGCTTAAACGATTAGATTAATTATCTTATCTTATCTCGATCTTCATAAAGAAATGAAGTTATTTATATTCAACATACCACACATTGCTTAACTTTTTGTCGATAATGATGCGTCATAGTCAAAGTATAGCAAATACAGTACTGGTGTTACGTGAGAAGTGTCGTTACATAGTTAAGAGAACAATCTCAAACGCTGGTAGTATCCCGTCAACCACTCAAGCACTTGTTGAACAACACCTTTACGGGCCTGGTCTGCGAATCCTTCAACATCACTCTCAAGCCAATCCAATAACTCCGTATTTAGCTTGTCCGGAGCAGCCATCATGATCCAATGATCAGTTTCAAAGTCTACGATTCGGGCATTCGGACAGAACCTCTGAGCTGCTGCCTTTCCGAAATCCGCGAGACAGATGTAGTCTTGCAGTGCTGCGCCGTAGAAGACAGGCTTGTGGACTATTAGTTTGTCAGGGTCAATCTCCATGCCTGGTGAAAATTTCAGTGTCAATGGAATGTTGTAAGGTCAGCAGGGTGGAATAGCATACTCCGTTCTTCACCGGGTGTATGATCGTCCACCATTGCCTTATACCAGCAACAAGGACCAACGAGACCTCCCTTCAGTAGGTTTTCCTGGTGTTGTTTCAGTTCCTACACACTTGTCAGTCGATTTCATTTCAGACTGGTATACCGACTTACCTCTTCACTGAGATAAGATGGTCTCCCTTCAACCCTGTTTGATGCGATCCATTCTCTAGTCTTCTCGTTCGACGCAAAATGGTCCTTCCAGAACAACGGATCGGAAGGGAATATCAAACTATGGAAAGAATCGATCTATTCGCCGAAGCAATTCTCTGAGTTAAACGACGCAAAAGAACCAGAATAACGCGACTTACGTGCTCCTCAACAAGTTTCGGAGCGTCATCAGACGCGAAGTACTCCCAGTACCCGATAAGGTTACAACCGAATACCTCTTCTGTGCTAGCGGCCAACTTCTTGTAATCGGAGTTCGGGTCTGGCGGCATGTATGCTGACGCAAGCGTCCCGAAAGCTACGAAGCGTTCTTGATGGTGGTAGGCAAGTCGGGAAACTAGTGGTGATCCCCTGGAAAGCAGATAGTTATGATTAAGCAAGTAAGAGGCTCAGACCAATACACTTGCCAGTCGTGTCCAATAGCAACTATATCAGTGACTTTCTCGTGGTCGAGGATCTCAACCAAGTCTTGTGCCATAACGCTCATTCTATATGATTCAGCCGTCGTGGGTCTGTCAGTGCCTCCATAGCCTAGCAAGCTATGCAAGTGTGATATGTCAGTTAGAAGTGCACGCATTGTGAAAAGTGGCTTGGAGGGGCTGCCTACTCTGGTACTACTAGGCCATAGCCCTTCTCTTTGAAGAAAGCGACCTGTCGGCGCCAGTCATACGAAGATGATGGAAACCCGTGGCAGAATAGCAAAGTTATCCTGTTTGCGTCGGTAGGAGGTGAAAAGAAGTAGTGATAAGTAAAGCCTCTAGAGGTCTTGAAATCTCTGTATGCTGCGGAGTCCATTTGAAGAGCAAGAACTATAGCTTGGGAGAATCCGCTCATGGCCATTTATCCATTCAGCACAAGGGTGAATTGCATCATCCAGACCATAAGCCTGAGATTCATTCGTACTGCCGCAGTAGAACACGTGTTGATATCGATGGTGAGCCATAAGATACTTGTCCGTTTGAAAGGCACTGACGCCCGATGCAACCGAGCTAGCACGGGAGAGCCACAATTTACCGAAGCACCCACGCAAGACCGAGAAGCACTGGAGCCAAGATGTACAATTCAGTATCTCGTGCGGTGACCGGCGGCTTCTCCGATGCTATACAAGTGCTTGCACTGCTCAGTTCCAAGTATGATACAGGCCTCCGAACCTAGCCTTTCAAGGATTTCTTGTCACATAAAGTTGGAAGCTATTGTATATCGCAATGCGTCCTACATGCGAAAATGCTGCACCTGTGAATCGTGATAGATCTACTTAGTATGACCGAATAGTCTGCGGCCAGTGCAAGTCACCGGACAGGCATGGAGGCCGAAAGTCGTGCAGCATTACGTGCCTGGTCATAACCGACAAACTATCTGGGTGCCTTATACCCGTTGGATTGAATAAATCGTTGATAAGCTCCGTGAATTCATGCAGACTTTAATCAATTAATTGAAGTAGGTAGGTTTAGGGTGATGGAGAAGCAGAACCACAGTTGTAATCACGAGTACATGCGTTTGTCGGGCGGAAGCCAGTCTAAGTAATTTTTAGGTTTCACAGAGTACGCAACGTGTGCCATACAGAGGTTCCTCGATGTTTATAAGTAATTGCAGATACGGAGGCTTCAGCAACAAACAAGGCCAACGTCAAAAGCGCTGATTATTTAGATTACATAATAAAGGGTGGACGCGACTCGAAATTGTGAATTTCTTTCGGAAACGCGTCCAACTGCAAGTCGAACGAGCAGAGTTCCGGTTATTCCGCGTTTTCCTCGCGTACGTTCTCAGAGAGAGACGCCGTCGCATGCCGTCCGCACCACAGCTCCTCTTTCTCTTTTCCTTCGTCTCCACTTTCGCCGTTCTCTATCTCGGCACTTCAGCCCTTGGCTCCTACCTCAGGTCAAACGGCTGGGACATCAACGATCTCATCCTCATCGGTCTCCAGAAAAAGGACTTTACCACGGAATCTCCTCCAAAGATGCTTTCCTTCACGGACGTCATCAACACTATCAAGGCAGACCAGAGTGCTCAAGCTGCTGCTGCCGTTGGCCTTCTTACAATTGTCTTTATCCTCTCTAAGCTCCTCAAATCAAGTAAGTACACGCTTGTAAACATGTCCACGGGCGCAAGCACTGACTATCTCTAACTTTTCCCCCTGTCCAGAAAAGAAGCCAGTTTTAAATCCTCAAGAGTGGAAGGAATTTCCGTTGGTTGCTAAGTTCACCGTATCACCGAATACAGCATTGTACGTGTCCCGTAAAGTCAATATCATAACATTCCGATCCTCACAAGTATTTTATTTCAGGTATCGTTTCGGTTTGCCTTCGCCTGACGATGTTCTAGGGCTCCCCATTGGTCAGCATATCTCTGTGCAGGCTGAGATAAATGGAAAGAACATCATGCGTTCGTATACACCAACCAGCAGTGACGATGACGTTGGACATTTCGACCTCCTTGTTAAGGCCCGTTGACTAATTCTCCTTTCGTAAACCCAAGAACTGTACTTACCGAATATTTTATTTCAGTCCTACGAGAAGGGAAACATTTCCAAGTATCTTTCTTTGATAAAAATCGGTGATAATGTCCGTGTCAGAGGACCAAAGGGTCAATTCAAGTACCACCCGACCCTAACTCGCGAAATCGGTATGATTGCTGGAGGAACGGGTATCACGCCTATGCTTCAAATTATCCGAGCAGCGCTCAAGAACCCGAACGACCGTACGAAGATTTCACTCATTTACGCGAACGTCAACGTGGAGGATATTCTGCTGCGTACGGAGCTGGATGAATTGGCTGAGAAACACAATGATCGTTTCAAGGTGTACTATGTCCTTAACAACCCTCCTCCGAACTGGAAGGGTGGTGTTGGCTTCGTGACTAAAGACCAGATTGAGCGTCACCTTCCGCCGAGCAGCCATGATATCAAGGTTCTCCTCTGCGGACCCCCGCCGATGATTACTGCAATGAAGTCAGTCCTTCATCAATCTCGTTTTATGGTGTTTTTGCTGACCATGATTTTCTTAAACTTAGGAAACACCTAGACGATCTGAAGTACCCGGCACCCAGGACTGTCAGCAAGCTTGAGGATCAGGTTAGTGACTGCAAAACTGCATTAATCCATGATCTCTGTTTATTAATTACATTTATTATTAGGTCTTCCTGTTCTGAGGATGCCGTAGTCATCTTTCAACAACACTTATTTTGCTAGAAAACGTAGATCGGATCTCTTTGGTATTTAGATGATTTAGTGGAATAATGCATAGTATTGTGTTTCGAAATATGAGTTAGATCGGTGAACAGATTGGTGCTTCTACAGTCTATTACAAAATCGAATTTCCACTTTGAAAATCGTATCCAAGAAAGTATTACAAGAAGAATTCCGGAATTTCCTTGTCGGAATCAGATGTAACAGATGCAATAGGTGAGATGACGAAATTCGTCAATGAGGGCATGAAGAAGTCATAACGGACAAACAGATGCATGGACATGGGAATTCGAAATTGCACAGGACATTCAAATTCAAAACGGAAAAGCGGAAAAGATCGATATATCGTGTATATCAAGCTAGAGTAAATAGACTCACTTCTTCTTACCCTTCTTATTCTTCCTGCCCTTTCCACCACCCGCAGCTGCCGTAGCAGGAGCAGCTACCGGTTCTTCCACGGGTAACGGCAACAAACGCGATCGTCCACTCGTAAGTACAGCAGGGTCGACATATTCATTCGGATCGAACTTGGAGTACGATTTGTTACTCGCAATACTCTGTCTTGACGCTGACCTCCTTAGTGCTGATGAGGATGCCGAAGGCTCCATTGGTCCTGGCTCGTCCGCTGGGGCGAGGATAGATACACGACGACTTGGAGTTTGATTTGCGGAAGGGCTACGCATCCCGAGTGGATCTAGGCTTCGTTTTGGCGGAGCAGGTGTACCGCGATCGCGTGGGAGGTTGCGTCGCGCAGCGGGAGGAGTCGTTAGTGTATCCTGCGATACATCAGACGCAACGACTTCGTATTCATCTGCATCTTCTGGATGAGGGTCCAACCTTCTAGAGAAAGGACTTCCAAGTCCAGAAGGTGGCAGGCCAGACAGCGACGGATGTCGAGGTGTACCCATTGACGGTGTTGGCATACCATTGGTGTTTCCATTGGGCGTATAGATGCCTCCACGCGTACGAGACACATCGCTCCGTGCGCTCTGCGAGCGGACCACTGCCGGCGGTGGTACATTCTCTAAATTCGCACGAACAGACCGATCCGAGGTCGCTCGTCCAGACCGCGCAAATGATGGTGCAGTTGACAAAGGCAGTGGCACACCCGATGGATCCACCACGTCGCCAAAACCAACCCGCGAACCTCGTCTAGAAGAATTCGCCCGCGAAGGTTGGAACGTCACCGGATCGGGAATGACTGGACTCGAGCCTCTTCGGGATAACGACGATCCTGGTCGAATTATCTCTGGTTCCAACCCTATACGTGGGGAAGTAAGATCTGGTCCGCGTACAGGACGCGGAGAGCGTTCCGTTCGATTATCTCCCCACGCAGAGCGCGTATCCCAATCCGATGCGGCTCGACTGTGAAACCCTGCATTCGGCCCACTGAACGACAATCTAGGAGATCTCGATGCCGAACTTCCCGATCTAACTCGACCAGCGTCGTAGAATCCTCCGGATTTCTCGCTCGTCGACCTTGCGAGGACAGGTAGAGCCCCGGATACGCTCATGTTTGGACTTGTTATAGGTACTGGTAACGGGCTGACTGGAATTGACGTAGATTGTGGTACAAAGCCTGGCGGCGCACCGTCGGGCATCGGCGAGCTCGGCATGAAGCCAACTGGTGCACCAGGTATTTGATCAGAGGAATCTACAACAAATCCGGGAGGCGCTCCTGGAGGTGCGGCAGGAGACGCGGAAAGGAAACCAGGGGGAGCAGGGGACCCGGGTACAAACCCAGGAGGAGCAGGAGAACCAGGAATGAAGCCAGGTGGAGGTCCAGGAGAAATATCCGGACGGTCAGGAACAAACCCAGGTGGTGCATCAGGTGGTGCAAGTGACGGAGCTTGCACAGCAGGTGAAGGCATGAACCCTGGCGGAGCGCCCTCAGGCGCAGATGGGGAATGTGGCTGGAAACCAGGTGGGAGACCGTCGTGAGTAGGCATCGTTGGCGTAGGCACAAACCCTCTCGGCAAGTTTTCAGTTGAGCCAGGTATCACTGGGGACGTAGAATTAGGAACAAATCCATCTGGAAATCCTGGCACAACTACGGGAGAGGGGGGTGCGTGCACAGGCATTGAATGACTATACGACGACATTCTAGGACTAATATGGTCTCGCGGCATATTTGATGTTCTCGATTGCAAGGAGTTAGAACGAGACTAATACAAAATAAAAACAAAATAGTTCAGTATTCGACAATACAACAGAAAGCAGAATAAGGACATAGGGATAAACAAAGAGCAGGTAGAAAAGATGTCGCAAGGTTATAGAGAAAGAGAGCATGATGATAGTCCATGGAGTAGATAAAACCAAAAATAAAAAGAGAGATGAAAGAAAGCTCATACAGCTTGAGTAATAGTGATCTCCGGCGTCTGGACTCCGGTAGCGGTGGGCGGTCTGCTTCTTCTGTACTCAGATGCTGGCGTCATATTTCTACTCCTCGATGGGCGTGGCGTGCCACCAGGGCCTCCAATGGGGCCTCCGATATCTGAACCTGAAGCAACGGAGTTGATGCGTGGGCGTGTATATGCCGGCTGATCATAGTTGTCGGCACCAAGAGACGGTGCGAGAGGTGCCGGGGTAGTCAGTCTCGAAGGCCTGGGCGGTCCGAAACCTGAACGTGTCGATCGAGGTGAGAAAGCAGCTCCCTATTCAATAATCATGGTAATGTAGGCAGTGATGAATAAAAACAGAATGCAAATAATGAGGAGGGAAGACAACATAAAGAACTCAATAAGAATGACGCACCAAGTCTGGACGTACAGGTGGTTCTTCAACCATGACAGGTTCAGGAGAAATGTAAGCATCACCACGTCTGCTTGACCTGGAACGTGGAGTTCCAGGATACATGGCGCCCTCCGCTTGACGCATGCTTCCACTCGGGCTTGCATAGCGTGGGTCGTGTTCTGGAATGGCGCTCAGTCGATTATCCCGCATCAAAGTTTGTCTTCCGTCTGGAGGTGATACGAGTGAAAAAGCACCAGTCGCTATAGAGTCATCGGAATCCGCGACACTCTTCTGGTAACGATGCCTTCGACTGGGACGAGACTGTTCCTGAGGTAGCCCATAGTCTCGTGTGATTGGGCTCCTTTCTCTCTGAGGCAGCACTGCAGGTTCAGCAGGCGGCAAATTTGACGCGTTCGGTAAAGGCGAATCGTACGAACGTGGAGTGGGTGGAGCTTGGCCCAGTTCATGAGGTGGTGGAAGTCGAATCGATCCATCCAAACCCTGTGAAGGGATATAACCGTCTGGCGGGATGTGTATTGGCGGGTGAGCGGGCGACCTTGGCCGATTCGGCATGGAAATCGGAGGGACATCATTTGGGTCCGGGTTGAAGTCCGGTTCCGGCATGCGCACTGGTGTCGTGTGGTTTACCTGGGATATCTCCTCAGCCGGAAGGGGAGACGTGATCGGATTGACAGGCATCTCATCGACAATGGAAGCGACATCCGGTGCATTGGATGGATTGACTGCGACATTCCTATCCATCTCGGGACCGTGTCGTCGTCCTCGACCGAGACGCGAGAGACCATTGAGTATCGAATTGCGCGGACCACGGGATGAAGCTTCGCCTGGTACGGATCGCGTTCGCGGAGGGATGCCTGTCGGAGTGCGAGGTGTCGGCCGACTGCGTTGCACTCGCGGGTCTGCTGTCCCTTGGGGATTTGGAACATATTGCATAGGGTGTCTCCCATCTTCGCGGTAATCGTTCGTGTACCGATCGTCGTCAATAATTGTCCGCCCGTCGTAAGTCTGCTCGTCGTAAGGCCGGCCATTCTCGTACAACTCGCGATCGCGATCATAATAGTCTCTTCCATACGCTCGGTCATCATAGTAGGCGTTCTCCATGCCTTCTTGCAGGCCTTGCTGTCGGCCTATTCGTCTTCCCTCCTCTCTAGCCTTCTGGATTAGGGACTCAATCTCATATTTCTTTGCTAGTCGTCTAGCCTTGGCAGCCTCGTCCTCTGCTTTATCCTTTTCTTTGTCTGTCTGTGCAATCATGTCATTCGCACGTGCGATCTGCTGCTGGGCGGTCTCGAGCTGAAGCTTATACAATCGAAGTTCTTCATTTATACGAGAAGCTTCGGCCTGTGCCTGCAGGCGTGCCTGATTTATGACTTTCCAACGATCGTTCGCCTCTTGGACGCGCCGTTCTGCTTCATTGGCGCGCAGGTTCTCCGACTCGAGACGGTCGTGTGCTCTCCGTAGCATGGCGAGGGCCTCTCTCGAGTCGGTGCCCTCTGCTTTGAGAAGAAGGCGAAGCACCTCCCGGGCGCTGGAGTGACTCCGTGTGCGTCGGGATGAGTGACCATGGGAAGGAGAGTGCGAGTGTGAGTGTGAATGCGAGAGACCATGCGAGGACGTCCTACGCCTGGAGAGGGCCTGCGAGGGGCTGGCTGGCACCTCGTCGGATGGCGTTGTTACAATGTCATTGTAATACTCATCAGCGGTGTTGCCTGCTAAACGAGGATCTACCCCGATGCTGCCAGGTGGTAAGTTGCCTGGCGGCTTTATGGGGAGTGGAGGGGCAGAGTGACCACCTAGAGAGTCTCTGTCTGTGAAGTCATCGTATACAGAGCTGAGGGATATGAAGAGAGATGAGAAGGCTAGAAGCGAGGCGGGAGATATGAACAAGCGTACGCTGGAGCGGATTCGTCTGCTAGTTCTACAACTGGAGCCTCACGTACTTGATCAGTGACGCGAGAACGTCTCGAACCGCGCGAGCCTCGTGAACCGCTGCCCGACATTCGATCCTCCGGCTGCTCAGGCATACAAACACAGCGAGCAAATTAGTTAAAAATTGTGCGCTTGCAATTAGGGAGATAACAGACCGAGATGGACTAAGAGGAACACGCGCAGGCCAGGCTCACGAGAGCACTTCTCATGGACCAGCACAGGCTCAACGTGTTGGCTGCATGCACCCCTCAACAGAGTTTGTTTGTGTACCATGCACCGAACATGCCCGAAGCCAAACACGTGCTCATTTGTCATCTGCAGAGTTGATCGACAGTCATCGTCCACACTTCCTCACTGGTCCTTAATGGTCCTTGGTGGCCACAGTAATGCAACATAGATCCTTCAGCAGCATAGCCAGGCACTCGGGACGGGTATGAAATCTGCTTTGACTTTGACGTTTCTGTTTCTTCTCCTGTCATGTGTGTCCACGTGAGGGTGACAAACCTCTGAGATACTGGCGTGCTTCCTGACACTTTCTGGCAAGTTTCTGCTCTTTATCCGTCAATCCCGCATCATCAAATTATTCATTGATTCAAAGCAATTATGAGCACTACATCTTCCCTTAGTATAAAAGCAAAAATCTTCTCCCCTCTAACCACCAGAGCCACTCTCTTCTCATCCTTTTTCTAGACCGCCTTCGTAGCCCTTATCTCCAGTATCAATGTCTAAGGTGAGCTCGGCCGGAAAATATCAAATGTATCCATTACTTAAATATCGCTTCCAGCCAGTTCTGTACACTTTTGGGGGTTCAGTCTGGGCTGCTGTTCCGGAGCTTGCCATGTAAGGAGCCCTTCTAAGAGTCGTTTTATTCACTGACGATCATTCAGTCGTGAGCTGGGATATTTCCCGGACGGTATCGAAATCAAGATTATAAACCTCCTGAAGGGAGAGAACTTCAATCCCTCATTCGTCAAGGTCGTAAGTACCTAACTTCAATTAACGAAATAATACAATGAAGTATAATAACTCGCAGAATCCAAATGCAACTCTCCCGACTCTCACTGCAGACGGCAAAGTGTATACCAACACAACAGACGTCATCTCATACCTTGTCGAGCACGCCCCAAAGTCAGTAAAGAAGGCTTCGGACAATGATATCGTGAAACGTATTCATGAAGATGACATTGATCCTAACTTTGCCCTTCTCCTTTCTGTAAGTCTACCTCGTTCGATTCAAATCTCCGTCCGTGTCACCTCAACGTAAATCTGAAAATTTACGATCTGCTTACAGCGAAACGATGAAGAGAAGAAAGCTCGCGCTTCTGGTCTCGTACTATCGTTCTTGTCAGGCCGTAGGTTCCCGTGATCCATCTTATTGAAATGAAGCTCTGATACTGATCTCCCTATCCTTCCCTTCCTTACCACATTCTTCCCTTCACCACACTAGGCCAAGATGCACTACACAAACACGCCTCAACACCCGAAGCATCCGAGTTCAGCGACTTCTACAAAGGCAAAATCGAAGGTAACGGCGGGCTCCTCGCACTATACTCCGACAAAGCACCCGATCATGCAAAGCAAAAGTTTTTCGAAACGTCCACTCAGCATTGGGAGAACCTTCGCACCTTCATTCTCAATTCACTGCCGAGTTACCTCCCGGATGAGACGGCCTTCTTCGGTGGTGACGTTCCAGGTGAAGCGGACTTCCATGGCGGTGCTTGGTTATCTCGTATCGTAGCTACTGTTGGTGGTAAAGACGTCGATGCACTCGAGAGCGAGCTTAAGCAACCTGTCCCTCCGAAGGTTGTTGAATATTGGAAAGCGTGGAGTGTGCGTGAGAGTTGGAAGTCTGTCTACGCTGAGGGTTTGCATTAAACGTACCAGATTTTCGTTAACGCGGTACAGACCAAGTGTATAAGTAGACACGTAGACATGTAGATGAATTGTCCGGAATCCATAATTTACATGTAATGCATCGAAGACATAAAAAAGTTGTACCAACGATTAATTGTCCGTGTCAAGGATCAAGAGTCACGAAGTGAGATTGCACGGAAGGACAGCAAAGTCCATTACAGATCTAAAACGTCATGAATAATAAGCATAGTTTTGTTAAAAACCTTTATTCGATGATTAATGAGACAACATACCTAAGACTAATAGATTCTCCAGTCTCTACATCAGTCAATATTAATCCATCAATGGTATGTACACCAGGTAAAATCGCCAAGAAACGCATGGTTACAGATTGGCACGTCGACGGGCCAAGAGGCCTAATTTTCACAAAAAGCATAAACTATTAGTTGTGCGCAGAATCAGAAGGACATAAAAGACTCACCCGATTCGTACCTTACTCTCCAGAGCCATAAATGCAGGAGGAGCAGGTTTCCACAAATCCATCGCCGCCGTTGAGCCAGCAGCAAGTGCAAACTGCGAATCCCGCTTCTCATCTCTCCGTCTTCGTCTATCTAAAAGCGTCGCCTCAAGCGTCCTTACATACGCCGACTGATTAAATACAAATATCTCAAGCGAGAACTCTTCGAGTGGGTGTATAACTCGTTGTCTCGTCGTTGTTTTGAGTGATGCTTCTTCCTCTGGGGAGATTGGTGGGATGAGGTTTATTGATACGACAAAGTCTTTGTTTCCTTGTCCAAGACTAACGTTCCCTGGGCCTCTGAAAGAACCGGGTAACGCACGGTCGTCCGCTCCAGGATGAGCTCTGGGAGTCATGGGGGGTGCAGGGGTAATAGGCATCCCAGGCAACGCAAATCGTTCTCTCCTTGCATCAACACCCATCCCAACGGTACCCATCTGACCGAGCGAAGGTGTCACGGAATTCGGACGCGGTGTCATAGGTTGATTACCATACGACGGGAACGCAGGAGTTTGAGGGAAAGGGTATGTTGTACCCGCTGTAGTAGGTGGTGGACTAAGGTTCTTATTCGGAGTTTGCGGTCCATTGGGAAGGGGAGGTAAAGGTGGGCTGAGATGGCCTGGTGTGGATAAGGGCGTACTCCCTACAGTCCAAGGCTTCATACCCAATTTCCCTAATGGTGAAGGTATTCGACTACCTGACGGACTGGTGCTCAATGACATCGGACGTTGTGGTGTGAGGAGCTGTGGACTAGGAGACACTGTCGGCCCAGCAAACGTATGTCGTTTCGGGCCAGCAACAGTATCCACCCGTGCAGTCGCTACCGCCGACGCTTGTTCTTGGGCTTGTTGAGCTCGTGGACTCGCGATGGGGAAAGGAGAAGGTGGGATCGGAACAGCATTCTGGCCAGCGTCTGACATCGACTCGGGAGGAGGCATCGATTGTCTTCGAGGATCCAAGTCGAGTTTGCAGTTCCATCGTGAAAGAAATGGCGAGGTAAGATACGTGAGCTTGTCCGTTTTAACCATAGAAACATAGTTCGCTCCAGGAACCGAAAAGGGTCGTCCGATGATATTGAAAGACACCACCTTTTGGAAGTCATCCTGATCTCCCATTTGTGAAAGTTCGAATTCCGGGAAACGAAGGAATGTGACCGTGTACAAGAGGTAATACTGCTCTGCAGGTCGAATAAGGAGCGGAAAGACTTTGGTGGGATCCGAGAAACCTTCCTCTCCCCAACCAATCAACCTAACCTTCGTAATCTCGTTCTTCAAATAAACCTCAACAGTATCAACAGAGAATCCAGCTCCCGAATCAACTGGGTTCTCGATTTCGATGCTGAGAACGACAGTACTCTCGTCACTTCCCGTTTCTTGTTCATCATCTACACCCTCAGGCAAAAATAACTGAGGAACCAGAATGGTTCGCATTCGTACGTGGAATCCAGATGCGAGACCAAGTGTCTTGCGGAAAGACTTGCGTAGGACGGGAAGGGATCGCGAAGAAGGACCCTGTTTCTGTTTGGCTGGTGAAGCTGGAGTAATGGGTGGCAAGGAGTACGAACGACGAGCTGATGCACCTAAGCGACTTGTCGGCAGGTATAAGTCATCTACTTCTTCCGAGCCAAACATGACTTCTAACACCTCAATAAGCACAGATGCCAGAATATATAGATTGCGATTTACACCCACCAGTCGACAGTCCTTCAAGCAGGTTAACCTCTTCCAGATATCCACGTTCCACCCGCCTGTCATCACTTGAACTGCTTTCCTGAGAGACATCAACTTTCTTAGGAGGCGTCTGATCTACGAGAGGAGGCAGTTGACCAGCTGCTTTGATGAGTTCGACCAAAGTGCGTCTCTGAGGAGTCGGAGAAATAGGTTTATCGCGTAAAGTGATGGAAGTAGTTAAGCATAACAGAGGATCACTGAATTCAGTCCTGAGATAAACTGAAACACCACATAAAGTGTTAATCTAATGCCACAGACGTAGGAGAAAGACAATACGTACCAACGGGTAAAGATATCCTGTAAACAGCTATCCAACATTTCTCACTACTCGATCGAAGAAGGCGAAACGAGTCCGTATCATCAGACGATTCCTCGCCCCAGATTATAGACTTCAGCGGTGTACCCTCCGAATAAACATACTTTTTGTCCGTCTCGCTCGTCGATGGTTTCGGGCTCGGAGTCTGCGGCGGGAAGATAGGAAGTGGAATACCCAGGCCTTTTGTTATTTTCGGTGTCTGTCCAGGGCTACTGGTAGAGCGTGACGGAGGAGCAGGTAACCGAGGGCCAAATGGATCGTCTGACGGTGTAGGTGGTATGTACGTGGCTTCTAGCGAGACTTGCAAATGATTTAGGAACGACAAAAGGACGGGCGGAGGTGCTTTCGGATCGGGAGACAACAAGCCAGCAGAAGCATCGTGCTGAAAGCGTACAACGAGAAAGAAATCCAACTTCTCATCTAAAGGAAGAACGGCGGCCGTCAGAAAATAATATTGACATGTTATATTGGCGTTATGCAGCGCACCAAAGAAAGCCTGCTTCCTCTCCCCAACAGCACGCGAGTGTTTTATCCATTCGTCTACAGAAGCATCTCCCGTCTGCTCGGGAAGCTCCAGAACGCCATCTGGAACGGTTAGGTCCAGCGTGCAGTCGTTGAAGATCTGCTCTGCATCTGCCATTCGACGCTATTAGCTTGAGGTCATTGATTATAGCCTACTTGCATAGCGCGGCGCGTTTTGCAATTATTGACACCAGACGCGTCGGCTGTTTGTTCCGAACAAACACTGAAACAGATTTATCCTCGCTCTACTTTCGCTTTCTTCTCAGAATTATATGCGCGTTGCTACTTGTCATGTTTGACCCTTCAACGTTACCACGACGAGCAGGCCAGCTGCTTCTCATCACGGACAGAGTCGAAGCACCAGCCGAGTCCATAATTCTGGTCGTTCTAGCGTCGCATTTGAAGCAGGCACCTCGTCAGAAATGCATATTAGTATCCTTCTCGCAAGTCTTCTCCCACTGGAGCTCCGTTGCCACTAGACTGGTTTGTCTGTTCTCATTCATGCAAATTGCCGTGGTTTCCGGTACTGAGTTGGCTTGCTTCGTTACTACGTTAGAGCCCACCACTGAATCTGTCGACCCACACCTCTAAAGGTTCCTTTGTATTCGTGGATGCTCTCTCAGAAGAATTGGATTCATCCGCTGCTTCGCTACGACCTCTATATGATAGGCTATCTGAACTCTTAAGGGGAAATAAATCCCAAGAAGGAGTTGATGACCATCCAAATATGATCGTTCTTGATGGCATTTCAATGCTTGAATGGTCTGGAACACCAATATTAGAGGTCAAACGCTTCATCCGAGCTCTTCGTACGCTCTGCAGAAAAGTCAGTACCGTCAACAGTTGTATGATGCTTTGTACCGTTCTGATTATGTTCTCAGAATAATACTGCACTAGTTATTCGACATCACCGTGTCTCGTCGAGTCATCTAGACGATCTCCAGCGTTCACTCCTCTCGCAGTGCGCGCTGCATCTGGAAGTGCTGCCACTTGCGAGCGGTAGGAGTAGCGTGATTAGTGGAGAAGTACGTTAACTATATATCATCAAGATTTGTCTAACGCTGTTCATAGATCGCACTTCATTCTGGTCCGCTTCTCGATGACCCAAATAGCTTCACTCCAATCCACAGGAACGCAGCAATACAGTATCGACTGAGAGACGCTGGAGCAACATATTTCGGAAGAGGTACAAGTGCAGTTGTATTATGATATGTACAAATGTTGCAGTAAAATACAAATTCTTTGTAACTGTTCTATGGACATGATCATTACAGTAAATGACTGAAAATTCATCCAGAAAGTCCAAAGATACAAGATAGTCAAACAGTTAAGTTTCGTCTGATGGGAGCACTTCAGGTTCTGGACGTGAAGCTGGCAGCTTTGTCGAAGGCTGGTCCAACACTCTCCTCAAAAGCACATTCCTAGGCGACCGCACTGTTTCAAACTTGGTGGTACCACATGCACGAGAAGTAGAACATACCGTTCCCGGAATTGCGAAAGGATGAGCTGCGGGTTGTCAAGGTCGTATAATGATTCACTGACACTGCTACAAGAGATGGAAATTAGTTAAAATCACGCAACGTCTAGAAATACCGCCAGAGCTCACCTCTCTGCTGCAATGCTACCAAGCGTTTCTATGATATACATTTGATCGTTTCGCTTTAGGTCACCTTCACGCGTTGACGGGGCGGCTGAGGCACCAGGCGCAGGTGACACTTTGACGCCAGCAACAGCCAAGTTTTGATTGAGACTCTGAGCGACCGGAGGTGAGTTGAGATCATCATAGTCAATTATGATAACGCTTTGAGTTTCTGATGATGGAAGGAGGAGCGAAGGCGGGTCATCTGCGAAGTGATACTCGATGACTGGGTGGGCGAAGTTGGCGGGCGCCTGTGAGGATGCGTTTGGAAGTGGCCGAGTTAGGACATAATATGGCGGTTCCTGGACAGCAGAATCAGAGGACATTATTGCGAGCCTTTTCGCTGGCTGACAAATGACAGTGGACGTTGCAGCAAAGTGAGCATGCCAGGAATAAATAGCAAGGATTTCCCTAATTTGATCTGAGCAAATGTGCCTTATTTAGTCACGTCATCACACCATCCTCCGACGCGCTTCTGTCGATCACTTTGGCACCACTAACTACCCGCTGCTCCGAACATCTCCAGGTCCAGGCTGTCGCGCATCTTGTCGCTCGGCGACAATCATCTCGAAGGCCTGTCAACTCGGCGATTTCAATTCACCAGCCATCCCCAATATACTCACATGGCGCTCCTCGCCGACCGTTGCTACCGCCAACCTTTTCGCATGATTGCACGGTTACGGCCCACAGGCCCAATAAAGCGGCCGTACAACATCCATGCTCCCCGTCCCAGCTCATCTTCTCTCATTCCGTCGTTCGTTCCATAATCGCCTTCTTTACTAGATCTTGCCTCTCTTTGCTGGCTTACCTAGGCCCTTCGACTGGCCGGTCCTGTCCTTTCTCTGTACAAACGAGTCTCCGCAAAGTCCGTCCATTTCCCATTTCTTAAGCATCATATTCCTTCAGCCCCGCCGCCCTTCACAATCGTTATGTTGTCCAAGGCAAGCACCATCGCGCTCGTCTTCAGCGTAGCGCCAATTCTTTCCGCCTTCGCTGCACCACCTCCGTGCAGCGGAGGCTCCTGGGGTTGGCCAGGCTTCCAGAAGGGCAACAATAAGTGGGGTGCTGTCTTATATCCCTCCCAGTCATCCAGTTTCGGGAATGGGAAGGAGGAAGACTGCGTTCCGTCGGGCTTGTAAGTGGTTCATCAAGAATTTCGACTTTCCGTGCTTCTGACCGAGGAAACTTCGATTCTCTTAGCTCGGCTGTTGCTCATAGTTCGGTAGCGACATCAACATCGTTCAGCACGACGTACAAGACATTCTACACGACTACCACGACATTCGGTGGAGGGTCGTCAACGACGTTCAAGACCACTTCTACTCAGACGACTAAGCCTGCGTCGTCATCGACCTTCAGCCAACCGTCTTCATCCAGCGGTGGTGGTGGATCATCGTCTCAACAGCCCACCAGCCAGCCTTCCAGCTCAAACTCGGTGCCATCAAGCAGCTCTTCGAAGCCGCCAGTAACGACATCTCAGCCTACATCGTCGAGTTCTTCCTCGGCTCCGACCCCTACATCCTCCGGGGGTGGTTCTGGCAGTGGCACTTCAAACCAAGACATTCAAGCATACCTCAATGCTCACAACAACATTCGTTCTCAGCACGGCGCTTCCCCTCTCTCCTGGAACGATACTCTCGCCGTAGCAGCTCAGAAATGGGCTAACGGTTGCGTGTTCCAACACTCTGGAGGTAAAGTCGGGCCTTTCGGCGGTAATATTTGAATTTCATATTTTGCAAGTGAAATATCTGATTCCAGTTTTATCACAGAGAATCTTGCGGCCGGAAGTGGAGACTACGGCATCACGAGTGCAATAACCTCATGGACCAACGAAGCTTGTAAGTTCTATCCAGTCCTTTAACTGCGCGTGCAATCCTCACATGACCTCTTTGTGTCCTTCTCAGCACAATACAATCCCAGCAACCCCACTGCGTCTCATTTCACGCAAGTCGTCTGGAAAGGGTCTTCTCAGCTAGGCTGTGCCGTGAAGACATGCGCGGCTGGTGCATTATTCGGTGCCAACTTTGGTGTATGTACCCTCTTTCCTATCTCCGAAATCTGAATTGTTCTGAACTCTTGAGCAGAACTCGAACATGTATGTATGCGAATACTTCCCAGAAGGCAATATGCTAGGCGATTTTGCGTGAGTATCTCCGTTTGAGGCAGTGATGAACTCTGGGCTAACGAACATGTTTAATCTAGACAAAACGTCCAGGTTTGACGGGCAACGGAATTCTTGTTAAACGTTTAAATTGTTTTGTTCAATAATACCCTTCCATCGTCTAGCACGAGTATAACCTTCGTCCTTCGCTACTGTAGTTTGAGTTGAGTGTGTACGAGACAGACAGACTAGCATTATTTGAGTGTATTGAATACACATACATGCATGATTTGTGATTTGCTTTAAGGCACTGCTGGACGCCTCAAATTTATATCGGTTTCCGTTACATTGATCCTTGTCAGCGTGGCGTCTCCGAAGTCGGCCCTGTGGCATTTCGGTCCATGGAACAGTTGTTCCGCGCCAGGGCATGGACTTGTCCTCTTGAGCGAGGGTCGGCATCAAGGGTTGCTCAGAGTTTCCTTATTGCGGTTGCCCGGCTACAATAAGCGATGATGCCAATACGAATTCACCGCTATTTCTGATCGGCTGTTTAATTTGTCAAGCGCACAAGGCTCACAAGGTCCACCACGGCTCAGCGCTTCTACTTAATAATGTTCAATTCTCGTCTTCGCCTGATTGCCAGCGCATAGTCGTCACCATGCGCCCGAGGTGATCATATGTTGCTCCGCGCAAAGTAGTCAAGGCGGCAAAACCGGCAAACATTCAGAAGAACAGACGCTCCCCTCAGACATTTAAAAGGATCGGATATCCATAGCTTTGCGTACGTTTTGCGTTCCCACCATATTCAAACTGGATTTCCTGTGAGACAACTCTGGATAATCTTTGCCGGAGATGCTCGGAAAACTCTCAGGCATGGTTATATGCTTGAATGTCTTGCTCGCGCTGCTCTATGCACATGTCGCGCGTGCTGCTGTGAACTGGACGGTTACGCCTTTCAACCCGCCTGCTATTCCTCTGGCGGTCCGGACGCCTTATCTCTCTGCATGGCTTTTCCAAGGCGATGGCGCCGCTCTCAATGACGCGTGGCCCTCATTTTGGACTGGTGGTGTACGTTGACTGCTTGACATGTTGTTCGTAGCTGTGTCTGACGACTGAATATCGAAACATTTATTTGCGTAGGTCCTCGGGTGGGCGGGTTATGCACGCGTCGATAACACGCCTTACATTTTCATGGGGACGCCGAGTGTTCCAGGCAAGTCTCCTCAGAAGGCCGTTCAGCAGAGTTTCAAGGTCTATAAATGACTTTTTCTGTCTTTTTTTAAATTTGCGATTGACTCTTTGGAATTTGACTAGTTCACGTCCACGCAAAGCACTTTCGTTATGAGATGTGGAGCGGTTGACTTGACTGTCAACTTCCTTAGCCCTGTCGAGGTGCGTAGAACCCAAAAATGGTGCAAGCTGAAGAAAATTGACGAATTATTCTCATAGCCAAGCGACTTCGCCAGACAATCCTTACCTTTCGCTTACTTTACCGTTTCGGCTGCATCGAACGATGGAGGTTCTCACTCAGTGCAAGTCTATTCCGACATCTCCGGCGAATGGATCACAGGCGATAACTCCCTTACTGCCAATTGGTCCACTACTGTCGGCGACATAATCACTCACCAAGTCCAGCTTGTGGACCAGGAACCGTTTACTGAAATTTCAGATCGCATTCAGCGTGAGTCTACTTTGTGTACACTACATATTCGTACATATTAATTGTGATTGATTGATTTCAGAGGGTTCTGCATTCTACTCCGTAGTAAAGGTGAGTGTACTGTAGATTATACTGAATGACGATACTGAAACATGTCTTCCAGAATTCCGATACCACATACCAGACAGGTCAAGATACGGTCGTCCGAGGACAGTTCATCGACAATGGTGTCTTGGCCAACACGCAAGACACGAATTTCCGTGCCGTTCAAGACAACTGGCCGATTTTCGCTCTCGCCCAGGACCTTGGAAACGTACAGGGTCCTTCATCGCCTATCGTACTCTCTATCGGACACGTTCGCGACCCTGTCGTTGAATACATCGTTGCAAACAACCAGCTTCAGAACAGAAGTCCGTATTTCTTGAGTCAGCATGTATCACCTGCAGACGCTGTACGTATTCCTGCCTTGCGTTAGCTAGAGTGGGACTGACGGGATAAAATGATCTGGTAGATTTCATTCTTCCATGGTGACTACTCGAATGCAGTCCAGTCAGCCAACTCGTTCGATTCGAAAGTGAACACTGACGCTTCGGCGATCTCGTCGAATTACGCTGGGATTGTCGAGCTGTCGATTCGTCAGGCCTTTGCTGCGACCGAGCTTACAATTGGCAGAAATGCGGACAGTTCACTCAACGCCTCTGATGTTTTAATTTTCATGAAAGAAATTTCCAGTAATGGAGTAAGTCAAATGTTTGGTTATCTCGTAACCATCGATTTAATACTTTGTACAACCTAGAACATGAATACCGTCGATGTCATCTTCCCTGCCTGGCCCGTTTTCCTCTATACGAACCCCGAGTATGGTCGTCTACTTCTCGAACCGTTATTCAGGTATCAGGAGACTGGTCAATACCCCAATAAATACGCGTTGCATGATCTCGGTACGCTAATCAAGTAGCTTATCAACGGTATGATGACTGATTCGACGAACGCAGGCGCTCACTATCCTCAAGCTCTCGGTCACAATGATGGTGAGAGATTTGTCGTTTCATTCTGGGGTGATTAGTGATATGTGATGTTTGTAGGGCAAGATGAAGCAATGCCGGTAGAAGGTACATTGTCAAGCATATCATGTAGGACGTTATATACTTACGCTAGAAATCTTCAGAGAGCGGTAACATGGTGATCATGTCTCTAAGTTACACTCAAGCAACAGGCAACACTGGAATTCTTACGGCCCACGTAAGTCTATCAAACTCTTATCCAATTCTATTCTTGATATTTAGGAATGAATCAACTCAGCACGGTCTGCTCGACCAATGGACTCAATTCCTAATCGAAGATTCTTTGATCCCGGAGAATCAACTCAGTACAGACGACTTCGCAGGCCACCTTGCGAACCAGACGAACCTTGCGATCAAGGGGATTATTGGTATCAAGGCGATGTCTGTCATCGAAGGAATGCTAGGCGATAATGCGACCGAGTCTAACTACAGTGTGAGTCTTCGTCGTGACCGTCACGCTTCCTTTCGGTAGATGAGATTAACGCATTGTTTTTTACTGTGTAGTCGATAGCTACGGATTATGTCAGGCAGTGGGAAGGCTTCGCGATTGCGTCGAGTGGGGACCATTTAACGCTGAACGTGAGTCCCCAGACTATTATTGAGGCCCATCGATGATTCTAATGATTTGTTAGTATGGCAATGACTCTAGGTTCGTAGGATTTATCCTCTGAAAGGAGACTATATTGATTATTGTGATTAGCTGGGGCCTTTCATACAACCTCTACGCCGATAAGCTTCTGCAGACGAATCTCTTCCCCCAAAACATTTACGACATGCGTACGTGAGATGAAGAACGCACTTACTCATATTCTAATTAATATTACTAGAGACGGCATGGTACAAGACAGTCGATGATTCTTTCGGCGTACCCCTGGACACTCGGTGTGTAGAGAGATCTTCATCCCTAGCCATGCTCCGACTGACTTCTGTCCTTTATCGATAGCCACACGTACACCAAGAGTGGTAAGTGCTCTATCAAGTGGTCTTCTAGGTTATTTATCTGACTCTTTGGTGACTTTGCAGACTGGGAGATATGGACGTCAGCTATAGTCTCGGACACGACAGCACGCGACATGTTTATCGATGCTGTGCACAAGTACGCGTCAAGTGGGATAGGAAGTCAGCCCCTCGGTGACTGGTATGAGACGCTTAATGGAGCTCCTGAGGCTTTCAGGGCTCGCCCTGTGGTTGGTGGACACCTCGCTTTGGTAAGTCATTGAGGCCACTATTTCTTCAGTTATTGAACATCAACTGACTCGACTTCTCTCTCACATCTCCTCACAGCTTGTTTTGTGAGTATAAGACATATCCGACCCTTTTCATTCTTTTTTCTTGATCAAGACACGCGACAATCGCTCGTTACCCTTTTCCACTCGTTACCTTCCCTTTTTTTCTCTTCGTTCTTTAATCTTGGATTGGAACGGAGCGGAACAATTTTGAAACAACCAAACAAACTTCAAATATTCGTCGTTTTCCCTTTTTGAACGACGCAACGTACATTGAAACGTGATTTGATTCTCGTCGTTTTTTCTCGAATTTATCTTCTCTGAACGTAACAAATCTAATCCTGTGCTAAACCAAACAATATTATTCAGAGGGAGGCAGCCTGCTAAACTCGATAGTCCAAGCTCATCGACAAGCAAGGCTTCCAGTACCGTACGACTGACTAGTACACCATCCTGGACATGTAAGTCGTATTTATATTGAGAACTTCGCCAGAAATCGGCGAATGCTCATTCAAATCCATGACTCCTATCCAATTGCCGTTTTCGCTCTGCAGGGCTTTTCGCATCATGTCTTCTCGTACTTCGACTTCTGGGGTAATAGTGTCAGCCGCCATGATCTGGATTTAGAAGGGAATCTCGATGTGGATGGAGAAGCGGACGGAGAACAAGCATACACAGGATGAACACGCATCACAAGATATCTTTAGAAGACACATCCCACATCCATATAGACGGTTTACGTTTGCGTTCATGCGTTCTGACCTTTCTGCTTCGAACTTCGCGCTATGCATACACTGGAATTATACCCTGTATTTTATCGGTATTTATGTATTTATCAGGTTTTCCTGATGCATTGTTGTTTAGTAATGATACGAATTTCATGGAAGACGCACTAGTCTGTGCATCCTTGCTTCTCGGGATCGTTGTCTCCGATCCCGACAATGCGTAAGCCTTCTGCCCCTGGGTACTTTGCGGTCCCGCACCAAGAGACAGAAGGTATGGAAAGGAAGATTGCATGAGTCACTGTGCACTTCTATGAGGCTGAAAGACAGAAATTTTTGCATTCATGAATTTGTCCAACCAGTGCAATGTGCATTGAAGTGCACCATCACCTGCTAGTCGTTGCCCGACGCCTTAATCCGCAGCGCCTCCAACGGGAGAAGACTGAGAAGCGGATCCATGTGAATCCGCTCGTTGTAAACGCGTTTATGAGGCTTTTGAAATTACCAATATCGAGGGTACAAAAATTTACGTTGGTCGACTTGTGTTTCCGATTAATAATGACCACATTACAGCATGAGAGCATTGCATCCGGCCGGGGTAAGCGCCTTGTTGCGTTGTTGTAGACTTAAACTTTTCAAATTCAACTTTATTAGCTGGAGAATTGGTCATCGACGTGCGGGAATGAACTTTGCTCGAATCCTTATCCTCCTAGTCCTCCTTCGGCTTAATGTCCAGCGGAACTAGATTATATGACTAAGGAGGAGTATAGCTTCAGATCGGATCGAGTCATTATACAATCAAGGAAGCATTCCAGAGATCGGGGAAAAAAACTAGGAGAGGGTTAAGTTCACATCCTCGTGTTCATTGTGGTTGGACACGGGCTTGTCGCATCAAATGGCGCGCAGGGAAGATGACAAAAATAACAAGAAAATCAGTAAGGCGTCCAATAATGACGACCTTGGTGGCTGAGTGTAGCAGGCACGTGCTCGCTTTGTGGTAACTGTGCTTCTTCTTCTGAGTTAGCAAGTCAATTATTCTTCCTCTTTTTTCCTCCCTGCTGTTGCGTGTGGAGATGAACGGAAGCTGCCCCGCCTTACTATGACTCGTTCCGCTAAAGCATTGCATTGCAAGGTACGTCACTCGACAATGGAATCATTCGGTTAATGAGCTAGATAAGCAATAGACTCGGGTAAGAAAATGAGTCGGCTCGGGCAGATCCATCCGACGCAAGGGACAGCGTTGTCCTGGGCGACGACGGAGAACAACGAGCTCCAAAGGCGCTTGCTGCACCTGCACAGCGGAAAGACGCGAAGCGAGAGAAAAAATGCGGGAGAAGAGTTATATTCGTTTTTAGCTTGCATGAGGGTGAATGGTTTATTCCATGTGGTCCAGAGCACAATGAACAGAGTGGAGGGAGATTGATGGCCTCTGTGAGATTTGCAGAAACGCGGGAGCAGATTTGAGGGACCGCCTGGTTAAGGCAAAGATGGATCCACAAGCATACGCGATCAGAAGCGATCGGGCTTGTAGAAGTATGTGACGTACCCGATATGGAGACTATCGCTGAAACAAACGGAACTGAATACGACGGCGACCTTAGGTACTGGTTCTGTCTTTTCGCTTTCTCGCTGTTCTCTCTCTCGCCAGAAAGAAGCTTCTGTCTCTCCGTCATGTCCTATATATCTCTCCACTACAAGTCCTCTCCGCCCTCTCTTTCGCTTATCCATGCTCCCCCCAACGTACCACTCGTCTTACGCCATGGTCAACATCTACCAGGTGGCCGCTCAGTTTAAGGAGCGGCTAACAATCGCGTTCGAGAGCTCCCCGCTCTATACAAAGCGACAAATATTTTCTCCGCAAGATGCTTGGCTAGTTCGTCAAGCGTATGAACGAGAATTAGCAATTAACACACGTATGTACCATACCTAACAGTCTACCTATCAGCATGACTCATTCTCTGCCTGTCATAGAATCCGATGCTGATCTGGCAGACGACACCCGCCAACTAATAATCGATGAAGATACGGAAGAATTTATTAATCAATATACAACACTTGGTGCCAACCTTTCACCCTCAACTGCATCAATGTTGAGTTGTTCATTAGGCAGTGCGAACCCACTCAAGACACCACCGTTTGATACCACCTGCCTCAGTGAGGCAAGCACTTCGCCCGGACCATCGGAGGCTTTCCCTTGTTTAGATGTGCGGTCGGTCGGAAGCGTGTCCCACGCAAAATTAAATGACCCAGTCTCTGTACCAACGACAAGTCTTGTATCTGGGTCACCACTCTCCGATGATTCCCTGCCCCCAAAACGTACACGTGGACGAAAGGTATACAATTCTTCCATTCTGCAGATGCAAAGGATACTTATATTGTCGGCAATCCTAGAACCGCACGAATGACGGCTTAGATGAGCTTGTCTTAGAGAAACGTGACGAGGACGGGCGATATTTCGAGTGCGTTGTATGTGGGCATACAGCACCTCGACGGTATGACGTCAAACGTAAGTTCCCCCTCTTCTTGTATCTTCCCCTTCCTCATTTCTGTGTTATAATCTAGGACATGTTACATCACATAATGTCGTCGACGACCCCCACGTGTGTCTGGGGTGCGGTGCTCGCTTCAAAAGAACTGACGCTCGGGTACGGCATTGGAGTAAAAATCCGGAATGCGAGCTGCTTGACGATCTTGCCTCACGCAACGACAAAAAATACAAATCAAGACATGGTCGACGAAATCCCAGACTGGTAGCAGAGACCGTTGGGATGCACGTTGTTGCAAACTGACATTTGGATTCTTATGCACAACTCTATATGGAAAAAAGTAATGTTTATTCTGTTAATTTTTGTGCTTTGCAGTTTGCATATTACATCATTACACATGTTTCCAGACTATTCCATCTTACCTTGATTTCCCCTGCTCTGTATTGGCAGTATTTTTTGCAAAATTCTGACATAGAGTAACAAATGGATTGTTTGACACGGCCATTTATTGACACTCGTGGTTGTAAAATGCATTCGTTTCCATAATAGGAAAATAATATAAGGCAGCGTCAAGTCTTCGACGTGTGAAGTATCCGTACTCATGATACATGTCCAACTTTCTCTGCATTCAAATTTCACGTTGCAAACAATCAAGTACAAGAGAGTGTGTCCATTCTACTAACTAAACATGGCGTTGACGTACATCCACAAGCGTAACAAAAAAAGGAAAGAAAAAGACCTAGGAATTAGTTACCCCCGCGTAAGCGCAGCACTGTCAAGAATATTAGCACCGTTGGCAGTGATGTGAGCAAGACCCAACTCACCAAGGTGAAGAGTCGACTCCTTCTGGATGTTGTAATCTGATAGAGTACGACCATCCTCGAGTTGCTTACCAGCGAAGATCAAACGCTGCTGGTCAGGAGGAATACCTTCCTTATCCTGAATCTTATTTTTGACCGTGTCGATGGTGTCGGAAGATTCCACCTCAAGCGTGATCGTCTTCCCAGTCAAAGTCTTCACGAAGATCTGCATACCGCCACGGAGACGAAGAACCAAGTGCAACGTTGACTCCTTCTGAATGTTGTAATCCGACAGGGTTCGTCCATCTTCGAGCTGCTTGCCGGCGAAGATCAATCGTTGCTGATCGGGAGGAATGCCCTCCTTATCCTGAATCTTATTTTTGACCGTGTCGATTGTATCCGAAGATTCGACCTCGAGGGTGATGGTCTTGCCTGTCAACGTCTTGACGAAGATCTGCATACCACCACGAAGACGAAGAACAAGGTGGAGAGTAGATTCCTTCTGAATGTTGTAGTCAGAAAGGGTACGGCCATCCTCAAGCTGCTTCCCGGCGAAGATGAGGCGCTGCTGGTCGGGAGGAATACTGAAAGAGAAATCAACATAAATTGATGCTTGATTACCAATCGCGCAAACTACTTACCCTTCCTTGTCCTGAATCTTATTTTTGACCGTGTCAATGGTGTCGGAAGATTCAACCTCGAGAGTGATGGTCTTTCCAGTCAACGTCTTCACGAAGATCTGCATTCCACCACGGAGACGCAGGACAAGATGGAGCGTCGACTCCTTCTGGATGTTGTAATCGGATAGGGTGCGGCCATCTTCGAGCTGCTTCCCGGCGAAGATCAAGCGTTGTTGGTCAGGAGGAATGCCTTCCTTATCCTGAATTTTGTTCTTAACCGTGTCGATCGTATCGGACGACTCGACCTCGAGGGTGATGGTCTTGCCCGTGAGCGTCTTAACAAAGATCTGCATGATTCTAACAGAATCAGAGGGTAGCTGTGAGTACAGGCATGCGCAAAGTGGATGGGTCAACAGATAATTCTTACATCGATGGAGTATTGCGTGTTCAAAGTGGTGGAAGTGAAAGTGAGAGAGAGAGTCGCCACGCATGACGCGTTTATAAGGCAAAGGCCTAGCGGAGTTTGAATTTCTCGGCACTACGGCTGACTCACAAGCAACACTGGGCTGAGGGTTGGACTGCGCAAGCACCGCATAGATTATTCCAGACAATATTCGTAATCTTTAAAAACAGATCTTTTGTCGGAGCATACACAGCAATAGACCACTGGGGCAATAATAGAGCGCGTTGGCGCTTAACTAGACTGATTATATAATACAATGGCTGCACGAACGTTATCCAATGTACATTAAAATATATCCCTGATTGCGCAGGTAATAGTACGGGGACCACAGCGCCTTACATGGCCCTTGTCAGTATTGAACACGACATCTGTTGAAGGCTGGGTGGACGCGAAATATTGTCAGCCACCATCACAAGCGCTTTCGTCAATCCAAATTCTGATTGTGAGGTCTTTCTCCATCGACGATGACGCGATGATGTTGTACTTTGGATGCGTCTGAGGTCATACATCAGCTCACCGGCATAATAATTTAGTTCACACAATACGTACAGCAATGGCCAAGACAACGTCTGAAAGTATAATAAGCTGCCGGCTTACAATTATAAGGCGTTGGCAAGCGTACCTTTGTGTCCTTCTAGAACTTGAACAACCTTGCGGCTTTGAAGATCCCAAATGTATACTTTACCATCTTCACTCCCACTCACAATATGCAGTCCATTCGCAATGCTGAAGGTAGAAGGGATACAGTAAGTCCGATTAAGGTGTCCAATGTACGTCTTTAAACATCGCGACGTAGTAAAATCCCATAATCGAATTGTCGAATCCTGTGTAGATGCTAGTATGAATTTTGAGTTTGGCGAGAAAGAGACATGGCCACTGTGAAGGTCCTCAATAACTAGACAAAAGTTTCACTATTCACAGGTCCGTACCAAATCGGATTATCGTCGTCCACCAACGTTTTGAGGCATTGGCCGGAATCGGATGCCCACATACGTCTAAGCGCCAAGGCAAGTCAGAACTAATAATGTCTGCGGGTAATTGTCACCCATACATGAGGCCATCCATCGAACATGAGACTATTAGGGTACCATCCCTATTGAAGTTCACCGCGGTAACAGGATCTGAGTGAGCCGGGAGCGTTCTAATGCACTTGGCTATTCAAATCAATTTTCACTCCGGGAGCCAAACGAGGGTACTAGTTATTCGCACCTCTAGCAACATCCCATATACGTACAGTTTCGTCAAAGCCCCCAGATACCAAGAGGTTTGATGTTGGGCTAAAGTTCACGCAAAATACGAAGTTGGTATGGCCTACGAGGACCTTCGAGGTCGAACCCTAGTGAACTGAATCTGTAAGCGCTAGACCTACGACCCTATCATGTTGCACATACAGAATCGACATCCCAGATACGGATTGTTTTATCGTCTGAAGCAGAGGCGAGAAGTTCACTATTGGGAGACCACGCAATGTCCGATACGCCCTCCGTGTGGCCAGACATAGTCAACAGAAATTTCCCAGTGTATGCATCCCATAGCTTTAATAACTTATCAGAGGCTACAACATATTCAAATTAGTCACATGAAGAATGCTCTATAGATGACAATGTACTCACAACCAGAGGCAAGCAGCTTGCCATTGGGGCTAAATTTAATGCAGGAGATAGACAATGTGTGTCCACTAAGAGTGTAGTGTAACTTATAATCTGGTCCCTGTTCCCTGTTCGCTGGTGGAAGTTTCGCGTCCTCCGGTAAAGGCTCTTGCTTCATTACAGGCGCTTCTGCTGGGCCATTTTCATGGGGCTGCTCTGATACCTGAGATTCGTCCATGTAGTTGAGGTTGAGTACAAAATAAGTAGAGCACGACGCGGCGGTCAAAATAAATTTCCTCATTCGATCATCAAACTCCTCCTCCAACAACGAAACAACAACAAAAAATGTCTACAACAGCAGAATGGGTCACTCCCTTAACGAGGCCTGAACTTATCGAAAATCTCGTCTCTGGTGTTGACCGTTACAACCCTTCAAACGTATCCATCCTCGAAGATTACCTGTATCACCAAATCCGGAGTAACGAGTACGATTGTCTAGCAAACCTCGCCATCCTGAAACTGTAGGCATAACTCATCACTCAACTCACACATATATGCATCTTACTGACGACGTCTATAGTTATCAATTCAACCCTGCACTGTACAACCCCGACGTTATCATCAACGTCCTCATAAAGGCGTTAACCGCCGTGCCTTTCCCGGACTTCAACCTCTGCATCGCACTTCTCGGCGAACGTCCCGTCACCTCAAACCTCGACGAGCCAGACCCTCTCCCCGAACTTCTCCCAACTCTCACGATCTTACACGACCTCCTCCTTCAATGCCGATTCCCCGCATTCTGGACGCTATTCAAGTCCGAAGAACTCGCAAGTTTGCGCGAGAACTATACAGTCGAATGTGCTGGGTTTGAGGACAGCATACGGAAAGTGGCGATAAAAGCAGTGAAGGCAGCGTTCAAGAAGATCGGTGTAGACAGGTTGAGCACGTATTTAGACCTCAAAGGTGAGTGTTCGGGCAGCCTCGATGTGTATCACCACTGACTCTGGAAACATACAGGCGAAGACCTAGTAGACTACCTTTCACACTTGGGCTGGGAAATCAACGGTTCAGTCGTCTCTATTCCACCGAATCCTGACAATCAAGTCGAGGCAACTGTAGTACGGGAGAATATACAGCTCTCTCGTGAGTCATCGTCTTTGCTGACTGAAAGAATTTCTGGAGTAACACTTCCTTTTTCCGCAGAACTATCGAAGATCATCGCTCACACTGCGAAATCTACCTGAGACCGCCGGATGTGCTCTATATTTCGTAGACAGCGGACTAAATACAGGATATGTATGCTCGTCTACAATAGATTGCGTTAGATTGTGATATCTAGAATACACAGCGATTGCGTAACGAGCAATCCGTGCAAAGAACATGACAAGACTCGTTCACCAAAAAAAAATTCTATGCAGCAAGTGCAGCAATAGTTCCCCAAGTGGCCATAACAATAGCAATAACCATCAAAGCCCCATCTTTCAAGCCACATCTTCTCTCCAAACAGATTTTCGCCGCCACTGGCCCTATTACACATAGCATAAACGCAGAAAATGACCCGACGAACGCCATCATGGAGCTGAACTCCGGAATGAAAATCGAAACTGCCACGGATAAACAAGTGAAAGCGGAACGCTCTATAAGTATAAGAACATCTTTTGCAAATCCTGCACGTTTTATTTGTGAGGTTGTTGGTCCACCCGGTGTCTCAGGAGTACGCAATTGGGGTGGATCGCTTCCCTCAAGTCCAAGAAAAATCTCCAGTGTTATGATGACCTTTGTGAAATGTTAGCTATATGGTTATATGAAGAATTGCTTGCCACTGACTGGTCGAGTGCTCAAAGCAAACTTTGTCCTGAAAGAAGAAATAACCATTAATAAACATTCTAATTGCACAGTGCTTACTGCAACCTACAAAGGCATTATGACCAGGGACCATATCGCAAGCTTATTCAAGAAGACATTGTAACCGGGAGTAGCCAATAAATCCTTGCTAACCTAACGAACACATTGATACGGAATCATTGAATCGGCAAACTGTGGCTCACCTCGTCGCTAACAGAGTTCCCAAACCTGCAGAAGAATTTAGCGCTAGCGAAGAGCAGACGCATAGTATAAAACCCTTACATCAAGTATCCACCACCTCCAATGCATGTGTATACGACAGTGGCTGCAATCTGGAGAAATCAATAAGAAGTGAGCGCTTATTCCCCTTAGTAAGTGTAGTACGGTCGTACAAATGCGAGATTAATCATCTCATCAAACTCCTTAGGGTTCGCCATATCTTTTGCTAGAGACGGCAGTACAGCATGTCCAGAGAACTGATCACAATAGCATGAGTTCATTTGTCATTCCTGTGAATTAAGATGAATAGTTACCCCAGCCATGAAGAGGCCGAAAGCAACACCCAGTTCACCCCAGCCTGCAATACCCAAATTCGTCGGAGCAGGATCCCAGAGACTCCCAGGGGCTTCCGACTTCGATAGACCGTCGATAAACACAGTACCGATGATGAGTAGAGTCGACAAGATTCCGAGGATGGACGCATAAGATAGGAGCGAGAGAGGGCAAAAGACGGAAGGAATAAGCCTAAAGACGAAATACAGTCAGCAAACGGTTGGTGTGCATATAAGCAGCTCACATACACCGCGAGCCCCATTATCTTGTATGTTCCAGAAGAATAGATTGGCAAGATGGAATGTAGTGAGTCTCCGAACAAGGTGACCAAAACAACACTGGCGAAATCATCAGATGGTATTTAGACACAGGCCATGGATGGCATACCCGACTGTGAACAACTCAAGACAGAATAGAGAAGAGGTAAGAAGACGAGAACGTTGACCGAAGGCTTTGTTCCCAATATCGGCGTAAGTTCTTATTTGCGGATCGTCCGCCATGATTCGTGCAAGTATCTTCGCTCTAAGACCAAACTTTAGTTTCACACTACTTCGTGGGTGAAGCAGGAAGGTCAGCTTACGTGTAACAAGTTATCGTCCCATAGAAAATGATTAAAATCGTGCCCCCAATCCAGCCAGCATACGCAAAAGCCAGTGGCTCTGCAAGCATGCCGAATCCAAGCAAAATAGCTATGGAATTGAACAGCTGTAAAACTGTCAGACTTTATTCCCAAAAGAAATTTAAGCCTTCGTACCGTCTGACCAAACGTACTCTTCCCTGATACAATAGCTTTCTCGCTACGTGAAGAAGTAGACGACTTCTTCCTTGTGAGTCGCACTTTTTGTGACGGTGAACCATCCAGACCTTCTATTTCAGAACCTAAAGCTTTCTGCGACGCGTCAAGTTCCAGCTCATCGTGAAGAGCCTGACGACGACTAACACGAGAAGAAGACAAAGACGAGATTTTGCGCAGAAGAGGTGTCCGCTCTGAAGTTGGTGCAGGACGAGCGTGTTCCACACGAATCTGACTTGGTAATCTTCCTACGCTTGAAGGTAGGGATAAGCCACTCGTTCTCGGGCCGATAGGGACAATAGGTTGAACGGGCGTAGGCGCTTCCGAGCCCTCCAAGTCGTGATCCCATTCAAACTCGTCGAGTACAGGTTCCTCATTCCGAGGCATAGGTGTCGGGACGTCTTCTTCCTCATCCGCTACCTGTCGCCCGTCTTCGTCCGTGAGCTGCGCTTCCTCATCCAAAATTCCCGGTCTTTCATCTGTGCTGACAGACGAAGCTACATTTTGACCAGTTATGATATACTGTGAACGCCTGTAGGATGCAAGTGCATCCGAGACACCAAGAGTGCTTGACCATGATGAAGGAGCGAAGCTCGAACTGAGTGTAGCACCATGGTCAGACTGGTCGCGGTCGTATGAGCTCATCAACGGTGCACCAGAAGGAGGGGGACGCCTAGCTGCTCGAGTAGAGGAGGGAGCTTCAGCCCAGACGGAAGACTATTTAAGTTTTAAGATAACCGACCGAGATCTTCGGTCCGGAGCTCAGTCTTTGAACATCGGTAACATGGGTAGATACTCCGGCCCTTGGTATTGTGAATTCCAGTATCAGTCAGTAGCTTTGCTTGCTCTTTCTTTCATCTTCTAGTCATTTCCTTGCGAGAAGAGCCATCGGAGCATCGCGAGCGGAGAGAAGATCATGCGAGATCAGCTTCTTGGGCAGTTCCCAGAGGTCACAAGATGCCAAAGTGCTCAAAATAACCACTCATCGATATTCTACATCCGCTACAAACCAACAAACTTGCAACAAAACACGCTAAAACTACTGGAAATAAACAACAATATTAATCTATCATACTAATTAACAGCTTTACGATTCGTCCATAACATGTAGGACTCGCGGGCGATCTCAGAGTTCGCATTTTTGCCTCTCTGGCTCCGTCTAGCTTCAGGAATTTTTGCATTCATTCCCAAATCCTAGCGGAGTTGTCAAACATCAAGAATACTTGTCAATCCGGCACAATCGACTTACTGTTTGACGTTTTCGAATGCTCGTACTTAGAAGATCATACCACTTCGATAGGGCGTTCTTCAAGGCGAGCTCCCTGACCCCTTTCGAATTCAGCCAGGCCATGAACTGATCCAGCTGTAATTACACATTAGTAACTGAAACAGGGAAGCAAATGACGTAGGATGTACCTCTTCAAGGTCGGTGTAACAGGCCCAATCGCCTGAGCCAAATATGCTGTCCTCCCCTTCCTCTTCTAGCCGCCTCCCAGCGATGTCATCCTCTTTTCTCCTGTTCAGAATTTCCTGGTCGAATTCACTCGGTCCTTGGATGAACAAGCGACCTGTTGCATACTGTACAGCACCGCCGCTGCCAACAAGTGACGACGTTCCGCACCCATCGAACCACCAGATGCGGTTATAGAATCGATCTTTGCCTAGGGGTTTTAATCTGACCATTCCAAGAGTCTTCCTGAAGTCCCTCTCGATGCCCTCTAGACGGCGTTCTAGCTTGCCGACTTCCTCATCCAGCCGACGATGCTCCGCTAGAGCTTGTTTCTGGTGTGCCAACTTCTGCCGCGCAAGTTCACGTTGCTTCGCAAGAAGTTGTCCCTGCTGTGCCTTCAAGCGCAGAGTCAGTTGGCGTTGCGTCGAGTTACTCCGTCGACCGGCCGTTGAACCAGCCTCTGAAGCATCTTCTGAGGCAGCTACACCATCGGAATCGATGTCGCTAGCCTCGTTATTGAGAACAAGTTCCTCCGCTTCCTCCTCTTTCTTGCTATCCGCTACAAGCGCATTCATCTCTTCTAACCTGTGCTTCGAATCAGTACTTTGTGGTATTTAAATACTTACATTAGACGTACAGTTGTTTCTTTTGTCTATTCAGCTCTATCTTTTCTTTGCGATACGCAGTCAGTTGCTCCTCACAAGACTCGAGATGAGAGTGAATCTGTTTGCTCGAGACTGCTAGATCGCACATAAACTGCAATATGCTTATTCTATCTTCTGGTGGTAAAGAGAAATAGCGTTCAGCAGGGGACGCTACCGTTGGACCAGATCGCGGAGTTGGTGATGATAGAGGCGATGATCCCGGTGATAAAGGATCGATTGAAGAACTTGAAGATTCCGGCCAGTCGAACAGAAGCTTGTTGAGAATAGATCGCAATTTCGGGAAAGAAGAAAGCGTCGCATGCTACATGAAGGACTGATATTAGACAACCTGTAAGAAATCCAATGAAATAGTGAAGAACACACATCTTTAAGGCATCCGATTAGCGCATCTTGCCAACCAGCTCGGCCGTCATTGTGCTTGAGGGGCACTCGCTCCCAGGTGTTTCCAACATCAGCCAGTGCTTCCATAAGTACGTCGACAGAAGGCTGGTCACTCGTATCTAACTCGTTTTTCTTCAACTCATGCAGCGAAAGAACGAATGCATGACGCGTGAAAGGAACCGTCCGCAGATTATATATTAGTACGCTATGCACTTCGGCGAGAAGATTGCAATGCAAGTCGGGGATGCAATGCCGCAGAGCATGCTCAAAATCGTCAAAAGAGAAAAATGAAAGGTGCAGAGGTTGGCTACAAAGCACGAATAAATAACTACGAGTGCGTTAAAGTTGAACGGCGACACGTACCCAAAACAAATCAAGAAGTTCCAAACGGCGAGGAAGCCCTCGAAGGCACCCTTGGTTTCACCGAAGGGTATTTTATCAGGGCTCCTGCTTGGCTTTGGTCTCCTCACTTGCATACCGGCTTTCTTATCCCGGTCGTTTATTCGAACGTCAAGATCTTCTGTAGGGTAACGAACCGCTTTCTTCTTCAGCTTTGCTTTCTCCGCTGCGGCTCGTTCTGCTTCTTCTTTAGCAGCTTGATCAGCAGCGCGCTTTTCTGCCTTGATCCTCGCAGTTTCGGCTGCTTTCTCCTCTTGCTCGCGCTGACGATGAGCAGTCTCCTCAGCCTTTGCGAGAGCTACAAATCATTTAGTTGTTGACCTGCACATACTTACATGAATTTCGCTTCACCTTTGGCCTCCCTTTCTCTCTCTCTGATCATCTTCTTGGTCAGCCGACCCTCTCTTTCCGCTTGAGCTTCCTTCTCTTCCCAAACTTTCTTTCGTTTATCGATCTCGTCTTTTCGAACCTTTTCTACACCCGCCCTAATGTGGTCGGGCATTTCTGTTGGTATACCAAGCCTTTGAGCCACAACTGGCTTGACGGTCCAAGGGGAGGCGAGAGATGAATCTCTATCCAGACATTCTCGGAGGAAACGGCGCAAGAGCGACTTCGAAAACACAAGTCTATCACGTCTGTAGTGACTAAACAGTGAGATAGTTAATTTAAACATGTGCAAAGACACGTACGACATAACATCGCAATGGACATCCATCAGGCTACCAGCGAATTTTGCATTTGATTCATCAGTATGTCCATTCAAGGCGAGTCTTCCTTTTTCTTTCACCCTACCACTTTCCCTCCTGGCTACAACAGGAGCAGAAGCCGGCTGGTCATTTTCCGGAGGTGCTTCTTCCTCCAAAAGTCGGACTCTGTAAGTATAGCTAGCAGGATCATCTCGAGTAACGCTTTCTTCAAGTGTGATGCTCAGGTCACCACCAATGGAATGGATCGGTCGAGGCTCGGGTGTGGATTCGGTGCCAGACGAGCCAGACGAGGAAGATGCCACGTCCGAATCGTCCGCATCCGAGGCGGATCGTTTACGCTTCAATGTAGACATAGATCTCGGAGGGAAGACCTCTACCAGACGCGCGGCATACCTATTACCCTCTACATCGACGAATATTTCTGCGATTCATCGTTAGGTATTCAGTTCCGCTTGAATGAAACGGGTTAGGAACGGACTTTCGTCAGGGAAATATCTATCTTTATAGCGATCATGTACCGCTTCAACGAGGTGATCCAACCTGCCCATGACCTCTGAAGAAAGCGCTGTGTCAGAGTGGCGAGGATACAGAATTTTAAATAAGCTCACGCCATTGGACAGAGCTGAGGACGGCGGCTTTGAGCGGTTCGGGGAAACGGGAGTGCAGGGTTCGGGCCTCCTGTTGCTCGCTCTCAAGGGCCTGGAAATAATCGAGACCACTCTTGCCAGTAACGTCGCATTGGAACTGCTTGAGTTTATAGAAGCTCATACGCGCAGCATATGCTCTGGGGGAGGAAAGACGCGTCAGACACGCGAGGATTGGGGTGAGAAGAAGCGAGAAGGACGGACTCGTATGTGTCGAAAACCTCGCCTGTTTGCGCGAGAAGATAGACCTCTTTATTCGTGTCATGTTTGGCGGCTTCGAGGAGCTCTGAAGAGGGCTCGGTGAGAAGGACGTGTTTTCTTCTACAGCTGGGCATTGGGGAGTAGAGGAAGGCGGGAGGAGAGATGGATGATGGTGGCGAAAGAGAAAGCCAGGTATGTGGCAGAGGGAATGGGAGACTTGCGGCTGAGGAGCCGGGCAGGTGCCATTTGGACTTCACCTTCGGCGGAGAGGCCATGTTGCTGCTGAGGTAACAAATAATTATGTCAGAATATGTTATGTCATACAGCGTACCTGAGTGACTGCCGCATTTGGATATTCACGCGTTTGCTACGTAATAGAGTAGGGATTAAGCACCAGATCCTCGCGTCTGGTCTAGTTGGAGCCGAGCACCACAACTCATCTTTCCTCTCTTCCACCGTCTCCCACTCGCCGTCTCTTTCGCTGTTCGCCTATGCTCCAGGCAAACCCAAACTCCTCCGTGCTGACAGTCTCGCCCCCAGACTCTGGCTTCAGCCCCAGGCGCGAGTTCGTTCGCGACAGCCATGTCCCCTCAACCTTTGCCCTTCTCGCAATAGCCGGCTCGGGTTTCGTTCGTCTCTCCTCATTTTCTGATCAGGTCGTCTCTGCTCTCCGTGATGCATTCGACCTCAGCGGCCTCCTTCGCGCTGCTCGTCGCGACGACGACCTCAAGCTCATCGAGTTCAACCTCGAGGGCAAACCTTGGACTCAGACCAAAAATGCAGACTCTGAGAAGCTCTTCATCCAAATCCTCGCAATCATATTCCATCACGGATACAGGTTCTTGTCCACTATAGACTATGGCAGAGAGTCTTCCGGTCCGTCATGTATTTTTCCTTTCTAGTCATGTCCTGCTTACTTTGGTATACAATAAAATAGAACGCGTTTCGATCGCGTTTTCTAGGCCAACTGTCTTATCGGCTTACGAGGCAACTCGTGTTCCGTTTGCTCTGTCTTTCCCGTCGTCAACAGTCCTGCGAGTTATAAACCCGCCTCTGAATTCAAGCCCTGCTATTTTGCAGGCTGCACGTTCTGCTTGGCCACGCGGTGTCGAGTCCGAGAAAACGGTCTCGGATAAGATCTTCGAGTTCCGTCTGAAGGGGTATGGATGTACGTAGTTATCTTTTAAATGTTTCAAAGATAACACTCAATGTCTTCGTATATTTTAGTGTTTCAAGAAGACACTTTTTCGACTGATTCAATGAAACATGTACTTGCGTTGCTCAACGCACTAGACCAGCACGGGTTCACGCTGCTTACCTCGTTATCGTTAAGCGGCAGTCACTCGCGAGTGAAGGACTTGTGGATATTCTCGGGCTCTCCTCTTGAGCCATCCTCCGAACTTGGTGCATCAGGCTCGAGTCCTGAACTTTCGCGTGGTTTCACGCCGACAGGCTCAAAGAGCGCGCTTTCTCCGGTCTGGACGTCGTCTTCTTCTCAGGGCAACAACCACTCAGCGGATACGCTACATGGCAAAGGTGGCTCTTTACCTGGTTCTACCCACGGATCATCGCATACTCTAGGACATGCTCGTTCAGCCACAGAGCCAGCTGCTTCTCCGCTGGGGCGAACACCCTCCGTTTTGCACAAGAAGAACTCTCCAAAACCCTTACGGACACTGCCGTATCCTAACTCGCGGTTTAGTCGCTCCTCTGAGGAGTTCCCGATTCGAAGGTACAACTTGAGCAAGATCGGAAGTATTGACATGACGGGTATCGGTAGTGCAAACCAGCGTAGTTTTGTCGCTGGTAATGCGAACGGTGCTGCTCGATCGTTGTCACCACAGGACTTTCCCAGGTCTTCGATAGAAAGTGATCCTTCACAAGGCTATCGCGACCCGCACCAAGCGGAACGCGGGCGGGTGAAGACTGGGGATTTATTCTACGAAACGGGCCCTAACTCCACAACTCAGCAACCCCAAATGACGTTTTCGGAAGCCATAGGCAAAGACGTGCAGGCAATTGGTCATTCTTCTCCCGGTGGTTCCAGCTCAGAGTCCCGGCACTCTTCGAACCATCTGAGCCCACGCGACTTAACCGAGCCTCCAGAGGATGTACCTCAAAGCGTCTCGCAGCGCGTCGTATCAGATGCAAGTTCAGTGACACCTCCCATCCTCAATTCTGGAGTATTTCGAGACTCCGCGTTCTCCAGTTCGACGAACCGGTCTTACGAGATACCGATAAAATGGACTGGAGCTCCAGATGGTGAGAAAGATAAGGATTCACGTCCGTTCTCTTACAGTCGTTTGCCTATCGAACGCAACTCTTCCTCGCCTGAGACAGATGAAGGTTATGGAGGTAGTGTGGAGAACGGTGCGCCACCAACTCAGCGGCCGTCCTCAACGCCAACCTTCCCTGGAGCGTGGCAGCCAACTCCAATTGTTGAAATTCCAGAGGATCAAGGAGGGCTTGCGTCATCCGACGCTGCCGAGAATGAGCGCTCCCCAGAGAGAAAGGAAGTTGACGCTGAACGTGTTGCGTCTCCCATAGCATCTGACTTCCCTGAAGCAAACCGAAAGAGTGAAGCAGGGCTCATCAGCGAGATGCCTCAGCCGACGCACCCTACAACAGAGGAGAAGCGGCGATCCTCAAACATTCCTTCTTCGCCGACGAAATCAGATGGATGGGTGTTGGTTAGTGTCGCGGACGGTGTTACGGATAAACGGACATCTGGTTTATCCGGCGAACGGCCCACATCACCCAGTTCGAGCTCGGATAATAGTCGTTCCAAGTCGCCTAAGCCAGTGGCGTCCTCCTTATCGCCAATAGCAAAAGCAATCGTTTTGGAAGACGCGAAACACCCCGCGAATAAGGATAACGACACCCGGTCCACGTCAACGCTGAAGCGGATATTTTCTGTAACGAAGTCCAAGACGCGTCAACCTCCAGTTGCTCAAGCCGCTGTACACGATAAAGACGGAAGAGCGCGTAAGATGAGCATCAGGGAGAGGTGGCTGAAGAAGACTTCAACATCTACTTAACTGTGCCGTATTGACTCTCATTTATCTCAACATCCTGACTTTTCGCTATTGTTGTACTGAAGAATCCTTTCGTGTTTCACTAACAGACGCTTTGCTCGTTGTATTCCCAACAACCGTACACCACTTCGCTACTGTCTGATTAATGATTCGTTCCTTGATTGAAGGACTTTTTTCTAGGTTAGCTTTTATGTTTGCATATTCTATAGTGTTATAGTGTACAGATTCCACCCACGAGCTATACAACTAGATCCAGGAGTGTATTCGTTTCTTATGTGACTCTATTTCTTTGGAAGTTAATCAATTTATATATCCTCGTTACCCTGTGCCATACCGTTGGTAACATCAAAATTAGACTAAATGCCACCCAAATGAAGACTGGGCTCCAAATACCGTGCCGTCTGTACAATAACCGCGTACACATGAAGATGCCCACCATTTATAAGCTACTGAGTTTGTGAGTTCAGGTTTGAAATCAGTCACTGCCCGTGCTGTTTGTTCCCTGTGCTTCAATATGAGCTGATTCCACTTGAGGAAGTACAACCTCCTCTTATACTGAAAAGCCTTGAAACCTTCAGGGCCTTAACAGCTTGCTTGTCTTAGAGTATATTAACCATGTCTGGTAAAGTATGACATGCCTCTGTAAACAGTGAGTGACCTTGGGATGGAGCAATAAAATGATCCATGAGGTGTGCCTTTCATGCAGTCGCAAAATGGGTCAAGTCAATATCACAACAGTAGTCTGTTTGCTGTAATAATATCGACCTCCGCTAGTTATCTCTGGCTCGATCCAATCCTGTTTTCCCAGGGGAAATGTATACACAGCTCCATAAACCTCGTATAATACAGTACGATATCTAAATACGTCGCTAATGATCCATCTAAACTAAATAATAGACAAATAAGTAACTAGAATAATATATTGTCACAATAATTAATAAAAGAAACGAAAATGAAAATAATCATGTATTTTGCTTCGGCTGAAGTCCATTTGACCTAGTAGATTCATCGGAACGTCTCCTTTCATCTTCGGATATTCTCGAACCATCGTTATTCTCCGTGACCCAGGAAGCCTCCCGCCGGCCATCTCTATTTGAAGCTTTCAATGTCGCAGGGACCTTGACTAGAGACACTCGACGTGCCGCGCGTGTCTTGTCCCATTCCTCTGCCTGTTCCTCAGAGATTTGTGACGCTATAACAGGGCTTTTGTCTGTTCCAATGGACGGCGATGAGAATGATGCGCGCCCAGAAGAAGGCTCAAGAGGAGACGAGGAAGAGAAGAAGCTCGATCCATTAAAGCCACCCGGAGGAACTTCGTGAGAAGGAGTGGTAAGAGGCGAATTGGGATCCAGAGTCCGACTCGAAGCCATATTCCGCTGGTTACCAACAGTAATGCGAATACTTCGCGGCCAATCTGAACCGAAGTCAAGTGCGGAGTGGAACGACTCGCAGATGGAAGAATCGTTCTGTCCATGCGACAAGTCCGAGAGATCACTGCGGGAAGAAGTCCGGCCACACGCATCAGGTGTTGCATCATTTTCATGAACGGACAGTACCATCGTAGGGACAGAATTATTCCTCCCATGGTCCCGATTAGCTGCCAAAGCCATGTCCTCACTTTTCCGAATTTTATGCTCACGCTCCTCTGAAGCCAAATCTGCGGCAAGGACATCGCGAAAGCAAGTTGCTTTCACTATCTCAAGCCGAAGCTGTTTGATGTGTCTGCCTAGGTTGATAACTGACGCCTGCAATCGATCACGGGTAGAACGCTGGAACGATGTAAGAATAGCCAAGTTATGGACAAGTCTGATGTCCGAATCGAGCTGAGTCCGTGCTGCTTCAATCCTTGACTCAAAATCTCGAATCTTAGACAAGACAATCCTCAGTCGGGATTGGCCGCTTGAAGGGCCCTCGATGGACGAAGATCGCACTCGCGAAAAGGACACGTAATTATCCTGAGCCACATCGGAAGAGATACGGAGCCTGTTGTTACGAGTGTCCTCGACAGGGCTATCTAGTTTGCTCGAGTCATTTCCCCCTGGAATTTGCGGCGCATCGCTCGTGTAAGAACTCCTGTCCATCCTTGCATCTTCCTTCGCGCTAACCGAGCGCATCCTGATCCCTGCGGTTTTAAATGCACTTGCGTAATTTATATGAGCGATCCATTCGTTCCGCTGTATTTCGTTTTCTGTCTGTAACAGTATGTGTCGACCGGAAGGCATGACAAGTCGGACAACATAATCACGCTTCGCCCGACGAGAGCATTATCAGTAGGAGAGCTAACAAATATAAGATCGGAGTAATCATACCTTGACGTAAGATGCATCGTATACCGCAATCGCATCTTTCACGGACAACAGTTCGTCAGGTCGTAGATACGAAGGCTGGGTAGGGAATATTTCGCTCTCCGGGGATTGCGACTGGATGACTAGATTTAACGCAACCGCGGAGTCGCGGTAGAAGAGAAGTTGAGAACCAGTCAGGATTATGCTCCACTCCCTCCACTTCCTGCTCGATGCTCGTTTTCCACCATCCAACAAATCATCTGAAGCGTATTTGTGGTTAGATAAATCGTGCGACTGAAAATAAACCGCTAACCTTTCCGATTCAAAAGTCCCACCTTTGTTACTCTCAACGCTGAGATATGGGATGTGACACTATCTTCGTCGGAAGAAGTTGGAGGCGCGAAGTTATTGAGCATGGGTCCAGGAGCACCCGTGGCATTTAATGAGAAGAACGGTAAAGTGGACATTCTCCTCGTATCTGCTGCATCAATCTCGATGATATCTGCTCGGGCAAACGACCGACGAAGTTCTGCCTCATTCCACGAACCAGCAGTACCCTGATAAGAATAGGGATTACGCAACGGGATGTGGCTCTCAACGTCGACACGAAGCGAACCAAGAAGATTCTGAGTAGAGAATAAACCAAGCCGTCAACCCGGTAATTGTAAAACATCACATACCCGAGTAATGAGATAATACGCGTCCACTTTATTTGACTTGCCCAGAATGGACAGTCCAGAGCCAGACGGATTAGGTGTCATTTGGCCGCTTGCTAGAGATTGCATCCTCCCATCTTGCGTGAAGCCGCGTTGCCCATTCACATCCAGCGGATCTTCTATGAAGATGAAAGGGGCAAATACGATATTATCAAAAAAGTACTAACGTATTCAGAAAAAGTCAGCATTACTACGTACAACAGAGTAACAACTCCCTACCTCGAGGACATCAGTGGATACTCCTACAAGCTTGGTATTCTTGACATAATCCGCTTTGGTCATCTTTCGTTTATTAGATTTGTTGAACGCGTCTGTGTGTAACATGATCAAACTAAATGCCAGAATATACGGGTGATCTGTCACGCAGTCAATATCCATATCAAGATCGCGCGACTGAAGACTAACCTGGAGATACAAAAATATCAGGATTACATTTTGTGTATCTCGCGGCGAAGGCCTCCATGACACGGTCGATTTGTTGCGTTTCCTTTGGTAGACCCACGTCCATAAGGAGCTTTCGTAGGGCTATGTCAAGCGGGTCATTTGCAAAATCGAACCGATCAATGTAGAGTTGCAGCGCTTGGTTATAATATGAGTCACCACTGCAGGGCAGAACTATCAGACATCTTCAAAACAAGCCAACTGGCAAACCAACCTTGCAGCAAGTATGTTGGCGATCTCAGCCTTGCTTACCGCTTCCTCAAGCCTGCCCAAGAACTCTTCAGGTGGTTCTTCATCGGCCCGTGGCTTTGGAATCTCTACAGCTGATTTTGATAAGGATGTTCTTGTAAAGGTACCTGACTGGCGGGGAGAAGACGACATGTTGTCCGTGATATTAGTTGAAGCAGTTGGAGAAGAAATGGGACTTGACGGAGATGAGGAGCTGAAAATTCCCATTGAGAACCGTTGGAGGACATTAGGAGGATTTGTCATGGATCGCGGGCGATTCTGTCGTTCATCAAGGATGGGAAACCTGGAGATAGCTGGTGAAGTGACAAAAGACATGTGTATAGGACGAGGCTGAGGTCCTTGGAGAGGCATGCCATCCCCATTTGCCACAGAATTTGTCATGTCATTAGCAGTCTGTGGGCGATGCCTTCGCGCAGGACGAGTTGGGGAGGAGGAATCGGGCACCGGGGAAGCAGGATCGTTCCGTGACGAACGACGCATCGAAGTACTTCGTTCGGAGTGTCTTCTTCTCAGTTTTCCAGTCGGTTGGAAATTGGAGGATTGAGGCGTGGAACCGGGTGATGATTGGATGGGTTTGTCAGGAAACATGGGGGATATTGGTTGAAATGCTGGTAAGGCGGGTGCAGATGACAACCGTGCCGTTTGTTCGGAAGGACTCTGAGACTCGTTAGGTCCCTTGAACGACTGTACTCTTCGACGAGTCCAAAACGAAGCCCTTCGTATTAAGGATCTCGACTCTGACCGAGTACTCGGTGAACTAGAAGACGGGTTCTCATCTGCCAAAACACCTGAATCATCACCGCTCGGCACGATCTGCAACTGCGAGCTTGATGCTTTTCGTTTTGGTTGCGGAGTGGCGAGTTCGGTTTGCGAGCGCGAAAAGCTCTTAACGCGTCGAACCACAGGACTGGTATCCATTCGTGTCGGCCTTGGAGCAGTACTGGGTCTTGCTGATGTCGAAGTAGATGGACCTCTTGGTGTCGCACCAGCAACCGACGGCATAACATGAGAAAGACCAATCCCAAGGCCAGCTTGTGCGAGTGTGTACGTAGATTGAGATTGGGGAGGCATCAGGGTCGATGCACGCGAAGGTCTGGTTCGCTCAGAACTTGGAACGGCCTCTAGCGGGCACGTTGGAAAGTGCATCGTTCCGGTGCTACGCCGCGCGAATAACGGATCAACCGTGTCTGCATCGCGTGGTACGTCGGGTAAGTCCTTGTTGAAATCAATATTATAGCTAACTGCACGAGCGATTCGTCCGTCTTCTGTGGCTCGTGCACGCACCGCGGATCTCTGTGGACCCTCCGACACAGCCGCGCTCATGGAAGGAGCTGCTCGGCGACGCCAGAGCGGTAACGAGAAGAAGGTTGTTGTCTGGGTTGTGGTCGTTACGGTTGTGGTTGTAGTTTCCGCCATAAAGGCTTGCGAGCTGGAAGCTCGGTCAGCATCCACTTCGGAATACGTTGGTAGAGCTGAATCATTCGCGCTGTGGTCGTGAGCAAAGCCTAACGTAGTACCAGACTTGCCGCCCACCATCGCCTAGGAGCAGGTCGAAGGGTGAAAATGACAATGCGTTTTGCTCCAGATTGGCGAGAATAATAGTTGTGTAAAGAGACTGTGACACTAGGAAAGACGGAATATGGGGTGCAGGCACAGGTGTTCTAGATTCCGAAAGTATAGTGTAACAGAAACAGCCGTATTACGTACAACATCAGAATCCAAAGTGACCTGATCGTCCACCACTACAACAATGAAAAATAGCCGGACAAACAACGCATCACAACAGTTATTTCTACTACCAATAATAGCGAGATGGACTGTCTGAACACAATGCGCAGATGAATCATACAGGTCATTATGTCTTTTGAATCCGCTTCTTTTCCCTCCGCAATGCTTGTCGCCTCTGTTCCAGTCGGTCCCGCTGGGAAAGTGATTATGATTATTAAATTTGTCTTTGAGCACAGTCTCGCAATGCATAAGCAGAAATGAGCTCACCTCCTCATTCCGTTTGTTCTCACTGTATTTCATCTTGTCATATAATTTCCGTTGTTTCCGGCTCATCATCATCTTATTCATGTCCACTTCATTGTCCGTCGGCGGCGGTCTTGGCGTCGCATCATCCGTTTTCTTTGCCGCCTTTTTGACACTCTTTTCAAATGCTCCAAAGTCGACACCTTGTGACTCTGCTTGTAACTCGGCAGCGCGCAGCCGTTCTGAATCGCTGCCCGCATATGCGACGGAGACACCGAGGGCATCCTTTCCATCTGCCGTATCGGCATTTTCGTCATCCGATTGAGACGCGGTCTCATGTTCTTCCTCGTCACGGGAGACGTCCATGGCATCCTGCTCGGCTTGGGTAGGATTGTATGCACCGAGTGACTCTCCGAACGGACTTAGGTGAGGCGGCAGTGTTGCGCCTTGAAGGTACGGCTCTTCAGAAAGAACTTTGCCCGCATTTACACAATCCACGACCCATTGCGGCTGAACGTACTTGCGTTTCTGCCGTCGCTCCTTCTCCTCAGTTGATATATTATTCCCGGCGACTAACGGTCGGTCAATGATGACATGAGTTATCGATTCGTCACTGTCATCAAATGGCGATCCAGAACCAGACGTTGCAGGCCAACCAACACGTCCGCCAAATGACCGTATTATGAACTCAAACAGAGGCCGCGATGTTTCTCTGGATAGGAAGAATGTGTACGGAGACAGTAGCTTTCCGGCTGTTGATTCGGGTAAGGATGAAAGAGTTTGGAGTGTAGTCAATGAAGCAGCTTCTTCTGGGTTTGTTTTGGATGGTTGAGAGACGAAGTCATCGGTAGCCTCTGCCACCTTGTTATCCTCTTCGACCATGGGCAGAGTCGCATCGTTTTGTGTCGTGTCATTAACAGAGACGTCTTTGATAGCCTGCCTGACAATTTTTCCCGATACCGCCTTCCCAGTTACTTCTATTTTCTGCTGCTCGCTACTGTCACCAGAAAGCCGCTTGTCAACTTCTTGCAAGCTGAAGGCACCAACGCCGGCAGCAGTGGCATCTTTATCGGAGTCCAGTGGAGGAGGATAAACAAGTCCGGCGTCCATATAGAGTTTGAAAAAGACAAAACCAAGCAATGTCTGGTAGAGTTCCAGGAACGTCAACATTACTCGCACATCAACGTCCGCGGGAATCTATCAGAGATTCCTTATGTTATGATATAAATCTTGCTTGACAAATAGAAACCCTTACGTTTTGAGTAAACTGGTATGGCACAAGCCAGGTAACGTTCTGATCCATGACCTCTGCCTGGAAATAGACGCCCTTGATGGATAAGAAAATCTTGCGAAGTGTATTTGTGCGCATGACATATAGCTGCCATTCGGCGGACAACCGAGCGCAGTTTTCGATGAGTGACGGAGGAAGTCTATTATTGGATGGCAATGATGCAAAAAGGGATATAAGGCATAGCGCGTCATCGATGTCGCGAACTGCATCTATGAAAGTTGGATATCTAGTCGAATAGACGAAACTGCATGAGACCCCAAGCACATATCATAAAATGGAGCAGCATAGTACCTTTCTTTGATGATATGGTCAAGCCGATAGACTGGCTTGTTTTCTTCCAGACTCTTTGCAACACTCCATTCGCCTCGACCAAGCGCTCTGGAAAGTTTTTTCGCGAATGCTTTATGTTCTCGAAGCTTTTCCAATACGGGCTCATGAGCTAAGTATGCGATGTCCTTCGCATAATAAAACGACGTAGGAGCTGATGATCCTCTATTCGCCTTCTTCTTGTTCTTCGGATCCCTTGGGAAGATACCTACGTAGAGTTTGTTTAATATCTTTGCACCGTAGAACGATCTGATCCAGACCTTTTAGAATGCATAGTCTGCGGAAGTCGGCGAGTGAGCATTGGAGTTTCTTGATTGCTGCTGAACGCGTAACATAAGCCTTGGCTGCCCCAGCCTTTCCTTTCTGCTTTATACGGCCCATGTCGAAGAACGCAGAGAGCTCTGGTGATTATAGGTCCGATTGAAGCACAGTGTACATAAATTTCTGCTGAGGTCTAGAAGTTCCCACGCACGTGACGCTGCAGTGGGCGTCGTGCCCGTCAACACGCGGAATTATCGTTACCTCTCTTTCAAACGTTGGTCGTAAAGCTACATCTGATAAGCAATATACAATGGCGAGGTGATATAGTCTCAGTATTCATTCATTCATAGTCGCCATTACTGATACGTCCTGACTTCTAGCACCTTAGCCCAAGTTCCAAAATCTGAGCTCAATGAAGCCGAGATTCGACAACTCGAAGAACAAGAAATCTCTCAAGGCCCACTGTCCGTGCTACTACAGGCTGTTAGGAACCATCACCAGGTCCTTATCTCGCTGAGGAATAACAAGAAGCTACTGGCTCGCGTGAAAGCTTTTGACAGGCATACAAATATGGTATGATCTTTAGCGCCTTGTTTGTTTTGCGGAACTTGACCTCTAACATCGTCCCGCAGGTATTGGAGAACGTCAAGGAGGCCAGTACCTTAAAAATCCGTTATACTTGAGCCATGAACTAATGTATCATGCTGCGTTTAGATGTGGGTCGAAGTGCCGAAAGGGAAAAACAAGAAACCAGTGAACAAAGATCGTTTCATTAGCAAAATGTTTTTAAGGTACGGCCTGCTATCCCGTGCTTGTTCATGTTTTGCTAACGTATAGCTTCTGTTTCTAGAGGTGATTCGGTGATATTGAGTGAGTTTATCGGCACCAAGTTCATTATATGACATTTAAAGTTTGCCTTTGTCTAGTTCTCCGAAACCAGGCATGATCATTCCATCTTCCATTCGGCTCCTTTGTACTGTGTTTATAATCACGATCAAAACTACCGACAAGCATGCGAATTTAAAATGTTTTCGCGCTGTCATTCCCCTCTGTCTCCATTTGCTTAAGTGCTTGTTTCATTTGTTCTCTGTGTAGACACAAACCCCCTTATGCAGAATACTAGTACGTACGCCGATTGGCTAGTTGAATTTGTGCCCCTTACAATTCCAATACTTACACTTCGTCTTTGATAAAAGCAATATACAAAGGCAGCCGCGAATACAGCGAAAGGTTGCATTAATATTGAACTGCGAGTAGGCTCTGAGTCGAGCTTGAATAAGTATTATGTAATATTTATGAGGATGTCATGTGTTCCGGCCCGCACGAGCCGCTCACTCCGTCTTGCTCAAAGTTTATAACAGCTATGCATATAGCTCGGCGAAACAGCTGTTCCAACCACCTCTTCCCTCTAACCACCTTCTCACATTGCATTAGCAGAGATCAGAATCATGTCTGCAACCAAAACAAATTTGAATGTCCTCATGTGTAAGTTGCCTACCCCTTTGCCTTGCTGATTATTCTTGACATGACGGTCGGCTAAAAATGCGATATACAGGTGGTGCGGTGCGTCATTGGCGTACTTGTCAAAGAAAGCGTCAAATTCTTAAATGTAAATCAGGGGGAGTACACCACTGGATGGACAGGATCTGGTGCTTCAAAGTCGGATAAGAAGGTAAGTATCGAAGTCGATACTTCTGCTCATACTCCAGCTAACCGATGCATTTAGATCGGCGTACGTCTAAACACTTGAATCAAGAACCGAATGGTTTCTTATCTCGCCAAAGGTCGTTGGGTTGACACTCTTTGACTTGCGCAGACGCCAAAAGGTTGACGACCTGTCTATGGTCGGTGTTAGCGGTTCCAAATTCCCTGCTATCCGCAACCATCTACAAGCAAACATTGCCAATGTGTACAAGGATATGGACATATCGTACGTGGACTTTATCTCGCTTCGTCCCAAACTTAGTTATTCCATTTATGAAGCTTCAAATCCTACCCAGAAGAGGGAAAAACAGATCCTGAGGCCTACAAGGTAGCCATCGATGCATTAAAGCCAGGAGATGCAGTTATCATATTCACTCCAGACAGTACGACATTTATCTTCATCCATTGAATTAATAGGTTTAAGATTACCGTAAAGGTACTCACTTCCCTATTGCCCTCTACGCTTTGGAGCGTCGTCTGCACGTCCTTGTCACGAAGCCAGCGACGCAGAAGCTTGAGCATCACATCCAGCTTATAGAAACTGCCAGGAAGAATAACGTTGTATGCTTCGTCGAGCATCACAAGAGGTACGTGTCTAATACGCGGGTTATAATTCTCGTTATTCATTTACTCTTCGATAGATTCGATCCCGTGTACAGTGATGCTAAGGCTCGTGCCGCTACTCTTGGTGAATTCAATTTCTTTAACGCATGGATGAGCCAACCGAAGAGCCAGCTTGAGACTTTCCGCGAGTGGGCAGGGAAAGACAGCGATATCAGGCGAGTAGCCCTTTTGTGCGGATTCGACACTTGTACTCACTTCAGTGGACAAACCATAGCTACTATTTGTCGTCGCACCATATCGATATATGTTGCTGGATTCTTCAGGGAAAGGCAGTACCAACTCGGGTTGTCGCGAGCGCTGCGACAGGTATTGCGACAAGCGACCCATACAATTGCGTGGACAACACGGAGGACACAATCACCCTTCTCGTCGATTGGCAGTCCCTGTCGAGTTCCAAGCACAGAGGTACGGCAGTGTATACTGCCTCGTGGACGGCACCACTCAAGTCAGGAGTGCATTCCGCGCAGCATTGGTACTACATGGGGGAGAAGGCATGTATAAGATTTGGTTTCATTACTGAGACAGCATGTCAACTGACTTAACCCAGGGAGATATCACCGTTGACCAGGCGCATCGCGGTTACGACATAACTATTGACGACACCGGAAAGACCTTGTATGTACTTTAATCCTCGGCTAATGTCTATCCTGACCAAATTGTTTGCCATCCCCGCTTGTCTGCAGTTATAACCCATTCTAGTAAATGACCTTCCTCTCTGTCCACAACGGACGGATCCTGATATCATTCCTTGACCTTGCAGCATGAAGTATTCGCCGTCGGAGACAGGTCATTTCGATGGCCAGAGGGGTTACGGATACATCTCCATTGAGAAATTCATTGATGCTGCTCGTTCCGTTAACGCCAGTGAAGCTCAGCCGGGAGATTTCGATGGACATGGACTCCCGACAATTACCAATACCGTACTGACGACCGCCATCCTACACGCTGGCCGAATCAGCCTCGACGAAAAGCGGCCAGTAGGGATCAAGCTTGAGGGAAACCAATGGAAGCTCGAGTAAACATGCGTCATAGTTAGCGTCAGGACATAACAGAGGACCGGCAATTTAACATGGAACAAGCTCGATAACTTGACGTTTTAACCGCCCCCAAATCAGACTTTCGATTGTTCGCATCCCACAGTCATTTGTGCAGATAAGCTTGTAGCGTCATCGACGTTATCTGAGGAGCCTGAATATCACGCGCAATAATCAGCGCAATGCACGGTCCCGAGTAAGAGCAAGGCGTTGGATAGTCTTGAAACCCCGATGAGGCACAAGAAATGTAAAGTAACGCATAATGTACTCAATTTAGCCCTGCGAAGTACCGTGAATACGTCTAACTCTCGGACCGTGGGCGCTTGGTGTGCCTTCAGAATCAGTGCACTAGAACTATGAACATCGTTCGACAGACCATTGCCGAGGGATCATTCCCGATATTGAAGATTACACTCAAGCCGAATTGTACTTTAACACGTTTTCAATAATGTGCCTTTCGTCTACTAGCTTTATACATGAATACCAGCGCAATCTCCCAAGATGGCGGGAAAGCTTGACCGGATCTCGATGTGACTTACAGGAAGAGAATTAGAGATTCTCGAACCGAGCTGTGATGGGCGGCGTAATAGTTCAACCCAGTCTGCACCCGATGGTGGACAGTTACAGCAGATCAATTCTATGCACCTTGATACGCCTCAAGCCAAGTGATGAGCTGCACCTGCGCAGATACCGGACGGCCAGTCGAGTTTGGTGAAACCGGTCGGAAGTTTCTAAAAGAGAAAATTAGCCTAAGCATACTCATGATCCGCGCGCGTTGACGTCATCTTGCGGACACATTTGCAATTCCACTCAGGCATAGTGGCGACTTGTCTCGCGATGTCTGGTCTGGCACAATATCCTTTGCTACAGGGCATCGTGAACACGCACTGACGCAGGTCAAATATACTTAGTATATATATCCATCTGTCCCTACCCCGCACAAATCACCGCCGCGGGCCCGCACGCGACAGATAAATTGCCAAGTAAACATAGCGACGCGCACAGGATTGAATCTCTTTCACACTTCTTCAATTCATTTCCTTACCTTCGCGCATTGAACCACCGTTTGACCGTGGCAGACCTGTCACCAGGCAGGCCCTGCGAAGCTGATCGAACGGACTCTTATTCCACCCGTTTCTATTTAATGAATGGTTTTCCCGGTCTCAGCCAGGTTGCATCTCCATTTGAGCACTCGCAAGATCACTGCCACGGTTCGTAGCAGGACGGCTATCTGGCTCCCTACACTAGCACCTCCTGTTTTGTATTCAACATCAAGTACTTTTACCCTTTCAAACCTAGTGACATCCGCTCTTCTACTTCGTCCGTTCTCTTCTCGACGTCGACATCAATCCTCACTATTTTCTCCTTTCACTCGTGGGATGTTTTTCCATCTTGCATTTCAATAAATAGAATACGGCCGGTTGTGTTCCAATCGCTGACGGCAAAGATTACTAACGCGCACCACGGATTGAGAGCGAAAAGCCCACTTTTTCAACGAGACGCGTGATACAGGGTAAAACACTGGCGGAGAAAAGGTGGAAGGTGGATGTTGCAACATGCTTTAATGATGGTGGTGGTGAATGGACAGGCGAGGGGAGAAAAGAAATGTGAATATGGACCAAAAATATAATGTGCACGAGAAAATGAATGAGGGAAAGTTCATTGTTAATCTGCAAAGAATGAAGCTACCGACAGAAAATATAAGAAAACCTAAAAAAGAATAAGTCAAAGGCTGGTCCCACAACCCAACCTACGGCTAACGCACACAGTGAAGGAGAGAAAGACGTAGGATAGGAAGCAGACTACTGATGAAAGAGGAAGGGGGGAAAGGGATAGGGAATATGGTGTAGAACATATTGACGGAATACTAAAGTGATGACAGTGCTGGTATTGAATGAATGATGGAATGATGGTAAGGTGCGATGGGTGGATTGAAAGACACGACAAGCACAAGAAAGGGGAGAAAAAGGGACTGCCGAATGAAGGATTAGTCCGTTTGTCTTGGTACAGGATCTCGACTCGCGGAAAGCCCGAATGAGAGAAAAAAAACATCCTTCTTGAAAGGAAGACCGTCCTATCATTTGGATCATAGTCTTCACCCCGCGGATGGCGAGGAAGTGCAGTTCGATGAGTGCGTTGTGAGAGAAAACCATTGAAATGATGGAATGCATGGGATGATTGAACTTGCAGAGACAGGAGAAAAGTGCGCAAAGGTTGCCGTTTTGGAGGCGATTGACGTATATGATAGAGTACATTTTAAGTTGCAGCGAAAAGTCTTGTTCCAGGCAGAGCGACAGAAGGTTGAGAAGTCCGAACGAGTCCAGCCATGATGAAGTGATGGACACGGGTGCGTGTAGCGCGACGAGAGAATGCCTGTAGATCCCAGATTATGAAATTTGACGAAGAGGAGAAGCAGCGAGGACATTGCGATCGTGCAACGCAGGTCGAGCATAGTAATCGTGTGGTGCACAATCATCCGCAGCATTGGCATATTTGGTTACTACTGTCTGTTCACCGGTCATCGGAACATTCTCCTTGTCGCTTTTAGCGGTGTGAAGAGGTTGAGTGACCAGGAATGGATCTCCAGCGTATGCGGGACTCGTTGGCGTTACTGGCATGTCAACGTCATCTGACGAGGAATCTGTAGACACAGACATCGAGCTCATGGGAGTACTGAGCGCTGATAATGGGTTCCGCGACACAGGCGTTGTCGGAACCAAGCACGGAATGACCTGTCGTACGAATCGGTTTCCCGTCAGATACCACTGCACGGTAAACGTCGACGCTTTCGAGTAGAAAGGGTACGAGTATTTCTTGACAAGATTCTCCGACAAGTCCGCAATATTCCTTGACAGTCGGCTATCGAGCAATTCAATTATCTCCGTGACAGATGCAGGTTCATCATAAATCCGCCTTGGCTCCTGACAGACGTGCCGCGCAAGAATCAGCGATGCAAGTGCGACGGCAGAAGGTGAATATTTGATGAAGTCGCGGTAAAACAAAGTGACTTCCATGAGGAACCTGGCAACGTGTTGAACCTTCACACTTTCTTCAAACGAACCACAGCAGTAAAACCGGAGCCAAGCTTCTGCTGTTGGATGGCCCAGAGTCCACTGTATGGTAGCAAGGACATGTCCCTCCATTTGTATGAAGGCAGACTCATCGTATGTGTCGCGGCAGATGCCTACAAGGTCAGTGAGAGTCGGTACACGTTCCTTCGCATCCTCGAATTTGGCAGCAATCCATAATGCTGCACAGCCGACAAGTTGATAGTGTTTCGTATAGACGATGCGACGAGATACGTAACGGTCCACAATATTCATTGTGAGGTAGAGGGTCTCGGGACGAAGACGGAAGGTAAAATGGATTTCGATGAGGAAGTCGACAAGGCACGGACGCATTGCCCATTTGATTTCGGGCTGTTGGTCCATCGCAGAAGCGGAACCCATTGTGTAGACCTGTATGTTGATCAGATCACAAGTCGCAACGGAAGCAAACACCACAGCTACAACTCACCTCCATTTCATGCATGTAACAGCAAATCTCTTCGCGATACTCTTCCTCCACATAGATACCCTCTCTTCGAAAGGCAGCAAGCTGAGCTTCGCGGTGTCGTAATCGCTGAAGCTCAGCCTTGATGACTGCTGGTGTCCTACGTGAGGTGGCTGAAGTGTCTTTACAGCGGGGCTTTTGAACGCCATCCCGATGAGGAGAGGGGCGCTTTTTAGGGTAGAGCTGGTTCCGGACGGGTCGGTTGGAAAGTGACGTGATGTCCTTCATGCTGAGCGATAAAGAGGAGCCGGGAAGTTGACGATCTGCAAGCAGGGGAGAACTGGAGCAAGGGGGAGAAGAAGAGGGTGGAGAATTAGCCACTGTAAAGAGCGACGCAGACATAGTGTAAAGTTGAAAGCCGAGTGATGAGGTAGTACGGAATCTGTAGTGGCCACGAATCGTCGTGACTGCTCACAAAGAGACGAAATCGCTCAAAGGAGCAGCCAGGCCAGATGTGCAGCCTGCAAGAAATGCGCTGAGGGTGCAAGAGAAGGACGTGGATGGAGAGCAAGATGCATAGCGAGTGGCACAGGCCATCAAGCCATATCCGGCCATCCTCAGGCAAAATGTAAATAACTGATGAGCACGCTGCCTGCGGTGATCGGCGCAGATGCTTGCTGTGTACATAGCACAGAGAAAAAAAAATAGAACCGACAAATAGTAAACTCACGATACACAGCGCTAGACATACGCTGACGTGTAGAGGAAAAAGACGAGGACGACGCACGCGAGGCGACAGAGACACTAGACACAAATGGATGAGATAAGGACGATCGTGAAGTAGAGAATCGTGAAAAAGAGAGAGAGAAGGTGCGCCGCGTCGGACAGACGGAGAGGAGGGCGTGGGGGTCGTGGCTGACGCCGTCGTCGAGAACGGCGGGAGGGAGAGGGGAGAATGGGAGAGAGAAGGCCTTGTCGGCTGGACCCTATAAGGAATGCAGCATGGCAGGTGCGTTTGTACATCTGCGATCTGATACACCCTCGCTCAATATCACATCGATTTTGGGTACATTTACCCTGCCGCTTTCGTCGCACATCCTCTCCCGGTCTCGGCTCACTCCGCTCTGACAACCATCCATCTTCCCCTGCAAGCCCCCCATTAGGCAGCTCGCTCCCACTCATTCCGTCCGCCACCCGAGCCGAGCCGGAATTCATTAATCCAGCCGGTCCCACAACACGTTTCTCGACGAGCACCACCACTCTCTTATTGTCCCATTCCGACCTTCGTGAAAATTGGCAATCATCTTACCTTAACAAATTCTCGACTGTACACTGTTCGGGGTTGACCTTTGGTCGCGTCCTGGGAAACCTGCGCTTTTAGCCCGGTCTGTCCCAGATGATAGTCTTTCATGCCTCTCACCTTTGCCCACTGCTCCGTCGTTGGTAAATACTGGACACAATATTAATGCAAATACGGTCTCTGCACATTGATTTGCGCGAATCAACTTCTGCTGTCCTCCATTCCATGCAAAACGACTCCACTTACAAGAGCAACAAAACGCAAGACGCTGTGGAAATGTGCCCAGGCAAGGGAGACAAGGAGTATTCAATCAAATGATTAGGTGTGTCAACAAGAAATGAACGATTATGAGTTGAACAAGTATGCACTAGTTGCTGAAAATAGATATGCAAGATGCAAAAAAATGAAGGCGGATAAAAGAGAGACTAGACAGCAATTTTTTATGTGCAAGCAGCAGACAGTGGACCGTTGGATAGGTCCTTTGTCGCAAGAGACGCCGAGATCTGAAGAGACACGGTCGTCTGGTGTGAAGCACGGGCGAGCGGCCTGTGGGTCCGTCGAGCACTTCACGGAGGCAAAGAGAAGGGATGGAGAAGTAAAAAACGTACACGTAGTCGTGCGAGGGTAGTTATCTATGGTAGAACCGCAGGGCTGCGGAGATCAGGCGCGAGGTGCCCAAGGCGTGTATAGAGCGAGCTTGAAGGAATCAGACCAGAGGAAGCTAGGCGCTGATTTGGGCACCACGTTCCTGCCTGCAGGCAATTGAATGCTTCTCGATACTCTGCTGTGACACAACGAACTGCCGTACTGGGTTCAGAACATCTGAAATATCTTTCAATTACTCCTGTCTTCGCTGTCCAACACGGGAGGTCTGCTCGATGTGGTCGCTGTTCCGCCTTTCGCGTTGCCATCGCTGTCCCGGCCCCGACGCCCGAGCCTATCCTGGGTAGACCCCGTCGAATTTTCCTCCGACAAATTGCACGAGGTCACTTAATCATTCTCTGCGGGATATCGCGGGTTTCGCTTGCGGTTGAAACCCTTGTTGGGCGTCCTCCAGCCGCGTCGTGAACTCAATCCGGCTGTAACAAAGCATCATTGACTTTCTACATCCCATTAAGGGAAGCCGTTGTGCAGGAACCCGCCCAAGGACTTTCCACGCCTGGACTCCATTCTACTGTGATAGTAGCTTGAATGTGTGTGTACAGGAGTCTGCCTTGTAAGGATACTCTCCACCCTTCCATCATTCACTCTGTGTTATTATTGAAATCACGCGTCGTAGGTTCTTAGCATACGGTCAAGCTTAAGTATAGAGCACAGTCCGCTTTGGATCCGCTCTGAGTAACCTTGTAATCATATCGATCGTCATTCGAATACACGAGGGAGATCATTAATTTCAGCCTAACTCCTTTTATACTGCCTTCAATTCGCTAAATGCCATTCACAAATGAGCAAGTGCTAGTCTCGATTGAAACTGTCCTGAGCGTCGACCTCCACCATGACAGGAGATTTATATTCGCCTGTTCAAACACACTGGACGTCAGATCATATCATGTGAAGATTGAACGGCCGTGACCTGAGCCCGACCGCGCTGACATGAAGGCGATGGGAATTGGAAGACAAAAGTCCATTTCCACGGAGAATCCGGAAGTGCGAGCCTTGATTGTCCCCAATCATATTCCAATACAGCTTTACAACCTCCGGAATTTTCAGATCCTTACGAAGAGAAATGGAATGAGCTTATATCCACCAAACCCGACCGTAGCGCATATACTCACCCCTCATCGGCGCTATCGTTCGAATGGAGCGAAGAATAGCCAGCATCAACAATTGCACAGCTTGCTTTCCGGTATAATTTCTGGTTTCAGTAAACAAGCATTTGCAAAAGCAAGCTCCGTCCACGGCCCTGTTCTTCCGTACATCTAAACTTGTACCTTCACCGGACCCGGTTTCTGTGAACAACATTGAAGACTCGGGCATTTTTGAAGCTTTGGAGCTTTACCACACCCACTAGCGTGATACACGGCTGCAGAAGCTGGTTTCTTTAGAAGGGAAGAAAGCGCTCGGCATTGATAACCATTCCATTGTGGGTTTGCAGGAACATCCCGTATACAAATGTCATCTAGTTAGGGAGCCGTGGTTCCGACCTTTCGGACTTAGTTGTATCACATTTACTGCTCGCATAACGAGTGTATGGCGATGCATTTGATCGCCTCACAAGCGGAGGCTTCAGTGAATGGAGGTTATCCTTGGAATGTCTATCAAGATTCGGGGACGAAGACACTAAACCGCTGGTCCGACGGTCGTCAGTGATCATGATGGGATGACGCCGCTCGTCGTGTGAATGATCAATTGCTGCAGGAAAGCCAAGTGGTTCTACAAGAACACGAAAATGCAGATGGGCGTCATGAACATAGGACAAGAGGCCCAAAGAATGAATGCGAGAAGATTGCGTGTAATTTTTGTCTCCTTATTAATGCAAACGGTTCAATTTTACCTGCCCATAAAACAAAATTTGGCACGAGTTCATTGGACTACCTAATCTAATCATAAATAATCATAATCAGAAATCGAAGAACAAGCCGACGGAACTGTCAGTAGCTGATGCGTGGCTGTGTACTCCGGTGATTTTGCCTTCCTGCTCACGTGCGCTCGCCCTTTTCCTGTGTCTATGCGAGTATTAATTCAATTGTTCGCATTCTTCCGCAATTCCAATCAACGCAATCGTATCCTGCGCGATTCAAGCGCAATTCGGGCGCTTTGCCTTGATTTTCCTGTGAGGAATCTTGCCTGGAACCTCTAATACCGCTTGCGGCTGAAAGGCCTACCCAGACGGGAGTTGCAGATCAGTGGAAGTTGGGAACGTCCCGGTGATAGAGCTTCTATTACTGTAACTATGAATTGGCGTGATGGTGCTTGATTCCATTCCGCATCCATATCCGCCCCTGCTCTGCACAGCGTCGGGGCTTGCTTCTCCCACGGGACCTGGGCGACGGATAGATAAGCATGAATCCTGTACACACCTTCGTAGCCAGCGTCCATGTTGAAATCTCATGTGTAGTTTCAAAATCATAGTAACTCCAATCTATTTCCAGCAAGGCACGGTCTTGTCGGTTAGCGGATCTCGAAGAACACTCAACCTTATATAGGTCAGAAAATAGCCAACAGAACATCGTTGCCTTGTGGACAGCGCGCTATCATTTTCGCCTCCGCATGAGGAGCATAACTTAATCCAAAGCCGTATGACGGTTCGGAATCAGGCCCGCTGTTCGGGAAAACGGAAAAACGATGTGTATGTTGAAACTTTTTAATACAGATAGCTTCAAGGAAAAAGACGTGAGAAAAGGAACAGAGAATTATCAGGAGAATGAAGAGGAATGTACTGGCTCAAAATGACGGATGCAGCAATATCAATATGAAACAGAAACATCAATGCAGAATCTCTCTTTTGCGAACGTTTACGGTCATGACAGTGAGAAGAAATTGGGTTACTCGGCTATGAAACCAAAGAAAACCCACTATTCTCGGTGAGCACCACCCATGAGAAGCGCCATCAGGTCAGTCGGATTGTGCTGGTTTTGAGGGACGCTTTGCAAGTGCTGAGGAAGCATTTGTTGGAGCATCTGAGGTTGCATATTTTGCTGTTGACGGACGTTTATCGATGGAGGCAGTTGATTCGGTCCAAGCAATTGCTGGGCGTTGAAGCCCGGCCCGCCACGCATTGCTTGCCCAAGATTGGGTCCACCTAGTCCAAGCATCTGGTTCTGTGGAGGTCCTCCGGGTCCGCCACGGAAATCCATACCATTGAGATTATTACCAACTGTGTTTCCCAACTGGGCAAATCCAGGCTGACCACGGAGGTGACCTTGATTACCAAGGAGGCCCAGGTTTGGGTTCTGGAATTGATTGAAAGACTGTGGGTTGTTTGCGTGTTGCAAGCCTGCAGGAATCTGTGAAGGTACTCCACCGAAATTTCCACCACCACCACCACCAATGAATTGAGAGGGCTCATGAGGGGGACGGCCGCCGAGATTCGCAAGGCCAGGGGGAAGACGCTGCTGAGGTGGTCCCTGTATAGGATTGAAATTATTAATGGGAGATGGTCCATTTCGCATCGCCTGCTGCTGGAAAGGAATGCCGCTGCCGCGACCACCGTTCATGCCTTGTCCATTGAACTGTGTCGGAAGCTGACTGGCGAATAACTGCTCTACGCCACCGCGTTGCTGAGGACCAAGCCGTGCATTGAAGGCAAGAGGGTCCTCAAGCTGACTAGCATAAAGACTTCCATTGTTTACTTCTCTGTTGCGAGGACCGGGAAGGGTGGCCGGACGTAAGCCCGGAACTAGGCCATCTGGTGCGAATCGACCTTCATCAGGATCAAGCAATAGGTCGTGCCGAGACAGCGAATTATTAAGAGAACTTATATGAAGAGATTGAGATTGGTGATTGCCCAGTATCGGATTCAGCTGCCCGCGTTGTGCCTAGAAAAATATTCACTAAATAAGAATGGCAAGTTATTCTGACAAGAAACGTACCTGTGCGGAGTTGTTGAGCATAGTTAAAAGATCCTGTATATTGCGATTTTCGCCAGAACCAGCCTGGGTATTCAAAGTCTGCTGCTCCTGACGATTCGGAGCCATGCTATTCGTCCCCATCCCAACATTGGGTACGTTACGACCGACATTCATAACTGGATCTCTCTGCTTTTCGAAGTGTTTCGCCATACGACTCCCTTTTCCGGAGGAGTACGTAGTTTGACCACCATTCATCTGGCTTTCGAACGGCGATATCGGTGACGTGACGCCATAGGAAGCAGTCGGCGGTGTCAGATTTCGTCGAACGTCAGATAGATGAAGTAAGGAGTCCGCCTGGGAGGAGAATGCACCTCGTTCGGAAGCACTGAGAGGGACAGACGATCGTAAAGCGTCGCCATTATGAAATTCCTTGTTAACTTCCATAAGGCCGACTGACCGGGTTGCATTGTCAAAGGCGAGAGGATTATGACCTGCAGATTCGGGGACAGAACGGCGAGAGACGTGTTCAGCTATGTTCATGTCTAATTGGCCACTGGCGAGGAGTTGCTGCTGCAAATTCGCCCTGTCAATTGCGGTCTGCTGTGAGGCCGAGAGAGGCATGGCCGGAGAAGCAGATGGCCGTCTTTGGTTCGGCCCGAGGGGGTCCATTTGTTGCAAACGCCCCATCTGCACTGCTGCCGCTGCACTCTGAGGACTGGGTTGGGCTGGGGCTTTGGTATTTTGAGCGCCGAAAGCCAAAAGACGCGACTGGCGAGGAGGCTCAAACACTGTAGCAGATGAAGGGGCATCTTTATTCGCAAGGTCACCATGGAAAGTGGCCGAATCGGGTGTTTTCAAGGACAGTAAACGAGGCCCGTTATTCTCGGGCCTTACGCTTGTTGGGGTATGCGCATTGCTTGTAGGATTCGACGGAGCTCCCAGACCAGGCAGAGACGACGGCGAAGGTACCGAGGGATTTGCAGAAATAGTTGTCTTCAGGGATATAGCCGATTTCGATGCAAGCAACGGGTCAATAACGCCTGAGAGACCAGTTTCTGGATTGACAGCATTTAAAGAACCAGGTCGGTCAGTGCCTGCATCACTCGTTAGCGTGATTAATAAATTCTTAATAGGTGCGAGGACTTACCAGACGTGCCGGTACCAGCTTGGCCTTCTGCTAGCTTCACTGGCCCAGGCAGACCAGTTTCTGATACTCGTAGACCTGCACCGGAGACTAATGGGCCACCATCAGAGGTATTCTTACTTTCTCCACTTGCAGATCGCTTCTGCTCTTCCTTCTTCATCATGAGCTTGAAGAGTTGAATTTCATCTAATTGACCTTCTGAAGCTGTACCGGTTGTCTTCGTCTTTTCAGGACCACCGGCTGCATCTTGTGACGCAGACGATGCGGAAGCAGACTGGTCAGATGCAAGACCTTTCGCTTTCATTTCGCGTTCCTTCATGTCTTTCTTCCATGCTTGAATACTATCCATCTCACCCTCTCCGCCCTTGCCTCCAAGAATGCCAGTTGATGACGCAGTCGGAGGAATGTACGTCTCCATCCACGCAGGCTCTTTTTCCTTCTCTCGCTCTTTCTTATCCTCCTTGTCCCGAACATCGTCGTACCTGCGGTCGCGTGCACCTCGTTTCTTATCATCTGCAGTACTCCAGCTCTCACGATCTTCAACAAGGTCACCTTTTTCCCGCCCAGCGCGTCGGGACTGAAGTCTGTCATCTCGTTTTCCTTCTTCACGCCATCTCTTCGGATCCTCATCGGTCTCATTGAATCGATCTCTATCTCGGTCTCTTCTCCCTGATGGAGGACTGTCGCGTGGCCTTGAACTATCGCGCGCACGGGACCGTTGCCGCTCACGGTCATCACGCTCACGTCGAGAGTTATCTGTCGAGATTACGTTCAAAACAAGCGTTAGATCATTTCACTTAGCAACTTGCTTCCAATGAAATATAAACGTACTTTCGTCGCGTCCTGCACGAGGAGGCTCTGCACCTAAAATAGAGGTAAGCTCAAGCACATAATTGAAGTAAAGAATACGCACCACGCCGCCAGTCCTCTTTACTTTCTCCGTTGCGTTTCCTGACCGCTAGGCGCTGTGCATCGCGATCTACTTCAATGCGTCAGAAGAGCGAACCGACAAGGCTTGAAATTGAACCTGACCTGAGACTAGGTGAGGTGCTGAATCCCGATCGCGGTTTCGCAATAGCGTTGAGTGTGACGGTACTCCCATACGGTCCCCGCGAGTCGCTCTGTCACGGTCATACCTGTCCGACAACTGGATTATGTTTGCATGTTCACAATTGCCTTTATGCATTAAATTGTATAGGCCGTACCGAACGTAGATCCCTTTCTGTATCACGGTCTCTGTCACTGGCACGTAAAGGCTGATGCTTGAAATTGCCCATCTGAGACGGTTGGGAAAGTGCAGAACGGAATGGCGGCCTGGAAGAGCCATCTAAGATAGAGTGAGAATATGTCAGAGAATCATATAAGTAGAATTTACCTCCATCTTCGGCTTCTCGTCTATATCTGGGGAAAAAGAATAGTTAAAGTTTTGTGCATCACTTTGGTATACGAGGCAGATAGCACACCTTCTGTCCCTCGGCGCGCCATTGACATTAAGGCTTTCTGACTCTTTCTTTGCCTGCAGGGACTGTTCGTTCCAGTCCCTGAAGAGGTAGTGATATTAGTGCACATAGCGACAAAAGAACGGTGCAGGACGGACCCAAACCAAGACTTGAATGCGGGCATTCCATCAGGAACTTTGACAAGAGGAGACTGGCTTAGATGAATGAGATGTTTTCGAGTATAGACGATACGGGAACGGGTTTCCGGGCCTTCGGCTTTAGCAACGACTTGCGTGTCTCCCGCGTCGCCTTGAAGAGCAGTCTCCTCTAAGGCGTCCGCTAGGGCATCGACCGAAGGTACATTTTGGGTGGATTCTTGAGGTGCTTTGTCTATGGATTCGACGGCTGTTGACATGATAAATTGAGGAGTGCAATGGGCTGAGGATGTGTGGATTCTACGGGAGTGCGTTGAGAGGAGTGTGCAGGAGGAGATGGGAGACAGGAAAGGAAAACGCCGAAGATCACTCTCGCGACTCTCTGTTCAATGGCTGTACTCTGCTTCACAAGTTCGGTTGTTTGTGACCGGCACCGTCTTGTAGACCTTTCGGATACTGCATAATGCATCGGACACTCAAGCATTTTATTCTTCAGACACAGGTCTTTTCTTTGTACAGATACGCTATTCGAGCGGCACGACGTAAGAATTTTTTTTCGTTTTCTTTAATCGACCTCGAGCCTTGAGCTCATCCAATCGACTCGCAGATATTCCAGACCCTTCGGCAAGAAGAGAAACGGTACTTTGGGTGCGCCAGGAGATTGAAAGAAACAAGCACATTCAGGATGTGGTACTTGACCATCTCGCTACTTTTCTGTGAACTTCATAACATTCCTGACTAGGACAAAATCCAAAATCTCGTTTCATCCGGACGTCGTGAGCTGAGGCAAACACTTCCGATGCGATGACTGCATGTACCAATTGCGCCTTCGGCGCATTGTCGCCCGGAGACCGTCTAGTACGCTGAAGTGGCACCGCCTTAATGGAGCCTAATTGTGATGTGTATACAATATTACAGTCCTGAGTGTGCTAAGTTTGGACGCTTGGATCAATGACATCACATGGGCCTGGCCTCGCGTTTGCCCACTGTTGGACGCTCCTCACCGCATTCCAATAGAACGTACTCTCCTTTTGCCTCCTGCTTCAACCCGACTATCATGGCGGATGATGTACTCCGAATATCTCAAGAGTCCCTACTCCGGTCTGGACGAGAGAGCCCTCCAGGAAGTAAAGTCTCCCTCGCGGAAGCAAGCGGTATGGAGTCGCAGAGCGCGTCAAATAGTGCACTTCTTCTGAATGAGGATAGTGATGCCTACTCCGACTCAAATCAGCCAAACCCCGATAGTGAAGAGAAACCAATTCTAGACAAAAATGAAAGCGACTTGTCCGAAGAAGAGCTCCGACGCCTCTTTGATGATGAAGAGATTGAACATTTCCTAGGTCTCTTTGCCGATGTAAGATTAATGTGTTCACTGTCCCTGGGAAGCTCAATAGTTGCAGGCTGTTTCAGAGGTCGCGCTTCCAAACGTTCCCGACGGGGAGAACGAATATTTTGGCAATTTCATCGAAATGGAAGATGAGATACAGGCTCCTGACTTACCTCCTGTGCAATCCTGCGGAAGCGGCTGGTTCTCAGTTGATTCTGCTAAGGTACCAGCTGCGGCTCGCATTCCACCTTCAGCATCAAACACACGCTGCATCTCCGAGTATATAGCATTTGTATGTCCACAATCATGTCTACAGTGGCACTGTCTCACATCTTCTGTCAGTCTTATTTACTTCCAGTGCTACCCCAAGCACGACCGCGCCCGCAACGATTCACAGTTGGTCGTCTTAGGATTGCAATCCAAAGGTTATACCTTGTTGCTCACCCAGCATACGGTGAATTCTTCTTTCGCTTGACGCGACTAGCAACATGGAGAAATAGGAGTGTCAGTGCCTTGTATTGTACCGTGCGTATGCTCCCCTATATTATCACTATTTTTGTTTCGGAACTTCTGACCAGTTACTCCAAAATAATACAGCTATTCTGGCTGCTCTGGTATCACAATTTGCTCATGCCGGCGACTTTCTTCCGTATCCTTTGTTCGCTATTGCGTCGAAGGCTTGTACCTTATCTCACCCTTGAAGAACTCCGTAAACGGAGACGCGAGGCTGCGGAGGCGGAGGCACTTGGCGAGCAAATTCAGGCGAGATTGGGAACAGCTTCTCCGTCTGGCTTTCTAGAGGCCTGGCGTATCTATCGTATTTTCAGCAAGCCCAAGAAAGTGAAGCAGAATCGGACGGGGGCTAGTCCCAATGAAAAGGACAAGAAAAAGTCTACAGAGAAGCAGCAAGAGCGGCAGAAGGGAAAGGCCAACGCTGGGGAGAAAGACCAAGATCATGCCGCGGAATCCGTGGCAAATCCTGCACGAGACACCACAAGGGAACAGGATGACGGTTCTACCGTGCTTGACAATCCGAATGAAAATCAAGAAGAGGAAAATGGATTCAAGCGTGCGTTGCTCAACTCGATAAGTGACCTGGCCGATATGCACGAGAGAATAAAGAAGTATGTTGCACGATAATGATATTCGGTGCAGCAGCATCTGACATGTGCCCGATTCAGCATCTTCCTTTGGCGTCTGCCATCTACTTCAAGAACGTACTCCGCCGTAAGTAACCCTATATTATGCAATACACTAGCTCTTCATCCATGCGCTGAATCTCGTCGCAGTTGCTGGTTTTCCTTACCATTCTGACAATCTACCTGCCGACCAAGTATATCGTAAAAACCGCATTGTTCATTGTGGGCTTCTTGTATTGGCACGTCATACCCATCATGGCCGCATTGCCTGCACCCGATCGAGAACGTCTCCCTCCGCTATTTGAAACTGCTCCCACGGATGCGGAGTACGCCATGGGGCTTATCTCAGAGCGTATAGCCCGCGGAGAAGACATACGGCCGCGAACGAAGCAAGCGACAAAGAAATCGAAGAGAACGAGTGTACCAGCGCCCAGTAAGTCAACGACAAGCCTTGTCGGGGACAATCGGGCTTTTGAGGCTTCTGTCCTACCGGACACGGATGCGAGGTTAACGAGGAACAAAGGCACTGAAGAGAACGTCCAGCCACTTGGTCGGCCAGGCGAAGTGAACTGGAGAAAATGGGGAGAACGTGCGAAAGAAGTAAAGGAGTGGACAATGAAGGGCAGGAAGAAGGTGCGGAAGCTGTCATATACCAGAGCGTGTAGAGAACCTGATAGCAAATGCCTCACAGGATGAAGACGAAAATGATACGTGCGAAGGTTCTGCCAGTGATACGCATAGTCAGTGATGTCACCCTTTCGAAGAAAGAGATTATTTACAACTTTTTATCAGCCTTCCTCGCCCACTACAAAGCTTCTCCGGGCACCTTGTCAATTTCTCGAGCAGCTCTTTTCTTCACACCTGTCAAGTCCGCGCGTCCACAAATTCGCATCGCGCTGGATGATGTGCGCGGAGTTAAGAAGATTGGCTTGCGTTCGATGCCTGGCCTGAGCATCAGGTGGCAAAGAAGTCCGGACTCCGGAAGCTACAATAGGATGACACCCGATGCGATGCGGGATTTTGAAGTGATGGAAGAGAAGTTCTGGTGGGTTGGTGGTCGCGACGAGGTGTTTGCGAGACTTGTTGGCCTGGGAGGTCGGAAGTGGCTTAATGTATGAATGGTTGCCAGTTCTTCTTTCTAGAAACATGGTGCATTCTCGTTGCAGAAATGTTACTTGGTGCAGTATCTTTATTCCCGCTGGATTGAAAGGGAAGGATCTTTCACAATTTTAAAATTTATATGTGCTGTAGTAAGAAGGCATCTTGACAGGGATCTCATTTGCATTGACGGGCAGTGAAGTACGCTGTAATGCTTTGACATCGATGTAAGAATTTGATTTAGGGCCGGCCTTCTTGCGTCTTAAAATGACACGCTCCACTTCATCTTCTCTCTTCACATCATAGTCTGAGTTGGTGTATCGGTTTTATAAGTCAAGTAAATGAGCACAGTCTTTCTCTTGCAGTCCTCGGGTCCCCAGTTGGATCACTGAATCTTCTGAACGCTGTTCACTTGAATCTTTACGAACAAGCAATTATAAGCTGACTGTATACAACTCTCTTCCACCATGTTTTTCTCCACCGAGCTTCTGTCAAAGCGCGATAATGGCTTTGGTCTCCTCTGGCTAGTCAAAGAAGCTTTGTGGAGTGCTTCGTGCTAATTGTGCTGAATAGGCTCGCTGCTACTCTTGGCTCAAAGTCGTCCTTCAAGAAACTACCGCGTCGTTCAATTCAGACTGCAGACATTCCTCAGCTATGCGATCTCATATCTCATCCCTCCGAACCGCTCGCTCTACGACTTTCAAGTAACCTTATGGTCGGCGTCGCTAGGTGAGAGACTCCACCTAATCATTTCTAGTGACACCATTTCACAGAAGTACATCCATAGGGTTTACAAGAGTTAATTACCTTATCCTAAGAGAACTTACCATATCACTTACTCTCATTTATAAGTCAAGCACGAAATTTTCGTCACCGACGTCAGCAACTGTTTCGCTCATCTGAAGAAGGCTATACAAGAAATTCATATGCTGGGAGCGTTATCTGAAGCTCAGCTCCAAATGGGACAGCCTAGTGTTCGGTGCGTCACTAACGCAGCTTCACCAGTTCGAGACTTGTGCATAATCCAGATACCAGTCCGGATGCTCTAACATTGACGGCGGACCCAGCGGTTGCTATTGCTTTTGAGTTTGACGCGTTTGATGCCGTGAGTACTGAGTGTCCTTATGCTACGTCGTTTCGTTTATATCCTGCTAACTAAATACAACCTCTTAGAATTGGGCCGATCTTTCAACATGTAAGCTCTGCCGCGAAGAGACGAGCTCTTTCTGACGTTCACCGCAGTTAGTACACAACGCCAAAGAGACGCCGAAGAAGACGATGAATTTACGCTTGAGGGCCAGAGGTCGAAGGCCAAGCCCAAAGGCAAATCAAAGACATCTTTAATCCCCTCTGAGACGGCTAGAGCAAACTTGCATACACTCGACGAGAGTCACGAGCTCCTCCTATCCACCTCGTTCGAGGCAAACGGGTCCTTTCTTGCTGGTTTTGATCCATCGTCTTCTCAAGTCGACCCCGCTATGCGCTTCGGGTCTTTTGCCTTTGATGATAATTTATTCGGAGCAGGAGATCATTTTGATCTGGGTTTGGGTGACATCGGCGACGAGCTCGCGCGTGAGCTCGGCGAAGGCTGGGGAGCTGATGCCCCAAACGTTTCATTTGAGTATGTCCCACTGATCTGTTTACTTGCAAGGGACTGAGTTTGCTCCAGCGTGCCAATGCAGAATGATGGGCAAGACGGGTTTGACATGTTCCTCGATCCTGACGGCTATAATCCGAATGAGCAAGTTGCGGCGAAGGATGCGAAATCCAAGTCTGTTCAGGGCAGAAAGCGGGTGAGCATTGTTACGCAGGTTGCGCGTGTATATCTGTCTTGTCTAATACATCCAAAAGCCGTTCGTGGAATCCGATAAAGGTTTATGATGCCTTTCTCAAACAAGCCTTGACTTATTCATCCGGATCAAAACAGAAAATCTGCCACCAGCATTGAACAATGATCAAGCTCCGACGCCACGTTCCATTCTCACCCATCTTAGCCAAGCCTCTGCACCGCGTTCTTTCGCCGAAGAGCTCATCGCAATTGATAACCTTGCAGAGTTTCCTAAGGCCGTTGAAGGCCATCCTACCACCGGAGATCATGCAACTCGTAAAAAGAAGAAAGTTAGGATCCTTTTGGACGGAAGAATCGAGTTGACCGACGAGGAGCTGAAGGTACGGAGAAGTTGGACGAATTCTAAGCATGGCCATTTGATCAGTTTTAGGCAGCTCGTGCGGATTATGTCAATGATCAACGAGCCATTCGCCGTGACATGGAGAGAAAGAAGTTCGAAAAAGACGGCACCAAGGCTCTTGAGGACTTGATATGGGGTATTCCTGAAGGCTGTGAGAAGTTCTTCCTACCTTGCTGGTTTTGTTCACTCATCCCCACCCTTCAGTTGCTGCTCCAGCTCTTGTCAACTTTTGGTCTGAAATCTTCAAACTACAAGTGGAATCTAGATCCGGAAATCTTCATTCAGCTGACCTTGGCATGTCGTTTATTCGCTTGTAGATTTACAGCAGTGGAATTGACGAATGCATATCTAAGATGAGCGACCTACCAAGCGCCGGAAGAAGGCGAGTATCACAGAAGGCCCACACAATCAGCAGGATATCTTTGATGGAGCAGGGTATTTCGGTGGCGATGATTACCAGCCTATGGACTTTGGGATGGGTTCGTACATGCCTCCACTGTCATGCGTTAACTTGCCGATATCTCGGGCGTTAGATGTCGACTTCAATGCGCCTGTCAATTTCGGCGACGCGACTCGTCTTCGCTCTTCAGAGGTCTGCAGAGTCCTATCCAACGAGTTTGCGATATAAATGTAACCCACCTTACTTAGGAACCTGAACGAGGAAGAGATGCCGCTGCTCCTACTAGCCACTTCGGACTTGATGTTGAGGCTCTCAATCCCAGTTCGGGAACTCAGCGCACTGCATTCTTTCCTTGGGACAATGCAGCCGGAACTTCCTCATCTGCTGGAGCAGGCTTCGTTCCAGTTGGCGACAAAGGCAGCGATCGCTTGAGCTTAGACAAGGTAGATGTCCGTATCCAGCGCTCACGGTCGCGATCGGGCAGTAGAGAAGCATCGTTTTCAGCTGCGCGAAGCCAAAACGGTAGCTTGGCTGGCCTGAACTTCCGAATGTCTCCTAGTGGGCAACACGGCTCAGGTTTCGGTGATGACTTCCAATTTGACGGTACGTCGGTTCTATCGCGTGCATATCGTTAATGAGCATATGAGCATACATGCATTGCTAGTGACCAACGATAGAGTCCCTGCTCAAGACACCCAAGAAGCCGAAAACGTCGTCACTATTGAACGGACATCTTACAATTTCCTCGAGTGAGAGTGGCTACCCAGTCTTCTCATATTGAGACAATTAATCTCGTTACAAAAGATATTGTAAGATGCAAGCACAGGTGCTACCATCCGGACAAACGTCGCTCGCATTTAGCGATGTGGTTCCCTCCACTACAAGCTCGCGTCGTGTAGCCGCGGCTGCTTTCCATCATTGCCTTGGTACGTTCAGTGCTAGCGATTCTCTGACATACGCTTCTGGAGCATTGCGATCACCACCACTTTCGGTGCTTTGATGCTTGGTCTACTCACTGATTTGGACTCTTTAAAAGTACTAGCTACGAAGAACCTTATTGCTATCGACCAAGACGGTGCTTATGGACCATTCTCGATCAAGATCAAATAAACACGAATTTTGTACTGGACTTGTACTCGTTACTGAAGTCTGCTATCGGACTCTGTCTGCTTATTCTGTCTAATTTTATCATTCTCGTCTGTCTTGCCTCTTCAAAGCTTGCTGCTGAAAGAATAATGCTTATTAATAATGGACAGCGATGTGTAGTACTTTACCTTCTCTATTGTACAATCCATAAAATAAAGTGTGATTTTGTCGAACTGTGATTGGATGGCGTGTGGATTAATTATTATGAAACAACAAGACCTCAACTCGGCATTTGCCATCATCCACTACGTCCGACAGTCCGATCAGCATGAACTATAGGTAAGTTCGTTCAATGACCGGATTCAGGTTACTGGCTCTTACGCGACATATCATAAAAGGGTGCTCATTTAACTATTGTAATTCTACGCCCCGCTCGTTTCCCCAACTATTCACCTTTGCCTCCCGCCAGCATCGCAGCTTCACTATGTCTGCTACAACTACGGTGGTTGAATTTAGCCCAACCAAAGCTGCAGCTGCAGCACTTGCTAGCATCGACCTTGCTGGGTATGATGCAGAGCAGTCCCGCCTTATGGATGAACGCTGTATTTTGGTCGACGAGGAAGACCACCCTCTTGGAGCAGCGGACAAGAAGACATGTGCGTGCTTGACACCACTAGAACGTTTACTAGTACTAATATTCGGATGCTCTCAAGGTCATCTCATGGAGAATATAAACAAGGGTCTTCTCCATCGCGCTTTCTCTGCCTTCGTCTTTCGCCCAAGTGATGGGCGCCTTCTCCTGCAGCAACGTGCGTCGGAGAAGATAACATTCCCAGATATGTGGACAAACACGTGCTGCTCGCATCCTCTTGACGACTTTGAAGAGGAGAAAGATATGAAGGATCAACGTGGTGTTCGGGTTGCAGCTAGTCGGAAACTTGAGCATGAGCTAGGCATTCCTCGCAGCCAGACACCCGTTGATGAGTTCCAGTATCTCACGCGGATACACTATTTGGCGCCGAGTACTGGGGTTTGGGGAGAGCATGAAGGTTGGGGTTACGCTTGTGCTACGTTTCGTGTGGCTTCCTGCTGATGCATGATCCTTTTGTTTCTTCTTATCAGTGGACTACATCCTGTTCATCACCGCGGACGTGGACGTAAATCCAAACCCCAATGAAATTAGAGACCACAAATACGTGAGCAAGGAAGAGCTACAGGCCATGTTCGACGACCCTGGTATGTCTAACTAACAATCCGTGAGGCTAAAGCTAAACTATTTGTTTGACGCATGTCTCAGCAAACTCGTTCACACCGTGGTTCAAGCTAATTGCGCGTGATTTCTTATTTGGTTGGTGGGATACGTTACTTTCTCGCAAGGATGCCAGTGGCTGTGTGGTCGCCAAAAGCCTTGCCGGAGTTGCAGACGGAAGCAAAGTCATTAAGATGTTCTAATTCTGCTCTAGAGTTTTGTATAGATAGTAATTATTGACTTTTTTGTTGGCCATTTCGGATATGGGTAACTGAACCACAGTCCATGTCTGTATAGCCTGTGAATGGAGACCTGCTTGCGCATATCTACACGTCGTCTTGAGATGCCATCTTTCGACGCAAGCCGTAGCATGCCGCCTACTAGCAATTCGGCTTCTCGTATAATTCGCATTATATGGCGTCGAGGGAAAACGGAACTTGAGATGTTGCCTCAGAGACCAGCCAGTGACAAGCTTGAATGTGATTGTTGAGCCAACTCAACCAAGAGCCCCACCTACTATTAAACACGCGAAATACTTCTTCATCAATTGAGTTAACTAAGCGATAAATTAGTATAGGTACGCGTGTAATTGTACGGGACTGAATGGTAAAGGAATACGAGAAGCTTATGTAATATGTTTATGTAACATAATGAGTGCTGTATAGTTTTGCTTGATCAGGCGGATATGCCCGTAAGGTGGACCGCGTAGACAAACAATTCAGCAGTGGACACGGGTCGAGCCCTCAAGTACCAGCAAAACTTTCGACCCATAACTAGTGTCACTGGAATCTCGCACCATGGCTGACCAGGTAATGACCATTGTATCCATCTATCTGATTCGAATGCCTGAATGCATTTGCTAGATCGAAAGGGCCTATCAAAAGCAACATTTGTTCCAAAATACCAAAATCAAAGGTCCGTTGCAAGATGATTTAGTAGATGTGCAGTAGTAGAACTGAAATATGTGTAGGCGGAAAGAAGGTAGTAACGAAGGAGAAGCGGTGGCACAAGGATGTTGGCTTAGGCTTCAAGACCCCACTTGAAGCTATTAACGGTACTTACATCGGTGCGTTACCTCTGTCCATCGTCACTGCAATCCTTGTTTATGTTGCTCTTATTACAGACAAGAAGTGCCCTTTCACTAGCGACGTATCGATTCGCGGGCGTATCCTGACTGGTAAGGTCGTGTCTACCAAAATGAACCGGACGATTGTTATTCGACGGGATTACCTTCATTATATCCCTAAATACAGTGAGTATTATAAGCCTTTCTAGTTGTACTAGAACTAAACATAAGCTGGATAGATCGTTACGAGAAGAGGCACAAAAATCTTGCAGCCCACGTTTCTCCAGCGTTCCGTGTGGAGCTCGGTGACATGGTCACCGTTGGTGCGTACCGTTGTTATTGTCATTGTCGAGTTCTTACAGACTATAATACCAGGGCAATGCCGTCCCTTATCAAAGACTGTACGGTTCAACGTTCTTCGTGTCATGAAGAGTAAAGCTGCGACGAAGACTTTTGGCAAGTTCTGAGTGGGATTGCTGAAAGGGCTCTTTTTCTCGCTGTGCTCATTATAGTCATGCAATGAACGTGTTATGCTATTTGCCTCACTACCTGTCTATGTGCACTTATGCGCGTATTTTCGCGGAGAGAAATACAAAATTTGTATGGACAAAGATCTTAAGAATCGAAATTAAGTTGGATAGTAGTGAACCGACTGAGCGTGACGCGGGTGACGATTGTAACCGCCACGCGCTAATGGCCACCAGTCCATCATCTTCTCAACTCGCGCCTACTAGTACTACGTTCACTCTCGGCTCACTCCTCTTTCTCCTCCTCCCTCTGCGCAACTACTTTCCTTCTTTTCTTCAACCCTGGCGCCGGCTCTCCTCTCCGCGATCGCATCGCGCCTTCACAGGTCTAGGTCGCACTCACCACATCCAGACGCTACTTCTTCCGCGTCGTCCATGGGCCAGACTCCATCCAAGAGGACCAAGAAGGGGAGGGACAAGGGCAAGGATAGAGACGCTGACTCGCCAGATGGCAGCCCGAATGACCAGTCGCCGTCTGACTCTGCTCCCGTGCCCGTACCTCACGATGACGACTCCAGCACTGTGCGGGGCGGTGTTTCGCGTTCGATGGCTCCAAATGGCGCGAATGCGGGTATGGGTGCACAAGTAGGAGGCGCTTCTGTATATCCGGATTGGGCGGGCAACGGTGCAGGCGTGGGCAGTGTACCTCAATCCAACGTGACGGATGGTGCCGTCACTGCTGCCGGACATAGCCAACCTTTGGGAACACCATCCTCGTTAGTGTCATCTCTCTGCTCCAAGTCTATCCAGCGTGAGAATAGTTATTGACAGTGATCTTCATTGTAGCAGAAAGTCAAACTTGCCTCCACTTGACATTCCGCGGGCATCCACAATTTTGTCAACGCAACCGACACCAACCCCTGGATCAGTCGCGGAAAGCTTGCCGCTTACAGACTCAAACAGCTCAGTGGGGAATGGCATTGTGAACAAAGACAAGGCAAGGCAGCCAGCACAACAGCCGCTCGATGTGGATGATATGATTCAACGATTACTCGACGTTGGCTATACGGGCAAAATCAGCAAATCGCTTTGTCTGAAGAATGCAGAGATAACTGCCGTGTGTATTGCTGCGCGAGACATCTTCTTGTCGCAGCCGACTCTCATTGAACTGTCACCGCCTGTGAAGATCGTCGGAGACGTACATGGTCAATACTCGGATCTCATCAGGTTGTTTGAGATGTGTGGCTTCCCTCCAAGTGCGAACTACCTCTTCCTTGGCGACTATGTTGATCGAGGAAAACAAAGCCTTGAGACGATTCTCCTCTTGCTGTGTTACAAGATCAAGTATCCGGAAAACTTCTTTCTGTTACGTGGAAACCACGAATGTGCTAATGTGACGCGAGGTCAGTCTATGCGCTTCTATTTTTGTCGCACGTGGCTATGAATGCTCATCGTATGCATTGCATTATCCTTTTTAGTGTATGGTTTTTATGACGAATGCAAACGACGATGTAACATCAAAACGTGGAAGTCGTTCATAGACGTATTCAACTGCCTACCGATTGCCGCTGTCGTCGCATCCAAGATCTTTTGCGTTCATGGTGGCCTCTCTCCGTCAATGACCTCACTTGAGGACATCAAGCGTATCCAGCGTCCGACAGATGTACCGGATTTCGGCCTCCTCAATGACCTTTTATGGTCCGATCCATCTGATACCGCGGTTGAGTGGGAAGACAATGAGAGAGGTGTCAGCTATTGCTTTGGCAAATCAATCATCAATGACTTCCTTGGACGATACGACATGGATTTGATTTGTCGCGCACACATGGTCGTAGAGGACGGCTACGAATTCTGGAATGATCGGACATTAGTCACGGTTTTTAGCGCGCCAAATTATTGTGGAGGTAAATTTGGTTTCACCTTACTGAAGAGTCGCCGGCTAATGTGATATACCGTTTGCGTAAAGAATTCGATAACTACGGAGCCTGTATGAGGTGAGCCTCCTTAGCCTGAGACCGCTGCTCATTTGGTTGACATCTTGTCTCGCAGCGTGTCCGAAGACTTGCTTTGTGCATTCGAACTCCTTAAGCCTTTGGATGGAAACGCCCTCCGAAAGGAGATGTCTAAAGTCAAACGAAAGAGGTATGTTATTACTACTTAGTTTGTCCTATCGCTTACTTAGGAGCAATTTAATCCAGCATTGCCGCCGCATCTTCACCTCCTCCCGCATAGCGCGCTAATATATTTGATCCATCAATGAGGAGGAAGTTGTGACATTCTTAGCGCTCTTGGCGTGTTAATTTTCTTTTTCGGCGCTCTGAATGGGGACAGAGTTTTCTAGTACTGTTGTTATGCTCTGTCTCACCGGTGTGACTTATGACATGAGGACTGCACGCACTTTATTTTGGAATTTCTGCGCTGGGCTGAGAGGAATCAGCCGGGGACTCGGGTGGATGTTAGATGCTGGTGCAAGGAGAACCGGATGATCCCGTCGTTCGCCACCGTAGTCAGTTGAAGTTATCAGGAAGGCGGACTATTCTTTCTGTTACATGCTTCACAATCATGACTTGACTAATAATCAACTTGGGCATGTACAATGTTTTGCTTCGCATGACTGTTTGTGCTCCACGTCCTCGATTTTCTTCTTTCTAGTCCGTGTGCTTCATATCATATCTTCAGATCTTGATGTTAACATGCCCTGGTTTCTGCATTTGTCCTTTCACCCATTACTGTATCCTAGAATCCAATCTCCGTCCCGTTTTCCATAACGCATCGCATTAACTTTTTAATTCCCATTGTGTTATTTGTCGTACCTTTTTCTTTATTTTTGCTAGCTTTCCTCTGGTTCATATGTATTCATTTCGAAAACGGATTCACGAATACCTTCGAAGCGGTCACGTGCTATACACGCGTCTGGTGATATGGAAAATCGAGACACCACGCTGTTACGCATGGCGTTCATCAGGTAGCGCGAGTAGCTCCTGAAGCCCTTGTTGTGCCCCCCCCCCCCCTGCTCGCTTGTTCTCTATAAAGTTGTCGACGAATTAAATGCATACGCATCTCAAACAAGCCTGGTATGATGATTTGCAAAATGACCACCCGTTCAATCTGGAAGTGAAAGTTGCAAGTATTGCGGATGGAATAAATTGATTTATCACTAAAATGGATGAATCTGCTCTGGTTTCTTTAGTCTGCTAGTGCTACTGCGGATCACCCTTCGACGTTCCGTGCAATTTCTATCTTTCCATGGAACAAATCTTCGCTGGATACACTATGGAATGGCGAATTTGCTACGGAGCCATTGAAGGTTGAGCTATGGCATAAGACTCATGAAAAATGGTCTGGAATGGTAGCGGTTGGTGGAGGTTCTGAGCTACGCTTGTTCCTTAGCCGACCACATCAGCAATACCTCCCGATATGTAAGATTGATGTCCCAGATGTTCATATGCGCTTTGGTGATGAGGAGAAAAGCGTGAGTTAGATTGTTTTATACACTACCAGTCGTAACGCCGACTCACAGCGTGTAACAGTTGCCAGAAGATGTAACGTGTGTAACATGGTGCTTGGTGCAAAATGCCGATGAATTTTGGCCCTTGGTTGTGTTCGCTTCAAATGCCATTATGTACCTCTTCAACGTCGAAAAGGGCACTTACCACGGTATCCTAAGGGGCCATGGAGGAGTAAGTGGAATCGACAGGAACTATGCAATATCGTTGAGCTAAAATCTTTTGTTCCCAGAAAATTACATCTCTAGCTGTACATCCGGTGGATCCAAGCATCTTGGCCTCAACATCATATGACCATACGTGTCGGATCTATGACATTACGAAGAGGGTGGAACATAAAATCGACAACCCTCGATGGCCCGGTAAATATAAAATGGCCATGGCTGGTGCACCATTAGGTGTTCGGGCGAACGAACCGGAAGGTGTAGATTACGGGCGGTGCACCGCCATACTCACAGGCGAAACGTCTGGTAGTCATCCGGCTCCGGTTCTTGGTGCCGTAATGTCGCTACTTTCGATGAAGATAGTATGTGTGTTGATATAATCTTCTTGCTCAGGCATTCCACCCGCGGTATCCCATCATTGCAACGTGTGGTGTGGGTCACTCCACTTCTTGAAGTAGACATCTATTACATTGAGACTCCCTTTTACTTAGATGGACCGTGCAGTCAAATTGTGGCGGATTCCGGTGGCCACTGGAGACAAAATCGCTCGTGAGGATAGGCCGTTATTCAGTAGTGCAGATGTCCATGATGCGCAAGTGCTCTCCGTGAACTGGTATTTACGAAATATTCTATCCTATATATAACCGTCATCTTAGCTCTTAAATATTCCACAGGACGGGTGACGACAAACTCTTGACCGTCTGCGGAGAGGCTACCATGCGGAACGGTGCGACTGACCTCATCTATACAGAGCCAGGGACAGTTGTCCTATGGCAATGGCTTGGGCTGGAGCTCTTCTTCCCGTCAGGTTGCGAGACATACCCAGCCTTGCTTCGGGGCTGTTCGTCCGCAAGTCCATCTTTAATAATTTAGATTTACTTTGATCTAACCATTGTACTTTTTCTAAAGGACTCCCAAAGCAGCTGTACGTCCACAGACTTCTTCAGACGTAATTTATATTAATTCATTGATTGGGACAGCATCATTCAGGATCATCTCTAAGTACACCCTTCCTCCACCGCAACTCTCAGTCCCAGCATTCGTCTTTGATACACCAAAACATACACCATTGATAGCACTACCTTCTCTTGGCTGTGTTTATTTGTCGAGTGTACAACACTTCGAACCTCGACCAACTCCATTTTCCATCCCTGGATCCAACTTGCTCACAGACGCATTAGACAATCCTCGTCTGGACGTGGACGGACTAGAAGTGACTGGTGTCAATAATTTTAATGCCCTTCCGTGTTGGACTGTCCAAACGAGCAACGGCAAAACGAACAAAGAACAAATCAGAGATGGCGAGAGAGGTATGGAAGCGAATTTACCCAAACTCGAGGCCTGTACAATCTCAGAGAACGGTCGTTTGTTAATTGCGGTAGGCGAAAGGGAGGGGATATGGATATGGCGAATTCCTCGTGGCAAGCAATTCTTACGAGCTCCGACCTCAAGTGAGCGGTAGAAAGTAGGAGTAATCTAATCAGTTGTGGTGATATGTGTAGTGAATTCGTGTGGCGTAGAAGCAAGTGAACATTTGATTCTATACGGAAGTGCACAATGGGTCCAAAAGGAAATAAAAAAACATGCTTACAACATACAAATAACAGATAGTATACATAATGCAAATGCTACGTATAAATTGACTACAGAGCAATGGATCATTGCATGAGAATATGAGAACATGAGAAAATCACCAAGAAAAGAAAAAGCCATTGAGATGAGAGATGAGATATGAATGAAATCTAAGATCAGTCGTCACATTGTCACCGCCATCCAGACTCCACACAGAAAGGAACCAAAATATATACCCAAATCAGCACGAGAAGCCCAACAAACCATTCAAGCCCTGGGGGAGAAAGAGGGAAATGGGAAAAGCCACCGTCAACTTCTGCGTTCATTTCCGGTTGCAATACCATGGAAGAAGAAACGTCCCGACGATAAAGTAAGTGATATTGTGACATCAGCGCCGGCCAGCAGATGTAAGTCAGATAGAGCGGCGGCAGCATCGTCTTTTGCCTTTTACTTCATCAAGAGAAACTCGGCAGGCGACGGAAGATCCAGAGCTCCTTGCGGCCTTGAAGAAAGCCCCAGAATCCGGAGTGCGAAAGCGGAATAGTGCCTTCTAGCTTTAGACCCGATGAAGAAGCGTGTTCCAGAATGGTTGCAATCATGAGATCCGCAATGTCTGCAATAAGGAAACGCGTGAGTAAGAATGATTCCGAAGAGGAAAAGTCGGAAAATAGGAGAGTGGACGGGAACAGAAGACGGAGAAAGGATCTGGAACGCACTATCAAAGTCGAGCCGTTTCATTTCAATCTGATACCTGCAAGCGGAAATCAGCATTGCTTCATTTCCACGGCAGAAGCAAGTATCATACATATCGCTATCATCCCATGATGCACTTCGTATCCTGTGTGGAAATTGTTCATGAACAAGATCCGTGAGGGACTCGCAGAATTGGTGGGCATGATTTATGAGCTTGATCTTCCTGCGGTTGTTCGAAAAGATTATCATAGCGAATTCTGCGGACGACTCTGGCTGATTAACGCTGAATACTAATCGGGGGGAGGATATCTGAAAATATAGTTAAGTTTCGCTGAGCGTGAAAGGCTGAGCAAAATAACTTGCCGTGTGGCCCGTATCGATTGCAGAAATGCAAGCATAGCCCTAAATGAATACGGATTCTTAAGATGCATCGGAATTTCAGGTTAAGATGATTACCTGCCGAGCAAGGACCGCAAATAATTCCAGAATCATCTTCATAGCCATTAACCCAAGACTACCTCTTGCTGTCCACGGCGTTCCGCTGAATTGGACCAAGAATTCGTTCGTCTCATCACGATACGTTTGGAAGATGACACCGTCTGGCCACATTGTCAGAACACGTTCCCGAATGTTATCGACAGTTTCTTGATAAATGACACTCGATAGATTCATCCTATCGGAAAGGCCTTTAAGCTGGTATTCAATACACATACCAAATAATATACTTCACTACCTGCAAGTCCCGTTGAGCGAGAGGATTAGGTGAGCTGGACAAGATGCCAATTTGGAATTGCCATAACACGTGTTTTACATATACCACTCACCAGGGGTATAGTTCCGACGAGACTGAGAACGTGACCGATGTCGGGACAGCGAAGTCGCTCGTACTCGCTCCGAACCCGAAATGGACCGACCGCGCGACATCTGGCTCGCAGTCGGCTTCATCTCACGTCCACGGTAGTTATCCGGGTCAATACCTGGAACGGTTCTCGAGCGATGTAAATTCGGATTCGGACCGGGGCCGGGAGTACCTGGCTGTCTCTTCATGGCAGACCTGAGAGGCTTTTTGACGGGATCCGATGCTGAGCGGTCATGTTCATGGAGGCGTCGGTGTCGAGGTACTGCACCACCTGGATTTGGGGGAATGACGGGCGGACCGCCGAGTTGCGCCATGTATGCGCCCGGCGGAGGGACGGCGGGATCATAGCGTGAACCCGACAACTGGTGTGGGCCTAAGGGCGGGGGTGCACCGTGACCGTAGGCTGCACCACCCTGGGGTGCGTACATGTATGAAGCATAGGGCGCCGGGACAGCGCTATAGCCTTGCATCGTCACTTTTGCGGGAGACAGAAGGGAACGGCGTCAAGGAGTCGGAGATGGTGGGCGTGAAAGAGGAGGGCGGGGACAGGAGCCATGGTCATTGGCTCGTACATTAAATCCCTTCTGCTTTTGCAATTCGCGCACAACACGAGGCACTCTCACCTAGATTCATTTTTTGTCCGATATATTATGTAATCACATCTGCAACTTGTTTCGTTCCTTGCGCCCGCTGGCTCTGTTCCCCAATCTAACCGCCATGGCCTCGACATTCATCAACTGGCTCAAATCGCCTGCTAGTCGCCAATACTTCTTCAGTACGCACTATTCGTTCATGAAATCTCATACAAATGCCTGACAATCTCTCCAGGCACTCACTTCTGGGGACCAGTATGTCCCGCTCCTGCCCTTGTTGTTCTGTTCGAGCGTGTCAACTAACTAACTCCCTCAAGGTCGCTAACTGGGGCCTTCCGCTTGCCGCATTAGCAGACTTGAAGAAGGATGAAGAAATCATCTCCGGCAGTATGACAACCGCTCTCGCGTGCTACTCGTACGTCTTCTCGTGTGCTTCCTCGTTAACCTCTTTGCCTTCTCTTACCACATTTCATTGCATGTACAGCCTGGTATTCATGCGTTTTGGTGAGCGATGGCCTCGTGTCTGATGCTCCGAATGTCCTTCTGATCACTTTCTCCGTTCGCATCATGAAGCATGGCGCGTGCAACCTCGAAACTACCTGCTTTTCGCATGTCATTTCACGAACGCTACTGCACAGCTTGTTCAAGATACGCGCTTCGTAAATTACTGGTACATGGGCGGGCGGGAGAAAAAGCTGGTTGACGCACCTGAAGATGCTCGGAGTAAAGTCGTTGATGCTATCAAAGCAGCTGAAGCAGAGTCAAAGGAGGTGGCAAAAAAGGTTGCGAGCAAGTAGTGCTGATGTCTGGTACGCTGCTGTCTTTTGAGGATCTGTATTTACCGTATATTACTTTAGACATTTAGACATGGAAAGTAATACGATTGCTGTGCAGTTTTATCGGTTGGGAATTAGCCCTCGGATGAGTGGCACTATGCAAAATTCTACCAAAAATCGTCTTCTGCGTCTTCTCCGCCACGTCTCTTCTTCGCTCCCTTCGTTTGGGCAAGACTCTGTCGCTCGTACATTTCGGCAATCTAGTCCGGACTACGTCAGTTACAGTGACTACATGCAGCTGACAACTAATTACCTGCTCCGGACCAGTCGCGTCATCTGCGGACTTGTCATCTCGTATTCTAATAAATCGGGGAAATCGCAGGGAAATCCCGCGTTCTTCCACCTACGAGCAACGCATCAGTATCAACGCATCTTTTGCACGAAGATATTGGATGTACCAATCCCTGAGCAGCAGTGTATATCGGACTTAAACTCAAATCGGCCGTGAGCACCTCCCAGACGACTTTCGGGTCAAACCAGACGTCTGGCTTTGCTCCGCCAACTTTAATGTCACCCCTCGGCTTCTCATTCTCTAGTGGCTTGAGTGTAGTATAGTGTGCTTGAAGTGCCTCTTCGCTGAATCCTGTTCCTATCTTGCATATCGTCTGATATTCTTCCGAGTCGGGATCGTAGCAGGCCAAGAGGAATGCGCCGTATACGTTAGTCCGCTTGCCTTTTCCATAGTATGCCCCGACGACGACAAGATCAAGTGAGTCCCCGACTCCGGCAAGATAATCTTTCTTTAGCTGTGCGAAGATTTCACTATGGCGTGCCAATAAGTTATGTGATCCTAGCTTAGCTTACCTTGAGCCAGTTGACACTCCGTTTACTAGGTTCGTAGTAGCTCGCCTCTGTCTCAAGCATCTTGATCATCAAACCCTCGCACCCGTCCTTGACACTTTCCTCCAGGAATGCCTGAATTGCTTCCGTCGTTTCTCCGTCGGAAGATTTCGCGAAGTCAAACTCTCCGTGTACAGGCTGGAAGTGTTCCCGCAGGATCTGACGACGTTCTGAAAGAGGTTTTTGCAATAAAGGCTATAGAAAAAAGGTGAGTTATGATATCACGGGTGCGTATTCATACTCAACATACCTCTCCGTTAAGATAGAGCAAGTCGAATGCGAAAAGGCAGACCCTGACTTGAATATCCTCCACCTTGACATCCTTTCGTTTTCGCTTGCTTAGCTCTTGGAACGGCATTAACTTGTCTTCTTTTATGTCGAATGCAACAGCTTCGCAATCAAGGACAAAAGTCTTGGCTGTGTCTTTCACGCACTAAAATATTGTAAGCTTATAACACAGAGGGATGAAAGGAGAAACAGACATGAGGCAACTGTTCGACGAGATCGGGATATTTCTTGCTCATATCCTCTGAATTTCTGCTGAAGACGGCAACGGTACCATCCTCGAGTTTATGGACCTGGTAAATTATATCAGTAAAATATTCAGTACCTTAAACAAAGTGACAACGGCACCTGAGCTCGCTCTCCATCATATTTGTATTCGCATGTAAACTTCTTGCCCTCACAGCGGTCAAGTACTTCACCAATCGCTTTTGTCGGTTTTGCCAACATAGGCTTGAGGGGCACTCCCGGTTTAAGCTTGCACTTTTCTCGCAAGTGCTCTATGCCAGACTCAACAATGGCTGGGATGACTTCATCATATGAAGGCAATTCGCTACGTAGAGTTACGATTAACCATTGGACATAACAGCACAAGGTTATTCTCACCTGTAGACGGACTTCAGGATGTTGGCGCCTTGTTCGAGACGGCTCACGAGTTTCTCCTGGCTCCATTTCTTGCCAGCTGCGAAAGTGAAACTTGATCAACAGACTGACGATAAACGGTGTCTTGTCCACCTACCTTTCTCCTTCTCGTGAAGGACAACAGCGTGGGCTAGGGCAACGACTACTGATCGCTCGGCATTTCCAATTCGCAATTTCCCCTCCAAACTACGGACGATATACTTCGCCTCGTGTTCTTGACAAGCTGCAAGTAGTTTCGTAATAATAGACACCTTCTTTGCCTGAGACTGATAATCGAAAATATATGAGATGAGCAACTCCACTGCAAGCTAGACGAGCTACCTACCGAATGTCCAGAACTCAAGGCAATTTCACGGAGGTTGGAGAAAACATATGGGACCGTAAGTCGCTTGGGCTTGAAGATAGTTTTCTGACTGTTCTTGGAGGTCTAAAAGGTGTCTTGAGATAGACATAGTGTTTGAGTTGAGTAACGAACCATAGCAACGAGTCCTAGATCACCTTCCCTCTTAAGATCAGCTTTGATGACGGACAGGCCACGTCCAGTAGATTCGCCGATAGCCTTGATTAAGATGCTTTCGCCAATACCCAGTTCGATCCCGACATAATCGGGACTTAACTAAATGGGAAGAATATAGCCCAACCTCGAAGAAATACAGTTGTGTAAGGCATACCCTGTTAATGCATAGATATACAGTTTGCAGCAGTGATTTGTAATCTCCTGGGGCGCTCCGGCGCATGACGAGAAGTAATAACGCTGTAAGAAGCGTCGTCTTCTCTATCCGTTTCGTTGTTGCCTCAATTAGGGAGAACGCTTTGGCCAGCGCTGCGTACGGAACGCTATTTGAAAGCTTTAGGACATTTTGATATCACTATGTAGAGAGGAGACTCACGGATCGCCAGATTTCCAGCCACCCTCAATATCGACTTCCTCGACCCTTGAGATAGCCCACTGAGCGCTGCGAAAAGAGTCGAGCAGTCGATGAGAATGGTTAGTGAGAAAAATATTATGTTCAAGTACCTCTTATATGCAACCGCTTTCTCCTCGACATTCTCCACATCTTCCTCCTCCACTTCCTCTTCTCCAATTTCGTCAGCTTCGCTTGTCGCAGGGGGCTCCTCAGCAACGATAGAATCACTTTCCTCGGGAATTTGAGCAGCTTTCGATTTCTTTGAACCCTTGGCTAGTCTCTTCAAAGTAGTCTGCAACAAAGTATCGTATTCAGTGGATCAAACAACGCCAATGTAAGTGTAAACCTACACGTTGACCTCATTAGTGTCATTGTACAAATGTGTCAAGCAGATTACACGTACCTACTTGACCCTCGGTACCTGACTCATTGTCCGACTCAACGACCCTCCTTTTCTTGGATGGACGAACGTCCTCTATTACTTTGTCATGAGCCACGATTCGCTAACTATATTTACCAGGAAGACACATACGGTCGACTTGCTTCGGCGAGGATCGAGGAGAGGATTTGGGAGAGGATTTGGGAGGTGTTCCGGGCAAGGACGAAGAGGTATGGTTATCTGCAAACGCGTCATGATGAGAATAGCCCCTCAAAGGAGTGAATCATGGCATACTTCGTGAAGCGTTTTCCGGTGGATCATCGGTTTCCATGTTCTCAGATTCAGCCTTCGGCGCAACTAATGGCTCGACCGACACGTCCTCGCTTCTAGGTTTCTTGCCCTTGCCACGCCATAGCTCATTCAGACTGGCCTGCTGCGGTGGAGCGGATTTGATACCTTTCGGCATGTCGAAGAACTTTCCTGGGATGCTGCACGTTAGGACAGCATTCACAGAACGCGTAATATATACCAACCTAAGGTTTGCTGACGTCCCATGCGCGTCAAGACACGGTAGGAGACGCGTTTGACTGCGAACATGTGCAAGACAAGTCACGACGCGTCCGAGTGAGTACATGGCCAGATTCGGCGCGTCGATCACGCGTCAAAAGTTACTCAATCAGCCTTGTTCAGTTCGTTTGTAGAATCATTCTGCTCTTTCTCTTCTTCCTCCTTCACACATGCCTAGGGAAGATAGTAGGACTCGCACATCTAAAGCTTCTGGATCTAACCGATTATCCTCGAGTACTCGGGATGACGAGTCTGATTCGTCAACCCACGACATCCCTTCTGACTATGAGCTATTTGACCGGGCTACTACTCCCAGGGACTACATAGAAGACGACGAAAGTACATTCTGGGAAATAAAAGGCATTGTCTCAGAGGAAGTGGACCTTTCAAAACGAACCATGTTGGTGACATACCTTATTGCTATATAATTTATTTGCAGAGCTATTTCTAAAGACGTATATTCTAGCTATCAAGTATGCATTGTGAGACGGTAAAGTGAGAGTATTTACATTTATTTCTATAGGTTGACTGGAGCCCCTGGAAGGACTATGATGGTACATCAACTACTTGGGAAACTTACCTTGAAGGCCCAAATACCATCATTGTTAAGACGAGACTACACGAGAGTATGTCTCAGATGATATAAACTACATTACAAGCAATGACAAATGATGATGGAATACCTTCCATCATACATTCTACATCTGAGACATACCTACATAGTATATATAGACTAACTAATCAACAGACAATGAAGCAAGCTGTGAGAGAGTGAGCTGAGTCCACTATCCCTCCTCTTTGTGTGATCTCTTTAAGCCTCTCACATAACCTCTCTTTCCCCTTTCTTAACAGGTTATGAGCCTTGAGCTCCCTGCCTACACTTTATCTACACTCTACTACATTTATACTCTATACAGTTCTACACATCACATGTATGCATACAGTATACTATGATGTAGAACTTGACTCACCTGTCTGAGTATCCTAAACACAAATTGATACATTACAGACACACAATCTATTGTACTACATACAACCTAGACATTATATGATTGTCATCTTAGTGATTATAATCATTAGGCTAGTAGTAACATAATCTATGCAGGCAATGTTGAAACTATGATGAGTATCACTTACTGTAACATTAAATGCTAAAATACTCTATAATATTATAGAGATCATGTTATAATAAATTAACTGATCATACTACAGATGAATGTTAAAAAGATTAATAAAGCAAATGCTACTCTTCTGCTATTAACATTACAATAGTACAAATGATTGACACTGTCAACAAGCACACATATGTTATAGCATAAATCAAATAATAACACATGTAGTAATATCACAGCTAAACAATTAATGCTCAAAACAAGTACATATATGTAAACAGCATATTAAATCAAATAAATAAAACATTTAACATGTATTATAAACAATAATACAATTGCAGACACTATAATAACAATAATAATAACAATAATAATAATAATAACATGGATAGAACTAACAGAACAAATACAGAACAATATAATAACTAACACATATTATAGTTGAGCAATTATATGTAACATATCAGATTCAGCAGTTACATGTCAGATATTGCAATTACTTATCAGATACCAAATATAATTCACATATCTAAGATATACAGACAAGTACAGATATACAAAAGTATAA
>NW_006760390.1:1672073-2079184 GCF_000271605.1 Fomitiporia mediterranea MF3/22 | reverse complement strand
TGTTAAAAAGATTAATAAAGCAAATGCTACTCTTCTGCTATTAACATTACAATAGTACAAATGATTGACACTGTCAACAAGCACACATATGTTATAGCATAAATCAAATAATAACACATGTAGTAATATCACAGCTAAACAATTAATGCTCAAAACAAGTACATATATGTAAACAGCATATTAAATCAAATAAATAAAACATTTAACATGTATTATAAACAATAATACAATTGCAGACACTATAATAACAATAATAATAACAATAATAATAATAATAACATGGATAGAACTAACAGAACAAATACAGAACAATATAATAACTAACACATATTATAGTTGAGCAATTATATGTAACATATCAGATTCAGCAGTTACATGTCAGATATTGCAATTACTTATCAGATACCAAATATAATTCACATATCTAAGATATACAGACAAGTACAGATATACAAAAGTATAATTAATAACTACAAATCAAAAAACAACACTATAGAGTGTATAAACTAACTACACACAAAAGAATAATGTTATAACATGTAAATACTAACTACAGCACAAAACAAGTGCAAAAATTATAATTATTAAACAAATAATACTATTTTACACATTAATACAATTGTGTAAATGTATACTAACAATGAATGAAAGAATTATATCTCTAATATACTCAAAATGACACATCAATACAACTTAATTATACAAAACGTGTTATCACAGCAGCTGATTATATAATAAATTTCGAAGTTGTAACAGTAATATTAACTGTACAGTGTATATACCTTAACAAACAATTATTAAATTTACATTGTGACAATATAGCTCATAGGAGCAAAGTATTAAGCTAATAAGGCTATTACAACAAATAATACATATATTATTATTACAAACACATTATTATAATAATTACAATCAAAAACAATCATAATATAATATGATTAAATAAATTAATAAAATGTTTAAGTCATTATCTTGGACAGTATAATATAAAATAAGTAATAACAGATGTAAGTGTACTTAATAGAACTCAGCACATTTACTAAAAGCACTACATAAATAATAATTATAATGTTATTAAACGAATATTATACAGAAACAAACAAATTACTATATGTTTTTAACACAAAAACAAAATATTCATTCATAGTTATGAACAATTATTAATAAAAGATAATGAGCACAAACAAAACTTGTATATTATACATAATGTGTACTTATCTACTATAACAAACAAAATACACATTATATAAGTTGACAAACATTAACAGTAACAAAGATATAATAGTAATAACATTTAAATTACTTATTATAGAATATAACAAATGTTACACACTGCTTTAAAATACTAATAATTAGAAATCAAACTATGAAAGCAATTACAATTATTATATATAAATATTATATTATAACAATGATTAATAAACATTAAAGAAATATCCAATTCTTTGAAGAAATACTTTCTTGAATTGAAGGGGAGAAAATGGATAATATACACAAAAAATTAATAACTAAATATAAACAACAGAACAGAAAGTATAACACTACAGATGCTACAAAAAATAGAATAACAAAATGTACAGACTAAGCACTGACTAAGTAATAGAAGTTATGGACAGACATAATGGATCATAAAGGTAAATCATTCAGTACAAAGCAAAACTATGTTGATCAGAACTAAATAATGGAAGTCAACACAATGTGTAATTGAACTTCAATGTTAAATAAATAATGATTCTACTATGAAACAAATGCTCATACTTAGCAAATAATATTAATATGATAATATAATTAACTTAACAGTGTTTAATACAAAAATAAATAATATACAGACAATTATCACATTATATAACGAAATAATTCATCAATTCAGACTATAGTTCATGGATAAAAGTAATGAATAATGAAAATAATACTTTGGAACATACATAAAACAATAAATAATATATCCATAGGATAATACAAATATAATTGCAATATAATTTGTAACTACAATGAACAATACACAGATAATAACTATATAAACAAGTATGGAGTACATACATATAATTAAATAATACTATTAAATTGATTCTTGTATGAACAATTAATTTGCCCTTACTGTACAATTAATACAAGTGTGAACAGTATTATAATACTATGAAATACATTAGACAGATACTAATAGGTATATCTATACAATGATTCAAATAAAATAAATAAAACTAATATATAAAACGTTTTACCTAGCAAACCAATTAACAAATAAAATGTTGAACAAATACTACAATTGTACATAGTACTAGATTAACTAAAGAACGCTAGGAGACAATTATAGTAAACATAATCCAATATATTACTTATATACAGATTGTGTTACAATACATCATTCTTTGTAAAAGAAAAAGTAAAGAACAATAACCATAACATACACATATATATATAATACTATGATTGCAACAATTCACAACAACATTGTTAATGATAAATAATACAAACACATGTTAGTAATGATTTACAACAGATAACTATGTTAGCTATTAAAGAAACAATACAACAGATTGTATAGTTACTCAGGATGTATTAGAAACAATCAATTAACAAATATAATGTTAATAAATTAATACATAACTATAAACAATAATGTAAAGCAAACGAACAAACAGTACATTCATGATATAATACATATACAATGCACCTAGACACATAGTGAGATGCCTGTAGCCAGACATAACATCTATGCAACAAATATACATTAGTATAAAACCTTATTGATCTTAGAATGAAGCAATCTGGCAAAAACAAATATTATTATTAATATTATAATATACAATTGATGCAATGCTTCAATCTGAAGACATAAATCAGCTATTACTGAATGCTTAATGTATATATGAATGTAGACAAACGTGGACAGCAATGATTAAAGAAGGATATTATTGCAACATTGAATATACATTTTACTAGCATGATTCATTAGTTTCACAGTGAAGTAAAAAGAAATTACTAGAGTACTCAAACAAACTGAATAACAAACAATATGACTTAATAACAAACAATATGTCTGAATAACAAACAATAAAATGAAACAAGCAATTACATTTATGATTTAAATATGCACATATACATACTTACACATGCTAACAAGATTCTGCAGGTCTCTGAAGCATTTACAAATTATTTAATAACATTTACAAACAATCTATTGTGATAACAATGCTGTTATTCAACAGTATACTATGAACAAACAAACTAATTAAATATACTTAATTAATATAACATTAGACAAACTTAACACAAAGTGGATGACATTCAGAACAGATGCTACACAGAACAGACAATGTATTACTATAATGCTAATAATATTATTATTAACTACATTAAGTTATAAATGCATTACACAAACAAACAATTGTACAATGCAGTTATAATGATTAAACTATCTATACATACTGTAAGCAAACATCTTACAAGTCTACTAGATCTAGTAAGAGTTTGAAGGGGAGTGTTAAGACAAGACTACACAAGAGTATGTCTCATATGGGCACTGTTTTCGTGATTTATTTGATTAGTTAACATGTAACTTTTAACATGTAACTTACAACTTGTAACTTGCAACTCGCAACTGCTTACTTAATACACAAATCACATGATTTTTGTGATACATCATGTTTAACATACAAAAACCTACAATAATCTGCAAATTACTCTACAACAGAATGTTATTAGACTTACACTAAGACTAAGTATTGTACAATCAAATTCAATGTATATGATTTGGCATAGCTAGTAGTACAGGATCATATCAGAGCAACTACAAAAGAAAACATAGACTAAACAAAACAGAGAAGCTAGTAATATTGTGTTTTAAACATTTGGAGGAGGAACAGGAGGCCTGTTAAGAGTACAGTCAATACAGGTCATTAGAAAAGAGGAAACAACTTACAGTTTCTTAATTTTGTTAATGATAATGTCCCAATTCTTTTTAACCTTATAATCAGAGAGTGACACAGTGCTGCTCTCAGAAGTCCTACACTGTTTTGTATGAGGACAGAGGTTATAGAAGACATTCTTCATCTCTGCCTCTATGAGAGACAACAGTTTGTCCTGACAAGGCATACCAACTAGTGGTGCTACCCACATATATTGTTTGAAATGTATACCTTGTACATAAACCTTCTTTGAGTCAGGAACCCCTTCAAGTGAGTTGTGCATTTTGACAACCATAGCACACTCAAGGCAACATAACTTTGAAGGGCATATAAAACCAAACATACACATACCCTCTAACTGATCAATATGTGAGACTATGACACACTCTGTATGGACATTAATACAAGGATTGCTCTTGCTTATGACAGGCAGGTTACTTGGCTTTAACTTGAGTGTCTTTATCTTTACAACAAAGTCTGAAAACTGTATTAGTTTCCTATTACTCATCAACTTTTGAAGCTTGTAGTCTGTTTTGAAGTTGTAATTCAGGTTTGTAGTAACCTGTAGAACAGGCCAGAATTTGAGAGTAACACCTTCATTGAGTATCCTTCCAAATGAGCCTGACAAAGGCAGAAGCAGAAGGTGTTCAATGCTTGAGTCTAATGTCAGCATCTTATCTAGCATCTGTTGATACATTTTTCTATCAGAATCTGTACTGCCAGCTAGTTCAACTTAAATAAAACAGTAGTTAGTCAATAAGAATGAATAGGAGGAGAAGAGAAGAAAAGGATGAAAGGGACAGGTACTTACAAAGGTTGTCTAGCTAGGAGACATCCTGTCTTGGCAACCTCTTTTGAGAGGCATTGACTATAGCACATTACTTTATTATTGTGAAAGTATAAAGCTGGACCATCTGTGGGTCATTGTAGCCCTTTTCATAGACTTTGTATTTGCAAAATAGATCATTCAGACCCTTCAGAAACTGAAGCTGATTCTCAGAAAGACTATAGTTCTTCAGGAAAGCAATTAGATTCCAGATAGCCACAAGCATCTTCCTGGCTCTTAACTTGTCCATATGTTTCTTCAAATGCTCACATGAGAATGTATAGCAGAGTTGATAGATATGCCCTACCAAAAAATCCTTAGTGTCTGTCTCCTCTAGAGTCATATTGTACAGTTGGCCTTTAGAGACAATATGTTTACAGATGTTCCTCAGCAATCCAAACAGACTGTCCAGATGATCTATGATTGGAGTAATTTTGCTATTTGGTCCATTTACTGTCACTCAGATAATGTAGTAGTCTGGGTTGGGAACTGACAATACTATGTATACAATCTCCCTCTCCCTCTGAGAGACAGACAAACTTGCAATTGCCTCAAGCAGAACCATGACTTGGTAAGTAGTAGATGCTAGAATAAGATCATCACCCAAATCTCTAAGCTTACTCTTAATCTCTGTACAATTATTACAGACCAAGCCTGTAAGACCCTCTAGAACAACAAAGAGATTAGGGGTGCAAGTATTGACCAAGCATTCTGCCAGTAAACTGTAGCTACCTCTGCCACCACTATAGTATTTCTTAGAGGTTACTGTCTGAAATCTGTCATTGTCAGCCATAGTGTGATAGTAGATGTTAAAGTAGATAGGTGGCACAGTGTGCAACATAGATAATAGTATAAGTAAGCAACTTACTACTTCAGGTATACAGGTTCACACTCCTACTGTGTGTTGTGTCTACCTCACTTCCTGTTACAGAAAGGAAACAAGCAAAGTCCTACCTACACAGGTAAGACATGTGATTGACAAAAAGTAATACATAAAGCAATGCAAAATATATGACCATTGACTATCAACAAGTACAGCAAAGTCTGACTAGAAAGTAGCAGCTATTTTCTCAACTTCCTCTTCATTAAAGTTACTGCCAACATTTACTACACTCTTGAGAGCCTTATCAAACGTGTTATAGAGCACCTTATCATCTGTACACAATGTCTGTGTTATATTATCATTATCCTCACCATTCTCAGGATCATCCTGAGTAGGCTGAATTGGTTCTGATAGAGACTTGGGCACAGTAATAATAGGTGTTGCAACTCATACAGGTTCATTAGCAGTAGAAGGTTGCCCAGACAGTGTGAACTTACTGTTAGAGAATGAGATTAGCAAATTTTACACTATCAGATCAGTAAGAGTAAATCCAGTGTATATTCAACAGAAAAGAATTCACCTCAATTGTAGCAATCTGTTCTGCCTTTCTTAGGATATCTGATATTTGTATAAGATATTCTTTATTAGAGTGAGCTACACAAGCCTCAGAAGCCAGCTTATTAGCTTTCAAGGGCAGACAAACAAACAAATTCTGTTGAATTAACAAGAAACCACTCAGTTCCACATTCTCATCAAGCAGGCTCTTCAACTCAGACAACCTTGTATGAGGAAACAAGACATTCAGTAATGTTAGGAAAGATACACACTCATTCTAAAATGCCCTGATAGAGTTTTTATAATAGTTGTAGGACAAAAAAGCTACTGTTGCTTTAGTCAACTGAAGAGCATTTGTCAACAGTCACTTAGAACAGTCACTTAGATACAATGTGGATGGCTGGGAGAATGTGTTGGAAAATGACTGTGATTTGCTGTACAATGTCTCTACTGTCCAGCACATCATCAATCTTGACAGAAATTTAGACTCCTGCCACTGTATCAAAAAGTGCTTGAGACAAAGAAAGAATATGAGTAGTAATAAGTGGTGACATTGTCCACCAGGCAGTAAAGGTATGGTATACTCAACAGAATACTGATGTGGGGCAGGTGAACTAAGGTTCTAGTACACATATTTGTTGTCCTGATTTGAACAGTGCTAATGATAGTAAGTATGACAATGTGTTGCAGGCAGCATTGTTTGGCTGTCTTTGTAGTGCTCAAAACAAGAATGTCCCCTGCAAATATGCTGTGAATGCTAACAGAGTGTACAAACCTATTATAGAAGACTCTATTAATGCTCAGTCACTAGGGGACCAGAGTTGGAGTAGAATTGGGAGAGTTGTCACTGTCAGAGGGTAGGGGTATTGTCTACACAAAGAAAAGGCCCAGAATCATTAGACAAGGTGTGCCAAAAGCAAGTACTAATAGGAACAACAATGTATCATCTGAGTATAGAATCCTCACAAGGCTAGAGAAAAAGAACACTAAGAGACTGAAACCAGATATGACTAGCCTTATTACAGATGCCCTCTAGAAGAATGATTAGAATATGAAAAGATACATGTAAAGATACATGTAAAGAATCAGGAATATGTACCATCATATTAGGGCATGACTTTACACTTGCATAAACAGTGCTAGTAAATCCACTGTTTCCACCTGCCCCTACAAAGAATAAGTAGAGAGTCATGACTACAAACACAAAATTTGAGATCCTCTCAGTATCTGTATTAGCTCTCATGTAGTCTGGATTATTGTAGAAATAGTATATTCTAGAGTATCCAACAAGTAAGAAGACTTGAGAAGTGTTAGCATTGTTTGTAAAAAGTGCAAGTTAGGAAGTGCTTACAGTCTAGGTCCTTGATAGTCAACAATACATCTCTAGAAGGGACCAGTTCTGTATACACCAACTGTAAAATAGATCAAATCAATAAATGCCCCTCTCTTTAATGATTAACCATTCATACATAGAAGTGAGTTTAAGATATAATAGTAGAAGAAATTAAGACAGGCATACACTGAATCCTACACAAAGTCAGTTCAACTCTAAAACCTTCTGTTTGCCTTCTAGGAGATCAAGACCTGTATGTTTGCCATCTAGTTTCATCTTCTCCCCAAGCCTACATTCCTCTGCACTAAGGTTCACACCCTAGGATTCAATATTAGTGTCTACATTCTTCTTTATAATAAATACATCCACACACATCTTACACTCTACAAGGAAGTTTCTGATGAGGGTATCTGTCTGATTTAATGTATTACAGAGCTCCTTAGATGTTGAGACACTCTAGTAGAAGTGAACTGGATTAAGGACCTGGATTTCAGCCTCTACTGTAGCAAGTTCACCATACACCTAATTATCAAGTATCCTATTAGCATATGTACTATGTACATACACTACACTTGCCTCACCAAATCAAATGTACAATCTTTAGTGTCTAGAGTACTACCCTATTATATACCTTCTTAGTATGGTCAATTGTCTTCTTTAATAGCTCAAGCACCTCATCAGGCTTGTGTTGTCATGTTAGAGGTGGTTGTAGGGGCATAAGGTTCAACATGTCAAGAGACACTGACAATGACAGGAGGAAGGAGAAGGTGGATACTATGTGTCCAAATTGAAGGATAGGGAAAGAGGTCACACATACACATCTCAATAGTATGTTAATTAATGTTAATGACAGTAGTGTAGTAAGCACATTATGGCATTAACAATGTGTGAGTGTTTTATGTGATAGTAAGCTTAAGGACAACAAGTACAATGTTGCAGACAAACACTGTCTGTACCTGTGTTGTACTTACTAGCAGGTTCTCTCTATTGTTACTCTTTACTTTGTTCCTCATTAACCTTCTAAGTATTATTACTATTGTTATCTTCCCTTTCTTCCTCAATGTCCTCCTCACCCTCAACAAGGGTACTAATTAATTGAATAGAGTCCTGAGAGTACTCAAAACATGTCTGTACATCTGATCTGGTCTAGGCACACATCCAGGAACAAAAGACAACACTGCTTGGCCAGTCCTGGTGCTACACTAGACACTCTAAGCAGAGTATTAGATAGTGACAGGTGTGGTTCTGAAATAGACAGTAAGACATGTAACATTGACAAATACTAGAAATAATATACTATTGAGACAAGTATGTTAATGTTCCTCAAGTTTGTCTATTTACTGTTTCTAGTCCCTTATCTAGTTCAGAGATTGTTCATGTTTCCTATACAATACATACTATCAAGTTTTAACTCATTATAATGACTAAGATTAAAACTATCAGAGGATGCCTTCTCTTTTTTCTGCCTAGTATAGTGTATTTATGACTACTATTGAGACAGTAACAGTATGTGTTAGGATCAGTTTAAAACTTGTATTACACCTTCAAATATTTACAGTACACACAAGCAGCCCTGTGTACACTGACAGTTGAGATAAATTTCAATTAATGTTTCAAAGAGACTGTTCAAATACTTACAGTTTCAGCTTGCCATCTAGGCCTAATTGTTGGGTTTAGCCACCTCTCTAATCTGTATTCAGTAGAAAGCACATACCCTGACTATCAGAGCCTCTGATGAACTTGAGAAAGCATTTCAGGTGAGTGATTACATACTTATTTGTCCTTAAGAAAGTCCTCCATTGTAATTTCCAGAAGAGGCATGACCATATCTGCCTTCAAAATCTCTGTCTTTGTACTACACTCTGACAGATCTGGCAACATAAACATGTCAAGCCTAGTGTCCTTACAACACTGATTATGCTACAGTGTGTGTCTACCTGTATTGTAATAGTCTTGTCTATACTGAGAGGATTTCATTTGTTAGTAATATTGCTCAAGAGGCAGAACCCCTACAGTCTTAATGCTCCTCCAGTACACATTCCAAATCCTGTTTCTTTAGTTAAAGATCCTGGAGCTTAGATTCAGCCAACATTTTATCTGAGTCAATATGATTCAACTTTCTTTATTAAGCTGAGCCTAGAGTGTACACTATACTTTCTGGAGCATAATGTGCTCAGCTTCTACATCTTCAGGTACTCTCTAAAGTTTGCAGACTTGCAAATACAATGCTACAATCTGCAACTACTACTCAGTCTGAGCTGTAGTAGATGACCTGTAGGTATTTGTTAGGTCAGTTATCTTTGTCTCCAACCTCTCTTTCTCATTCTTTCACACTCTGCTACTGTACACCTCATTGTTGTATTATAGTTACAATTCATTATAGTCACTGTGTAGCTTACAATCCTCCTCATGTAACTGACTCATACTTTCACACTGAGATTGAAGCTCTGATAGGACCTGAATAAAGTGCTCATTACTATAGATCATACCTACTCTCACCATTACTGAGTTCCACAAGCTTAGCTTACAGTGCAAGTTGTCATAGGCTTCAAAACAACACTATGAATATGAAAACAGTTTACTTTGATATGTTATCTGTGTTTGACTCATTACAAAATTACATTCAGCAAGATCAGCTGTATGACAGTTACACTCTTCTTGAAGCTCCTCCTCAAAATGTTGTCAACCCAGCTTAATATCTGAAGGCTGGTGATTACTGTGTTTAAGCTTAGCAGACAGATCATGAAGGTTCTGTTCTGCCTTGGTGGCACACTCTTCAGCTGCCTAGCATTCTTTGAGAGCTTGCACATGAGCTGTCTCTAAATCCTCAAGTGCTTTACAGGCTACAGGAATTATATCAGGAATGTGTATTACAGGTTGGAGAAGCCAACCTACTAAAAGTATTACCATTCAAGGCCTTAGCCCACTCTATTTCATTTTGCTTCAGCTATGTTAGATAGTTTTTAGCCTTCACACATTAAGCTTTGACAGCTTTGGCCAACTTGGAGTGCTTTATGAATGCTACAGCTGAAGACACCTTTACATCTAGTAATTTGCCCTGTAACCTGTGTTTTGTATCTGCCAAATCATTTGAGCATGACAGACACAAATAGAAAACACTTTAACCTACTAGCTTCTTCACTCCTTACCAACTTCTCATGTTCAACTTTATCCTGAAGATTGGTAAGTTCAGACTGTAGCTTCATCTTCATCTGAGTGAGCTCTTGATTCTGACAGTACTGTGCTTCCAGTTCTGTCTGAGTGTTCCTTTGTTGAACAATCTGTGAGCAAGCAAGTGTAAATAGTAATAATCAATTTGAGCAGCCATAAGTACATACTAAAGTATGGCAAGCCTCTTCCAGCCAATTATAGTCCTTACTCTTCAGACATAGTACTCTGGAACTTGTCCTACATACTCTACAGACCATCTAGATGGTTTGCTTCACTTGCACAGTAGGCTTGAACCTTATTGTTCAATAGCTCTCTAAGCCTTACATTCTCCTTTACCATACATGCTCTGTATGACTGGAGAGATTGCCTAGACCTGTCAAGTAATTCAAGCTCAACAGTTAATCCTTCTCTTTACACTTTATCTAAGTCTAAATCTATACAATCTAACCTACTACTTTTGTGTTCTAAAAACTTAGAATGTTTAGAATACTATCTAGCCTTATTTACCCTTTAGTAGTTTGTCTATAGTATTAAGTAGGGATAGTTTTAACTAAGTTTACAACTAAGAACATAAGTCTGTTCTTGTTAAAAGAAAGAGATTAATAAGAAAATATTAGTGTATATACTTACTCTCTTAAACAATAAGGTTATGTAAGCTGTACATTCCCTTTAGAACAAGTAGTAATTTATTAGAGAATGTTCTAAACACTAGCTCTAAGTCTTTATCCTCTTAGCTCCTTTCTTAGAATCCTCTCAGATCTAAACAATAGTTTTAGTAAATAGTAAATATACTAGTTTATACATTAATAAGGTCTTTGTGTAGGAACACTACCTTTCTACTTAATGTGTTCTACTTCTAATCCTAGTATACAATGTGGACAGAACTCTAAACTAGAATAGTTAGATTACTAAGTTTGTCTAACTATAGATAACTATTTAGGATTATAAGGAAAGTATTAAGTTTAGAGTTACTAACCTTAGAAAGACAGATATCTTTATTAGATTTAAATGGCTTAAGACTTACAACCTTACTATTAACTAGTTAGAGTAGACACTTGTGTTTAATTAGTGTTCTAAGTCTTACAACTATTTTATACTACTGTCTCAAGTAGATACAGACACTTCTAATGTTACTAACAGTTCTAATAAAGGTAACTAGTTGTTCTTCTTTAACTAGAATAAATATGTAAACACATATTCTAGTTAAGGTAGAACAGAGTTGATTCAAAGGATGTCTAAGATAGAACCAGTCTAGAACCCTCTTAGAACAACTCTACTCTAGAACATATGTAAACCTAACCTACTAGATTTTGTCTAAGAGTTTCTTAAAGTCTTTAGTAAAGAGGAATTTAACTAGCTTCTTAAACACTGTCTCTAAGACTATACAATTAAATTGACTAAGGGTTTCCAACCTAAGGATTGTAAGGTCTACCTACTTAATAGAGATAAACAGGAGGTACTTAATAAGTTCCTTTAGGAAGACCTTTAGAACAGCTGGATCTGTCCCTAAAAGTCCTTTATAGCCTCCTCTTTCTTTTTTGTTAAAAAGAAAGATAGGAAGCTCTACCTGGTTTAGAATTATTATTGTCTTAATCTTACTAACAAAGATGTTCTTTAGTAATAGAGTAATTAGTAGTAGTCTGTATTTGAGTCCCTTAAGTAAGCTATTACTAGTAAGCTTGTATTAGTAGTTCTAATAGTTATAAACAAGTTCTGAGTTAAAGTCAACTTTTCTAACTTTACAAATAGAGTAGTACTGTCCTAGTTTATTGACAGAAAGTAGTACCTAATAGTATTCTAATCAGAATCCCTCTCTGTAACAGAACAAAACTATCCTATCTATAATAAGGAACTCCTTATAATTGTCTGTTCCTTAGAAGAGTAGTGTTAATATCTTCTTAGTATTATGTAAAAGTTTAAGATTTAGAGTAATTACTTTAATCTCTAGTACTTCTAGGTGCCTTAGAAGCTTAACTACTATTAGGCTTACTAGATGTTAGAACTGTAAAACTATAACTTTGTACTGACTCACAAACCTAGAATACAAATAATAAAAGCTGATTTACTTTTAAGACAAGTAGGTTATAAAAGGGAGGAGAATAATAACAAAAATCTTGTTCTCCTAAACAATTCCTGTTTTACATCTAAGACAATCTAAGAGATCTAACTCAAATCTAAGAATGTTAACTTTGTTACTTATATATAGTAAGCTCTAAAATACACACAAGACTAGGTTGTAGTAAAATAGTTAGAGAAGTAGGTTAGAGACTAGAAAAAGGATAAGGATAGACAAGTTTATTAGAAAGGCTAACTATACATTCTAAAGGATTAGAAACTGTAAGAGAACATTGTTTGAGCTTATTACAACAATCTGACTATAGAACATTTAGACTAACACAAAACACAGAAACTCATTACTTAGAACTACTAGTAGCTAGGAATGTAGAGGGAAATCCTAAAGTATGTAACTAGTTACAATATATACTAACAGACTAAGGCTTACTAGACAAAGGTTTGGACTCTCTTACATCTGTATTAGATTCTAGATCACTCTTAGAAAGAAGTCTTAGTAGACCTGATTAGTAAGCTACCTAAGTCTTAGAGTTATAATACTATCTGTATGATTGTCAACTAATTCTTTAAACAAGTCTATATAGTTCTAACCTAAACAGAACTTACTTCTGAAAGTATAGTGTGTATCTATTAGAATCATGTCTTCTAGTTGTACAGACTCTCTCAGAAGCTTATTCATAATTGTAGACTATAATTTGAGTTGAAATTCATATAAGACTTGTATACACTTTTTAGAATTTAAGAGAACTCTTTTACTACATATTACTTATAAACTAATAGTTAAACTAAGTAAGTTAATCAGAAGATTAAGCTCTACCTTTAAATGTTTATTAATTATTAGTAGTCAGACTAGTCTAAATAGTTAGCTTTAACAGAATTTGTACACAATAACTAACAACACTCTATAACAGGACAGTCTCTATTCTTTCTTAACTATGAGAGACATTTGTACTAGAGGACAGTTCTGAACTAGAACAGTAGTTCTGAATTCACAACAGACTTTGTAGAACAGATGTACAAGACTAGAGAGGATACACAAGCTCTTTTAGAAAAGGTAGTGTAAGTCATAAAGTAAAACTATAATTAGAAGAGATCTACAGTTAAGAATTACTAGCCTAGTAACAAAGTTATACTAGAAGCTACTAATCTGACCTTAGATTACTTAATAAAGAAGTTGGACAACAAGTGCTTCAGACCCTTCATTATTAAAAAGAAGGTTAGTACCTCTGTCTACAAACTCTAACTTCTAACAATATAAAAGTGTATACACTTAGTGTTTAACAAGGTTCTATTGTCTTAGTACTATAATCCAAGTTTTCCTTTATAATAAAGACTCCTACTACCTCTACTAGAACTCATTAGTTCTGAACTAGAATACAAAGTAGAGTACATAGTAGATACTAAGCTACTGTACAGAAAACTCAAATTCCTTGTTTACTAGAAAGGGTACTTAGTTAAAGAATGTACTTAAGAACCTACTAAGAACCTTACCCATACTCTTAAGACAATCTAAGACTTCTATCAGCTTTATCCTAGTACTCTACACAAACTCAGCCTTACAGATTTCCAAACCCTACTGTTCTAACTTATACTCAAACTACTAACCAAACCTAATGTTTACTAATCAGAACAATTAGTTTTAGAGGGGGGGTAATGTTATAGTTCTCTACTTTTACACCTTTAGTCCTAAGGGTTCTACACCCTTCTGTACTAGAACTCAGGACTTCTGTCTCTTGAGAGTACTATTTATAAACTATATGTGTACTAACTCTTACTACTACCCCTCCTTACTTTATCATTCCATTCCTTTGACCACCCTTTTATTCCTTGTTCATTCTATAGTCTCTCACCCTTTGTCTATCCCTTTATTCTTTATACCTTTATCTTTAACCCTCCTTTCTTTCATTCTTCAAGACTTATCATTCTTAGTAACTTATACTCTCTGAGTACTCTTGTATAGTTTAGTATATATAAGTATATAAGATCAGACTAGTCCTGTAGTCTTGATCTTGTCTACTCTAGGTAGTCCTATACTCTTAGACTTACTCTATATACTCTACTCTTGTCTCTCTCTCTCTCTCTCTCTCTCTATGTCTGTTCTACAAGTTCTGACTATGTTCTAGTACTTATATTCTGTATTTCTATTATGTAGAATAGTTATAGTCTGAGTCCTCTTACTAAGCCTTTAGGTCCTCTCTACACTGTCACTAACAGTTACATTATAGTAGATACTGTTAGTATTATCTAGTTCTCTTAATACAATATTAGTAGATAACTAGAGCTTGTATAGTTAAGTACAACCCTATAATGTTGTAAGTTATACTTAGTCCTTTATTATTTACATCTAGTATTACTAACTACTACTAGCATTCAAGCTAACAGGAAATAGCAAGTTCTAAAACAAATAATAATACTACTACTATTATAAGTAAGGCTTTATTATAATACTTTGAACTTTAACTAAGGCTAATATAGCTAAAGTATTAACTACACTTATTATACTATAAAAGTAGTATTCAACTGTTAGCACCTAAACTCATTTTGTTTGTTTGTATAGTAGTCTGAACCTTAATGTATAGAGTAATACTCTTGAGTTGGATAGAGGTGACTATATTAAAGGTGTATTACTACTAAAAGGCATTTTCCTTCTACTGTTTACTATACAAGGTAATAAGTAAGTAGTTAGAGTGTAGAATAAAATTAATATCTTTTTTGTAACAAAAGGTTCTTAAGAACAGGTAGGATACTCTGTAAAGCTTACTACTACTACAGATATAGAGAACCTTAAAGGTGTAGAGGATAACATTTTTAATTCAGAAGACTATTTATATAATAGAATAAACCTCTGTCTTCTAGTATGTTTTATTTATATTACTTTATTAATTAATATAATTAACTAATAGTTTCTAAGTTACCTAGTTACAAGCTTAAGAAATTTGGTATAATTATACTAGAAAATATCTTTACTACTAAATCATTTTTTGTAAAGAAAGTAGCTAATAAAATAAAAACCTTTTGTAAAGTAAGTTGTCCTTAGTTTTATAAGTTAACATTAATGAATGTCTGGTTTAGAAGTAGACTCAGGATTGTACACATATAATTGATTAGAAAAAAATTCACATTATAGTACTTGAACATATCTCTATAACTGTATAGTGTGTAGATCTCTACTATAATGTTTGTGATTAAACAAGATCTTTTTATTATAATTTCTATACTTGTATTTTATAACTTTAAAATTTGAATGTTATAGTATTACTATAAAGTTAACATATCTAGTAATAATATGTTTGTAGAGCAAACTATACAACTACAATTATTAGTATTCCAGTTTAAGGACAAGTCTCTAATCACAACATTTATAACTTTAGTATTTATATACTTATATTAGAAGAAATAACTCCTAATAAACTAGTAGATAATCTGAATACAATTGCTACTACTGTCTTCTAGAGTATTAACTAAGATCTAAGTCTTTACTTCTTACAAAACATTATAATTTTTGCTGACAAAGATTACTACTTCTTAGGATGTGTATGTTACTACTAACCTTCTTAAGGTACAGACTTTAGATTGTACCAATTGGTTCCTTCTGTGTGAACCAACATTCCTTACTAACAAAGTTGAGATTCAGACATTGTACACTTTCTTTATTTATGAAAGTTGAGCCAACATTCTTAATAGGTGAATACTTTAGTAAAACACCTTACTAACTTCTCCCTCCTAGGTACTAACATATGTGTACAAGTATTTAAGAGACAATTGTACAATTAAGTTGTTATAACAGTGTAGGAAGGAGACTAACAATAGAAAATTGAGGATGAGGTGTAAAAATACTACAATTGCTGAGTTGAAATACAATATGAACTTACAGCTGTTTTCAAAAAGGTTGGCAATTCCCACAATCATGTGATTTGTAACATACTTTGTACTTTCTTCTCAAAAATGAGAAGAATTAAGAATTGTAGGAAGTAGATACTTTAATTATACTAAGTAATACATGTAAAAAACATTTTAATACTATAAGAATCTAATTATGCTCTCATATTTGACAATAACATGAGAAATAACACACACACAAAAAAAGAAGCAAATTCCTTCTCTTCTAATCTATTATTTTACAGAATTGGAAAAAACATATCTCCTGATCCACAAAGTACAATACCTTCAGATTGGTCTTAAAAAAATCTCTACATAAACCTTTGTCTTCTAGCCAAATTCTGTAGAAAATGAGGGGCTTGTTATTGTGTAATTAAAGAATCTCATTAATTATTAAATTATATTTTTTAGTTCTTAAACTATATAATTTGTACAATTAGACTGTAGAATATAGAAGGTGTAATAACAACTTCCTTCTTCAAGTTACTTAGTAGTCAATGTCTGACATCTTGCCTTTGACCTTGTTCTCAATATAGATCCTGTCTTTGACTGGACAATAGATGAAGATGGATGGATATGTGGATGTAACAGAGAGTTACTTGTGTAGGTCCTACCTGATCTTTGACTTATACTTTGGCAACCTCAAAATACTACAGTTCTTGGTTACTTGTTCTTAACCAGGTTAGACTTTTCAAATGCCACTCTTGGCAAACAGTAGTAGGAATTCTTTGAACCACCTCAGTAATAATACTATCTCATCCCTCATTCAAAGTGATTTGAGTTCATTAGTTCCACTTACAAATTTCCTTTCAAACTAGTATATGTGTAACACACAAAAAAACAATTAAGTTGTTATTATGCAACTTTACAGGCACTTTATTCTGGGCTTATTGTATACAGACAATTGTTGGTTTACAAAGTATAACAAAACATATTCAAGATACATGTATGGCAAACTATCATATGAAGGCAACAAGACATCAATTCAAATGAACTTCTTACCTTGAACTGCAAGTTGCTTTAGAACCAGGTTCAGTAATTAGTGGTCAAATAGTACTGGAGAACACAATGTGAAACTTACCACTGCCTTGCAAGGCCTTGCTACTCAGCCTGCTACTTAAACCAACTTGGGAAGCATATGAGCCACAGGTGGGCAAATTGTACATTGCTGAAACTTGAATTGTCTCAGAACAGTATTGGTTTCCTCCTACTACAGGCTGTTGTATTGTTTGTAGCAAATGGGCAGATGGCTGGGAATATTGATTTCCTGCAGAAATAGCCTGTGATTGTCCAGAGCTTGGTAAAGACATACAGCTGGGATTGGGCTGGGCTGACATTGTTCTGTCATCCCTTATTGTGATTGGTGCCCTCTTGAAACAAGAGTCATTGTGCTTGTACTGAGTGTTAGGCTATTTAGCATTGTTGATGATGGTTTCAAAGTCTCTCCCTGGATTGAAACGTTCAGCAGGGCATGTCTTAAAGCCTATGTTGTACAGTAACTTGAAACTCTCTACTGTTTCAGCACTTAGCTAAGGGAGAACATTCCTTACATTCTTAACAGCTTTTTTGATATCAGCATTGATGGACTTTTTGCTATGAATGTATTGATTCATTATCACACAGAATTCTCTATCAGTATTGACACAGAGTTTGAGCAAGTTGTTGTTTAGAAGGACTGTAGTAGCACAACCAATTGTTATGTATCTCACTTGTGCTTCCTTAAAAGCCTTTAGCTTGTCCACTAAGAACTGTATTACTGTCTGTTTACTGAACTTGGTCTTTACATCCTTCTTCTTTTCTGTTACTTTAAGTCTATTCCAGGCTTTCTTCAAGGGGCTGAACAGACAATACCTTTTACTCATATTATTGCTGGATGTATTAGAGCCTTCCCTGTGTGTATAGCCTTCATCTAGGCCCTTTTGCTTCTTGGACCTCACAACTTCTTCACAGAACTCTATAATGAACTGTTTGTGGGCCCTAATCATGCCTTCCAGGCCAGTACTACACTCTTCCACTGTCATATTAGGAAGAAGCTTGTGTGGAACAAATTCCTCTTTAGTGACTTTGAACAGGTCCTTTGTACAATCATAAGCCTGGAGGAAGCAGCTTGTGAACTCTGAGAATGTAAGTTTTGTAGTATTGACTTCCTCCTGGTTCCCCTTGACTACAATACTTTTCTTCTTTAGGACCATCTCAAGATTCAAAGCCTTGTCCCTCTTGACCTTGTCAAAGTCAATGTTAAGGAAGTCTGACCTCTCTGGCTTCAACAAGCTGATGGACTAAATGGATTTTGTCTCCTCATTACAGCTCTTGTAATACAATTTGAGGGGGGCCAGTTTGTTGAACAGCCTCTTGTAATGTATATAAACAGTCTTGACAAAGGGAGTAAAGTAGTATGTCCTGCTCTTACAGTCCATACAATCAGGATAGAAGCAACTAGACAGATAAACACAAGGTCCCCAGATTGCCCTAAAGCCTTGAGTAAGCAGATTATGAGGTGTGTCAGAAACATTACAGAGGTTTTGGATATCCATAAAAGCCTGGGGCTGAAGTATGTATAAATACTTGGATGTGTAACAATGCTACCAAATATTACTCACATACTCAACATGAAGTTTCACTGTATCCAATTCTGATAAAAGCACATCCAGCTTCTCCCTCTGGCACTCTGCTTCATAAGCACTTTCCTTGATAGCCTTAGACATCTGCCTGTTTGTCTCCCTCTAGTGCTTTACTTTATAAGTGCTTTCCTTGAAAGCCTCAAACAATGCTTTTGAAGCTGCCAACAGTGCCTTGGAATTGTTCATGTTGGCTACAGCATCTTTGATAAGCAACTCTGAACACACAACAACTTCCTTCTTTGCCTGTCCCTCTAGTGCTTTAAATTTAAACACAAATTAATTCAATGTATCAGTTAGTAGGTTTGGAATAGTAAAACAATGCAATTTACACACTGACAGAGTCCAGGGATCTGTAGGGCAATCTAGGCTTGTAAGTATAAGTGTCATATTGTAGAGAAAGGGGTACAGTAGACAAGTCCTCTCTAGTGCCATAGGAGAACTGAGAGTCTTCAGCAGGCAATGAGCCTAGAGTACATCAAAATGTGTGAGGGAATGCACCACACTGTATGACACACCTTGGGTAAACATTAGGGATGGGTCACCCTCTTCAATGATAGTATTAGACATTGTTTGACTCATAGGATATAGCAGAGATAGTGATAGATGGTGAGCAAGTCAGCAAGTGCACAACTTACAAGGATGTGACTCATACAGTCACAAATGTAAAGTGGCTGTCACATTGCCAAGTTGACTTTGGCCACAGACCACAACATGACACATAGTGTTACAACATCAAACAACCTCTGTAAGCTCATTCTAGTGTTATTCAACAAAGATAGAAAGAATGCAGCTGAGATTACACGTGTGTTGCACATTCCTGTGTGTACTGTCTACAACATTCTTGTATTGTAGTGTGTAACAGGTTCAGTTTGTCCAACAAAGTGTTTGAGTGTAGGTCAGCCATGACTGCTAGATTTTACAGATACCCACATGAGTACTGTTTCATTCGATTAATGTTTTATCTGGTCTAAGAGGGCCTAACAGGACATGTAAAGGTATTAGTTCATCTTACAGAACAAAAAAATGATTAATACATCTCTGAGCTACAGATTACTTTGAGAAGTTAGCTGGGTTTCAAGGTTTCTGATACAACAATATGGAGGACTCTAACAAGGGTTGGGTACACACTCAAGGAGGTGTGTAATTTGTCCTCACATGTCCACTTGAAAATGTTGATTTTTTGATTTTTTTTATCCTACAGATTTCTGCATCAGTACTAAAACATAATGAAGTACTGAGGGCTGCATTTTTAGAACACATCACTGATTATGATGTTGACAAAATTGTTGCTGTTAATGAAAGGTTCATGTGAACAAAATGTTTGGCTGTATAAGAGAGCCTGGGCACTTTCAGGACTTCAGGCCTGTAGGAAACAACATTTTGCTAGAGGAAAAAGGTATGTAACATAGCTTTGCTGAGTTGAAGATCTGAAGTAATAGGCAAATATGTAGGTATTCAATTCTCCCTACAATTCATGTAGACAGTATGCTCAATTGTATGATCATTGAGGGGTTATATAATACAGTAAAGTTTTATACATTTATTAAACATCTCCTCAAGCAAATGCAGCCTTAGCCTAGACTGTGCTCCATCATTTTGATGGACAATTGTCCCATTCACAAGGCCCTAGAGATTGAACAGTTAATCACTAGCTGGTGCATTACAAATAGCTTGTCACATTCTTTTTTTCTAACATGGTTGTAGTAGAGTACAGTTGGAATATCTTCCTCCATATTTGCCTGACCTAAATCCTATCAAATTAGTGTTTTTGCTTCTCAAGTCAAGGCTTTGTCAGATTGATGAACATCTCAATAGCCTCAGGGACAAATATTCTATTTATGAGGAGCTGTATTGGCAAGTGTTTACAATAAGTGCTGCTGACTGTCAATTGTTCTTTTATCACTGTGGATATTCTTAGTATGTATTCTTAATGGTAGGCCTCATAGTATTGTTCACAAGAAGCTGTATGTACATCAATCCATGTTTGTGTTATTTGTATTACTCTGATTGCTTTACAAGAAATTCACTGGTTGACAATGATGAATTGGGGCAATAGTATTAGTAAGACAGTAACAGTTGAATGTCTAATGTATGAAACTCCACCAGTTGACAGTGATGAATTAGAGCAAAGACAGTGACAGTTGAATGTCTGATGTATGAAACTCTACTGGTTGACAGTAATGAATTAGAGCAAAGACAGTGACAGTTGAACGTCTAATGTATGAAACTCTACTGGTTGACAGTGACAAATTAGAGCAAAGACAGTGACAGTTGAATGTCTGATGTATGAAACTTTAGGTAACCATTATTCTTCACTTTGGCTACATCCTTATGAGCATATGCAACCACACACTTGACAAGACCAATTGATGCTTTGACTTCACACTCTATAGTAAGTGAGTACAATTCTTTAGTAGTGAGCCTTACAATGTTGTCCAAGCAAGTGTAGTCATTTTTCTACAAGACAAAAATGAGGGATGTGTAGGTGTGTACTACATTACAGTCTTGTTCAATGTACTGCTGGCAGTAACAATGCCAGACATCTATAGTAGGGTAATTCAAGGGACCAGAATGTGTTAGATTTAGTAGGTTGTCCTTTAGAGTCTCAGAGATACTGTCACCAGCTTCAGAAAGGGTAGAAATGCTTGAAACTTCTGTATTTAGTTGAGTTACACCTGGATACTGTGTTTTGCAACATCTCATACTAACATCCAAAAGCCTGGAGCTCATACTAGCAGGTACCTGATTTGGCACAACTCCAGGTTCACTCTGAGTCTACTCTAAGTATAGACTATCTTATACTTACAAGGTGTTGAGTATGGTCCTTTATATTTACATGTGTGTATACTTTGTGTTCTCTATTAACAAGTTGATAATAGGGATGTTAGTGCCTTAGACAGTGCATTCCCTCTGTCACCTACTGAATTACTGTCTGAAGCAACTCCTCAATTGAGTCCTGAGCTGCTAAGGATGCTAGACTTGTTTCAACTATACTAAAGTCTCTTACACCCTCCTGAGTCTGCCCTGATCCATGTCCTACAGGCCTTTTTACTGTCTATAGGAGATGTGAGTCAGTTCTCTATTTATCTAGCATGTAACAATTACTTACTGAAGTAACAGGTTCTCACATGTTTCAAAATACAATCTCACATTTCTTGCCTGGTTTTGCATTATACCTTTTGTATTCCTCCCAGAAATCAGCAAGCTCCTCCAAAGACATGATAAACATAATATTTTGCTTGCTACCTGTCTTTGATGACCAGCTTGCTTTGTAGCCAAGCTCTACACTTGTTGGTATCAACTTCATTAAGGCAGACACTAGCTTAAGGACATATAAGTATTTATACAACTTCTTGAGGTGAATGATTTGTAAGCCTGTCCCATTGTGAACACTGACTTTGACTAGTCTTTCACTATCAGTTTTGACAGTGTTGTTTACTAATTGATGCCTGAGTACCACAGGAGTAGACATAATAGTGTCTTCTACAAATCAATCAGACTTTGTATTCACAATAAAATGAAACATACCTTCTTCAAATGTTTCACTATCCAGCTCAATACTCTTGAAGGAAAGCAAGCCCTTAGTAACTTTAGTAGCAAGCAAATGGACTACATCCAGTTCTGACAGTTCCTCTCCATATTCTACAAATGCCTCCTTAGTTTGCTACAAAGTAACTGTAAGTAATGTATGTAAATCCTTCTATAAAGACCATACTGCCTCTTGTCCACTAGAAAGGACATTACTTGACAGTGTTTCTGAGCCAGTATCCTCTACCTGATAGAGTAGAATACTCAGTCTAAAAAACCAATATAAACCAAGCTTGAAATACATACTGAATTCTCAGACACATTATTAGACACTAGATCCTTCTTTGGACACCCTCACTTTCTCTTCTCTGTCTCCAGCTTCTTACTCTCAGTAGGAGAAGGATGACTCTTCTTTGTCATATCATCTGCCATACTCTTCACTTTTGCTGAAGGTTTTAGAATATGTTTGGTTGTTAGTGTCTCAGGTTGATTCTCTAGTACCTTTGTAGGTGGATTATAAGGCATAGTAGTGACACTACAAGGAGGAGGGTAGAGGGTCAATTCTGTCATTGATCAGTCCTATTTAATGCTCTTGGGTAGTAAGAACACATAGCTACTTGAGGAAATAGACTTACTCAGAAAGCTAAATTAGAAAATATAGTAATATTTAACATACATTAACAACTCAAAATGCTTGTTATACAGTATACAACTAAAATAATAGTTAGATTAACATGTTACAGAGTGTGTCAAAAGGATAAGTATTTATTTGAGTCTAACACTTTCTTTCTCAATAATGGAATTAAGGAATAACTGTTACTTATCAGACTATAAAACTTATACACAGTGTAGTTATAGTCTATAATACTATTATATAAGTATAACTAGAAGTTTATAAGCTGTTGAGACTGTGTTTTAGATAATTGTTGTCTTTGAAAAATATTGAGAATGTTACACTAGCCTAGCATTCTATTCATTTTTGTAGCCTAATACTTATTTTATTATAAAAATTTTAATACATCTAAGTTTTTATAGTATTAATCTAATTTTACACCTTTTATTCTAAGTGAATAGGATAGAAATTAATAGAGAATTTTGTGTTTCTTTCATTTTGAAAACATTTTAGAACACAGCATGTGCTAAAAATCACATGATCATGGGAATTGCTAACCTTTTTGAAAACAGCTGTAAGTGAGAAGAATCAAACAGAAAAAATTGGCAAGGCAATGGAAAAGGCAAGGAAGTTACAATAAGGAAGTCGAAGAAAGGAACAAGCCAGGAGTGAGACCTGAGTACATGAAAGGGAAGACAAAAAATGAAATGAATCTGAGAGTGGAGTGAAGTTGAGGGCCAGGGAATTGGGTAAATTGTAGAAGAAAGCCAAAATGAAAGTGTGATGGTTATGAACTGATAATTTTGGATGAGAAAGAAATCAAAAGGAGTTCCATAGAAGGTGCCTCAGTGGCAAACGGAAAAGGTTGAGATTGAGATGTGATGAACCGTTAGAATAAGCTTGAGTGTGTCGTCGATGGCATCCTACGTTCGTTGGCAACAATCGTCGTGTTGCATGTGTCTGGCGTGTGAAATGCACCAGTAGATTGTTGATGTTGTGAAGGAGACCGTGTGACCCCAGTGTAAATATCATGTGAAGTTTGATATTCAAAGTTGTAAGTTCAGAATTGCATGTTTTACATAATGACTCGGTTATACAATGTTGATCAGTCAAATAAATCACGATAACGGTTGCCATAGTCTCAGATGATATAAACTACATTACAAGCAATGACGAACGATGATGGAATACCTTCCATCATACATTCTACATCTGAGACATACCTACATAGTATATATAGACTAACTAATCAATGGACAATGAAGCAAGCCGCGAGAGAGCGAGCCGAGTCCACTATCCCCCCTCTTTGTGTGATCTCTCTAAGCCTCTCACATAACCTCTCTTTCCCCTTTCTTAACAATCATTCCGAGTTGGAAAGGAATACAAACTAAGAAAAGATGCTAAAAGGCTTTGGAGGGACCTGCAATTGATCTGGAAGTTTTGGATTCTTATATGCCCCACAATATTCATACTGCAGAAAATGCGTGTGCATTTCTGGAGAAGAAAAAGAAATGGACCTCTAAACCTGATGATTGGAACGTCAGAGATGTAAACACGGATGATAAATTGAAAAACTGGAACAAATCACACGCTGGTTGTAAACGCAAGCGGGATGAACCTTCATGACGTAGCTCTCCATCCAGCTTCGTAGAAGAAATCATTCCCGATTCTGATGAATATGAGGATCCCTCGAGCGTGAGTATATTCTTCTCTTTCGTCCATGGGTGCTAAACACCATGTAGGTTGCATCAACTTCCGGGCAGTCATCCAGTACGTTCCGTGGTACCTTGGGTGATGTCAGTCTAAGAGCATTTCCTAAGAAGCCTCGGAAACTATTTGGGATGTAGAATCTCGCTGGAATGACGAAGCAGTAAACAAAAAAGCGGCTAGCATTCGTATAATAAACAAAATCGATGACGTATCTCCAGTCGGACCAGACTTCATTTATTTGGAGGCCTCGCGCAATTAGTGAGTTTACTCATCTCAAACCTGAGTCATCCGCTCACGACTTAAACACAGCGCAGAAGGAATCTGTCAGTCAAAGCCAGATTTTCTCCCTAGTTGCGATTGCAAAGATGGATGCAAAGACCCTCTTCTGTGTCCATGCGTAGCAAAATCGCAATGCATAGACGATAATGGCAAACCCTCTCCAGCTTACGATAGAAAGGTTCGTTTCCCGTTCAATAAACCTCATAAGTAGCATTACTGACCTGCGCAACAAGGGCCTTTTTCTGTTCAACCACACGCGGGAGGTAGTCGAATGCAATCAGGTAACTAGTCCTTTCTCCGGTGATTGAAACCAATTCTAAGAGTGCAGCAGAACTGCTCATGCCGAAGTTGCAACAACAATGTGTCGCAAAGAGCAAGGAAAGTACCTCTGGAAGTATTCAAGGCGCGAAAGAACGGCTGGGGCGTGCGGCCGAGCGTTTTCGTTCCGCGTGGAACAGTGCTCGGTCTGTTTACTGGGTGGGCTATTGTCTTTTCGTTCTATTCCGTCCACTTCACTCACAGTGGAGACTGTATGATCTCTCCGCAGTACGCTGATGTAAGTTTACGGAAGGCAGTACACAACCTCTGCTAAACTTGGAGTTGTTGCAGGAAAAGAGGTGATGCAGCCACATTAGGTCCGGAAGACAGGCAATTCAGTTTCGACCTTGATACTCGAGATGACGATCCAGAGTACCAAGACGCTCCTAAATATACCATTGCCGCTCACGCTTCAGGTGTGTTCAGTGTCGATCAATTTTCTCTTTGCATACCTAAACTTTGACGCAGGGAACTGGTCAAGATTCATAAAGTGCGTGCGCTTCCATGGTATATACTCACATCTATCCACATTCTTAACAATGATTGTGCTCCTCAAGTCACTCCTGTGGACCCTCAGCAATAGTATACTCAGTCGTAATAGACACATCCCTCCGCGTACGTTTCGACTCTACTATGACAATAATAATTTAATAATCAAAAGTTACATGTTGAATAATTAGGATAATATGCCATACTTAGCATTCGTTGCATGTGAAGACATTCCTGCGGGGAAGGAGATTACGATTGATTATAACCCTAAGGGTATCATTACTGCGATGGAGAAGAAAAAGGGCAAGGGTAAAGGTAAGATGAAGTTAAGTGGAACGCCATGCGTTTGTGGGGGTGAAGTGTGCAGGGGTTTCATTTGACGTTCCTATTGACTCCTTTCTTTCCTTCTTTCTTTCTTCCTTGCTCTCTATGCTGTATGTATCAAATTTCTCGGCATGAAATGTATATATGCAATGACGAATGCATGGACGGAATTACGACGCTTCTGTGACAATTCAACTACCAGCCTTGTGGGCATTGAGCGATTCGTACGCCAGTGCGGCGAAAGCGAACACTATCATGCCCGCTCCTATCACAGTCCACAACGTTAAAGTGCTAGCGGCGTTCCCGAAGATTAGGTCGGAAATAATGACCAGAACGGTAGTAAGTAGGCCACCAACGGACGTAACGATAGGCCCCCAAGTGGCTAGCATTATCTATAAACAGAATGGGTTATGAGTCGACGCTGAATAAATGATAACAAAGTATAAATTGCGCCTGACCATGAACGTCGCGAGGAATGTTAAGGCGGATACGCCAATCCCGCAGATCGCTAGCAGAGTTTTCGTGTCGCTTGGCCAGACAAAAGGTTCAATGGACGTCAGATGCAAAATCGGCATGGGTATCCATAAAGCGATCAAGGTCATAATCCCGATGCCACTGGTCAAAGCATTCGTGTAGAGACCGAAAGGCAGTGGATAGACAACGTCGTCCGCAAGGTTTAGTCCTTCAATGTCGTCATCGTTAACTAAAGCTTCATCCACGCTATCTGACGAGACCGACAGCCTACGCCAGGCACCTCGGTCTTCATCCTCTGCTTCGGAGGGCGGTACAGCATACATGTTGTACAAGACCTGGTAAAGCGCATAGGTCACTGAAGCGGCTAGCGCGAGCATATTCCCGAAAAATGGCGCCTTGATGTCCTCGGAGTCTGAGGAACCCGTCGGATGATTACCCCCGTAAATAACTACCATGACACCTATGCTAGCGATGACTACCGCCGCGAGCCGCCTTGGCTCCCATGAAGTATGTTTCAATTTGACTGACATGACGTACGCCCAAAAGGCATTCGAATTCCAAATAGCGGTGACATCGCTCACTCTGCATATACATAAGAGATGCCACGACATGAAAGAGGGACTGGACTAACGAAGCATAGTTAAGAGCAACAAACCAGAGCAAGGCTGGAGTTGTTATTCCAACAGTACACCACGTAATGACTGCAAGGAGTCTATGTATCGGAAAGTCCAAGATACCATTATGGCCAAGCTCCGACGCTGCTGGTGAGAAGGCAGTTGTAAAGTTCTCCTTGAAAGACTTGGAAAGACCGAGTAGATATGACTTTACTGGGAACGGTGTAGTGCAGCGAAGATAGAGGAGATGTAGTGGGAAAATAAGCGTCATCGCAGAATGGGCAATATAACTATATGGTTTGTCGCTAAGCTGACTTGGTAAATGTGTATGGACAGAGGGTGCTTACAATAAGAAGTAAGGTTGTCTATAGTTCCGGCTTGATTCAACATACTGCATGGACATGATTTCTAACTAGCCATTTCAGGTCGAATGAGCACCTGACGCACCTCTGTTAATTGACTCTCCGCGACAAAGCCTAGGAGCATTAATATGAAGATAATGGTAGCACACTTTCCGTCGAGCGTACTAGATCCTCCGGCCGCCACTCGAGCTTCTTGAGTTCCAGGCATAGATTCCGCGGACGTAAAATACTCGTGATGCGCCCAAGAAATGTCGTCGAAAGCGTAATAGAAACAGATGCGAGAACTTTCTTCCGCGTGCTAGCTTGGCATAAGAGAAATGGGATGATAGCTACGAGCGTCCGAGGTGTTCAGAGTTTCCCCTATGTGGGCGAAGGCGAAGAAATAGAAGAATCAGTGGTGTGGATGTTAAGCGGGAAAATATGCACGTGACACGGAGCTGACACTTTTGGACAGAGCTAATGGCCTTCACTCAACTCTGCATCGTGCACGCAACCATGCTGCGCTCGCTGCTGCTTCGACGCTTTGCGATGCCACGAAGCACGCAGTTATCGTCATTACTCGGTCGCCAGAGCCTTCCGCGGCCATCTCTACCTCATTCACTTGCACTCAACAACCTCCGACAGTCAAAAACGCATTCCGTGCCTCCTCTCGCCCGTGGCATGAAAGTACGTTCTTCGGTCAAACTCATGTGCGATGGATGCGCTATTGTAAAAAGGAAGGGGAGGGTATACGTTATCTGTTCTCGAAATCCAAAACACAAGCAGGTGAGTCATATTCTATCCCTCAATTTTGCGTTCCTTGAATTAAAATCGGCATTTTCATCCTCGCTTTCAGCGTCAAGGCTAGAGCCTCGATAGAGTTTTTACAACAAGATATATCATTACACCAAGGTCGTGGTAGTCAGACCAAGAAGGAGGGAGGGTGGGGGTGTTGTTCACGGAGTGCATGTATTTCACCGCAAACACTTATTTCACTTCACTCCTTCACTCTGCTTCATCACTTGCGTGTCCACATCTGAAACTCATATTCGATGCCCTTCTCTCGCTGCGTGCCCTGTGGTACTTCACCGCCAATCCACGCCTCGAGTTCATCATGTGTCGCCTGTGTCCAGAGAGGAGTACCATCCTGTGCCTTAGCATTTCGAAACTCCGGGAAAAACACGTCGCAATCCTCGAATTCCGGTGAAAGAATGCGAGTCATCAAGATTCGGTCTGCTATTGTAACCTGCTTCTCCTGGCCGGAAAGTGCGGAAAGTTCAAGGGCTGTTTTGTAAATGGATGCTCCTCCAATAATGAATGCTCGGTGTAAGTTATCCGCAGGATTCGCCACACTTGCAATAGCATCTTGGAAACTCGTTTGCACGGAGACACCGACTGTAGGTTGTCCGGCGTTCACCTGGCTGTCGGTCTGTTCCCTTAATTATTCACCAGCTTAACACCAAGATGCTTTAAATATAACAAGCAAACTATACACACTTGAGATAATTGGAATCGCTAGTAATAATAATATTCCGGCGTTGCTTGAGCGGCCTGTTCCTCAGAGGGATACTCTCCCAAGTATTTCTGCCCATGATGACCGCATTGATGCCACCTTCAGGTGCATGCGTTGTGACTCGAGCAAAGTACGCCATGTCACGGGAAAGACGCCAGGGTAATTGACCTCCTTGGCCTATGCCATTTGCAAGAGTAGCGGCAACAATGAGGGTGAGCGAGGGCATGGTGGTGCTTAGGAAAGAGGGGGTAGATATGGGGACGTGGGGCGGCCGCAGGCTCCACACCTTTGCCAGGTATTTATACAGTCTGCTAGCTGCTGGAGGACGAGAAGGAGAACGTCTGGTCAAAAATGTCAAATAAACGCGACGCATTTGTTTGTAATTAGTTTGTTCCATTCCATTTTTGGCGCGTAAACTTTCTTTACAATAATGCACAGTAGAACTGTGAGTCACTAATAAATAAGACTGTAAAAAGGACTCAGCCAGAGGGTTACACCATTGAGAAGGTGTTTAATCGTAAAAATATAAAATATTTATTCGGTCTCTGCTCCTTCAAATAACGTCTGTTACCTGCCTGTTGTTTCTTTGACACTTGAAATACCCTGATGCTTGAGCAGAATACGGATAAAATCAAAGCAGTTACAACCGGGTATATGCAGTTAGGCGTTTAAATACGCTTTCCCCTCGAATGTCTCCACTGACATTAATAATTCCATCTACTTGTAGACAAGACAACATGTGTGCCATACACTATCTAGAATTTGAGAAGTATTTTAAACAAATTAGTCCGTTCGAATAGTCCGAAAATAAGAAAGGGAACACATCAAGGTCGTTTCAAAGCATTGAACAACAGAAATCGCACGAAAAGAAAAAAAAGGAGCGAAAATAAATATACTACTAGAAAATCTACACAGCATTGCTTCCATTTTTCTGCTTCTCCCAAGCACGAGTTGCATACTCCGTCTGTGCCAAATCGTCCTCCGAACTCCTTTGGCTGCCTTTAGCAGGTGGCCTGCGGTCATTAATATGTGCTAGTAAGAAGCCAGGGTGGAAGAAGTTCATAGTGTAGATGGCAAGCACGATCATGCCTCCATCCAATACATCTACGTTCACATGCATCAGCTCCAAAGTCCGACGATGGAAGGAGGGGAGAGGGGGACTTACTGAAGTACACTTCGGTCTCGATAATCCGGCCATTCCATCCATCCGCGAGTTCAATCGTCCGATAAATAGCACTAGATAGGGGGGGAAAACAAACTGTCAAACTCTGCCATCAAAATGAAACTGCAGTACCTGAACAAACATACCGAATCAATAAACACGACGTGCTGAATGAAAGCCCGATAACCATAAGTTGAATTCGGCGGTCGAAAGATCCACGTGTTGCAATAGCCTCTTGGCGCCTGGGCTTGTCCGAAAGGTAGCGATAGAAGAATTCAATACCGAGGATAATGTAGATTGTGATTGCGACTAGAAACAGAATAGGCATGACACATGAGTCATTGTTATGTCTTCAGTCCGGCACTGATAGGTGACTCACTCAACTGGAAGACAATTCCTCCAAGCATGATGTTACCGCCTCTATAGTTCACTTGAGCTCAGTGGACCGAAAAGCGTGTAGGAACTAAAAACTTACGTTGTGGCGTCTCCACTTCCGTCCGCCGCTGATGATGCAGTTGCTCCTCCGACTGCTTGTATAACAAGTGCGACAACGTCCTAAACCCATCTATCAATACCTACAGCACATAAAACTATGCAGATGATACGTACAGCCGAGCAAAAAATGATAGTATCTAACAAGGGATTATTTATCAAACATCGTCCAGGCTTAGACGAAAACATCAAGTACTTACACCACTTCGGAGTCAAACGACTGTACTGCGCTCCCAGATAGCCGATAAGTATTCCGAGTATGACAAAGTTCGCTGCTAGAAGTGGCGTCGGAGAAATGATGGTCGCGCATATTCTACAAAGGTTTAGTCATCGCTCTGGATCAGCATCGAATATGATTCCGTTGATGACGAAGATGACTGACTGCATTAAGAACGGATCCTGTGCGTTCCCAAGGAATGTCTTGCTCGACCACAGGCGTCCTGCCCATCCAATGATCTCGCCTATTCCAGCGAGTACAACGGTTGGAAGTAGCCACCATAATCTGAAGCGGATAGCCTGTCCAAGGTGAATTACTTGACGATAAAAATGAGTCAGATGAGTTTATCCAATGGTAAGGAGGGAAACAACTTACTGGTTGAGAGTGAATACAGAGCGACAAAAAGAGCACAGATCCACAGAGTCGGGATGTACCCATACTGCAGGTCGTCTTTATCAACACCAGCAGGGATTGTCTAATCAAAAGAATGTTAGGAAATACTATTTCATAAAGGTGGAGGCGAGGACGTACCATGGTGAAAGTCTACGGTCAAGGGGAATCGGGGGAAATGAGGGGAGTCGAGTCAGATTATTTTTGACGTTCATCCTGAAGGAAACATCGTGTTATATATAATATTCCACGCCGCTCATGCCTGACAGGGACAATTAGCAAATAAAGCATATAGCGGACCAAAATGCGAGAAGGCGTGGGATACAACAGCCACCAGCGCGGGCGGTAAAGAGATATCATTCGTGGTTCCCCTGCTGCGTAGACATGATGCATGTCAGTAAGCAGCTTATGCAGTGTAGTCTAGTGGGCGGGACTACCTAATTAGGAAGCCATGTAAGCCGGACTGTTGTCCGAGTGCTAACGACATTACGCTGCGGTCGTAATCATCGCAAGTTTCAAGCACAGCTTTCTGAATTTCAATACTTCGGCTACAGATCTTGCGCTGAAAATGAGAAAACCGCAGCTTGATAGAGACAAAGATACTGGATTCCGCAGTTACTAAGCGTACACCGCATTTCTTCGTATTATCTGAATGAACGACACTCTTAGTTCCTCAGGGCAGCTTCGGCAACACGTTTACTATCTGTGATGAATCCATAGCTCTGCAGACAAGACCACCAGTCAGATAAAGTTTTTCTTAAGCTTTATGTAAGATACATGGCGTACATTCCCAGCGTTGTAACAAACGTTCTCAAATCCTCCTTCCGGCGAAGTCGTCGCCGTTGCGTCTTGCACGAGGACAATGTCATAACCGCGATAATATGCATCAATCAATGTACCTAGAACACACTATGATGCAACTCAAGTAAGACTACGTAAGGCACTAATTTTGTAGTACGTTTCACCTGGTCGGCGTTAACGCCACTCATAAATAACGTTTCGATACCCTCTTCTTGGAGATAAAGGTCGAGGGAACTTTGTGGTCCCCATAGTCCACTCATCCTACATTGCAATCAGCACGAACAACATGAAATCCAGGGTGCGGATACCAACCTATTCTTATGAATCCAGACATCTGTCCCTTCCCTCTTACCCCTTTCATATTCCTCTTGCAATGGTCCATACAACTCAGAGTTCTGAGCTCCGCGCATAAGTAGCGGACCAAAGTTACCAGGAAGCTCGGCTCCGAAGCCTCCGCTCCCGCTCTTCATGAACCCACGCACAAGGCTCGGAGGTATTGTATGCAACTCATATTGAGTTAATCCCCAGTTGCTAAAGCAGTGTTAGATCAAGCACGAAGGAATGAAGATAAAAGTAAGAGCATACACCCAGACGATCTTAACTCCCGCAGCACGCAGTGGCGGGATCATCTTCAACAGCGGATCGACACATTTCAGACCCTTCGGATGATCACGTAGGTCGGGATGCAAAAAGAAGCTTTACCCGCATTCATCATCAGCGCAGTTCCGCACGTTGCTAGTACTTGGAAGGCTTACTTCTGCATATCAATAACTACCAACGCACTCTTCCTCGGGTCCACCCGTATCATCCGCTCCTTGTCAACAGCAATATCCAATAATCCTTTCGGCTTTGCGGGTGCTATTTTTGGTACTTCTTTGCTATCCGCTAGTGCCTCATCTTTCTCTATCTTTGAACCACTGTATAGATGCACCGAGCGCGACAGGTCGACGAGTCCATCAGGGTACTCCACCCACCAACTCGCGGCGTTCCCATACTCAGTTGGCACTTCTACGTGCGGACGTGTCGCCATAGCCATGATAGGTGTGTCGTGAATGGGCAATGGCGCTTCCACTGTGGATACGTCTGTCATTTAAACTTTGCTCGTCCAGAGGACAAGCCTCAGGAATCAGGGATATTCGTTGGTCTGTTGAAGGGTGGCAGGAGCGCTCGACAACTTGAGAACGCGTATGTATACATAGCTTGGGAGATATTGCGAACGCATGCCAGTTCTAATATAGTTCATGGGAGTCCTGGATAAACAGGTAATCGGTTCCTAATATAATTTCCTTTCTAGGCATGCAATGTTACACACATTTGTCATCCATGTACTAATTTTCACTCGTTCAAAATATAAAATAACACTTAGGTTCGAAAGTTGCAGCATCGGCAAAGCTAACTACGAACGTCTAAATAAAAGAATTACAGTCGAAAAGCTCATCGAAAGAGATGTCAAAAGGAAAGATCGAACGAATGAGCGGCTACCTACGAGTGTCCATATATACAGAGGAGTGCTGCAAAAGAATAGGAGGCTTACAAGTCTTGTATGAGTATGCCAGTCCGTTATGTCTGTGTATCTGTATTATGGATGAGGTCATGAGTGGTAATGCGGTGGAGGGGAAGGGTGGTCAATGCGGTATGATGCGATATATCGTAAGGAGTGCGAGTTAAAAAATAAGACATCACAGGAGACCAAGGCAAAAAGAAAACGATGCAAAAAAATATGCAGACGAGTTGAGACCGTCGTCTTTGCGAAGGTAAGGTAAGAAAATAGAAATCTGAATGTCCAAGCAATGCGAGAGCGTAAATGGATGGTACATTATGAATGCTTTTCGTCGTCAGAATATTCACTGATGCTGGCGTTGCTGGGCAGGTTCCGTACCTTGGGATGTCCAAGTCAGGTGAATCCAGAGGTTAAGAAAGCAGCGTTCACTTACCCCAAGCACAGGCCTCGAATAGTCTTCGTCATCTCGTAGGCCCGACGCAGTTGTGTCCGCCCGAGTAAGTCGCGATGCTAGAGCGGGATCGAGTCTGTCATCAGCACGTCCGTCAGCTTCCTCTTTCTTTGCAGATGATGGCCTCAGTGGATTGCGTGGAGGTGGAGTCGGTGGTGGCCCGGCAACCATTTGCGCAGGTCCAGGACTTTCTGGAGGCGTTCGGCTCGAGATTCCCGCAGCAGCAAGGAGTGGTTCATAGGAACTGAAGCTATATGAGCGACTGTGTGTCCCTGCTCCATTTTCACCGCTTGTATTGCTGTTACTAGTCCCGCTAGGCTGTCGATGGTGGCCACCGAGCCTGTATTCGGCCGAGGAGGGACTCCCCGGAGGAGGGCTGGATGTACGAGCGGCAATGTATCCGTCTCGTCCCGTGTATGCACCTCCTTGTGCATGTGGGTATCCCACGTACGGATCAAACATGACTCCGTCAACTGGGCGAAGACCGCCACCGTCATCCATGTATGCGGAAGGTGGACGAGCAGTTACCGGTGGTGCAGCATTCTGCATCATACTATGTTCCGTATCGTCGTCTTCATCTTCCAATGGCGAACGATGACCGGCGGGTGCAGCAATCGCAGCCTCTCGCTCAAGTAATCGCTTTCTGCGCCGGCGATGTATCGAAAAGATGATCCATATGCATACAGATGCTGCTGCGAGGCCAACGATCAGGAATACTCCCGCAACTGCCCCTTTGTTTTTGAAGAACCTGCATACAAACAAGGAACTGAGTTATACATAGCGAGCGGATACGACATTATGACGTACTGAGAACCCCCTCCACCACCGTCTGAACTTAGCGTGGGATTCACCACGATCTGAGTGATAGTAGACAGTTGGCCATCCGAGTTCGTAGATGTAAGAGTAGAAGTAAACTGCGACGGAGTGCTTGTTATTGTCTGGCCGTCAGAGGTTACTGTGAAGAGCAGAGTGCTGGAAAGTGTTGTCCTATGCAAGAATTTGTTAGCACAATTTCTTGACAGGAGCATAGACACTTACTCTTGGGCTACTACGGTGGTATTGCCCTGGACCAGCGTTGTACTCGACAAAGAGGACCGAGTGGAAGTCGGTGTCTCACTACTCGATGTAGAAGTGGTAGTCGTCGTGGGAGTTTCTGAAGTCGTTGTGGGGCTTGTTGTAGTCGTGGTTGGCGGGTTGGAAGTAGTTGTCGTTGTCGTTGTCGGGTCCGAAGTGGTTGTAGTTGGCGATGTCGAAGTTGTAGTAGTCGTACCAGGATCACTAGTCGTCGTGGTTGTCGTTGTGTCTGACGTAATGGGATCGGTATTAGAAGAGACCGTAGACTGACTGGACGATGACACTGTAGTACCAGATGACGAGTCAGATGATGTCGACATAGTTGTTGTTTGTGATTGGGTAGTGGACGACGGAGGACTGGAAGAGGATGCAGAACTCGTGCTCTCACTTGTGGAAGCCGAGGTCGTCTGAGAGGCCGTTGTAGCAATGGTGGCAGTGGTGGCAGTGGTCGTGGCAGTCCTTGGCAAAGATCAGCGCAAGTCCTCGAAAATTCAATATTTGCCTGATACATACTGGGTGATACCGGAGGTTGAAGAGGCTGTTGTTAGAGGAGGGGAAGACGACGTAGAGGCCGACGTAAGGGAGGACGCGGAGGTTGCGATTGAAGAGAGGGAGGAAGACGTGGACATGGATTGTCGAGTGTCCGTATTAGAGAAAGAGGGCGTGGACGTGACCGTAGACGAGGTATTATCGGAGGATTGAGAAGAGGATGTGGGAACGCGAGAGTCGGTCGATGTCGGGCCGCCGGCCGATGTTTGAGTTATTTGAGTTGAAGACGTCGAGAGCGAACGAGACCCAGTCGTAGGCGCAGAGGATGTCGAAGACATACAGAGAGGGCAAGAGAGAGTGCGTGCGTTGAGTGAAAGTGGTGAAGCACCGGATGGAGGGGCGGTTCAGAGTGAACGGCAGAGGGAGTTGTCGGGAAGATGCGTAGACGACATAAGCAGAACGTGGAAGAGAGACAAGTCAGTGCACAGGTATGAGATTGGATTGGAACAGGAGAGATGAGGGGCAGGAGGGCAATTGAACGGAATGAGAATGGATAAGAGAGGAGCCGCTCCTCATCCCGATTTTGGGACTGGCTCGTTGCGGAAGGAGAACACTGTGTACGATGGCAACTTACCTGACTGATCCTGACGAGCTACGAGAGGGCCTACCATCTCTTGATCATTGTTGTCGCCGGTGTCGTCGACGAGAGCTGTGGTGGTGGTGAACGTGAGTTGAGTGTGAGGGCGTGAAGGGATACGGAACTTTGTTGACTGTTGTTGTCGGACATTGTCGATTACAGAAGACCCGCTGCGGTGCTTCCGTCCGAAATAATGACGTTTGACGTGTGGCGCGGCACAGCTCCTTCCATTCTTAGCAAATCCGTGCCTGACTCTCATTCACCATGTTCTCTCTGCTCCCTGCTCTCTGCTCAACCTGCTTGCCGCGCCCTCTCATCTTCGCCATTGGGCCAAGCACTGCGCATGCATATGGCAGAGCACATATCCTTTACTGCGGTACCGTCGTATTGCCATTTTCGCAGGGTTTGTTCGGCCTGCCCACGTTTCTGGGCAATGCCCGTCTACGCGCATGGACTCTGATCGCCGCCGTGGAACAGCTCAGGTTGCATTCCTTCCCAATTCAATCAATGCTCCATTTTACAACCGGCATCGCGGCCTGCACTCAGTTCAAACAGATTCTGCTTTCCCGCTCCAATTACAGAAGGAGTCGCTCATTTGCTTATCACGCCGCGTGGCCGTCTTCTCACTTCCCATCTCAATGACCGTGTTGCAATTCTTCACTTCCCGCGACGTACAGCATTGTCAATAACGGAAATTTCTTAACTTCCGCATCCTCAGTATAAATACTGTCCCGAAGAGAATTCTGACTCAACTATCCAACCTGACAACACTGGCCTTCCACTTGTTAATATCGAATGTAACGAGCGGCATCGAACTATACTTAATACTGGCGAATCCCGACTGCCTCGAATCCTTGCGGTCAACGCGAAGCATGTCCTGCTTTCCTATTGCCTCGTTTACTCGCTTTCAGGACGTTTTCACATACAAGTTCGAGCTTCTAAAACCGGCTCTTACAAAGGTTCTCTTCTTGCTTGCATCTACTTCTGTGTTCGGTGAAGATAAAATTTGCTCATGTTCTATCTTGCTTGAGACCGAAGGGACGGGCATCAGGGATGAGAAGTATTGGCTGAATGCGAATATCCCTCCTTCCAGACCTCTCGCATCCCCGAGTGGCGGTTCCGATGCGGTGAAATGCGCTCGCTGTCATCGACATCATCGACTGCAACAACTTGATGGAGGAACAACAGATTCTCCCCACCTTTTTTGCCGACAAGTGCTACCGTTTCTCCAAAAGCAAGGCATCATCCACTCCACGTGGTTGAAAACATTTGTAAAGTAGCGTTCTCTAATCTCTTCGCGGCTGCTGGCTCTCTTCCAGACAGGAGGTCGCTTATGCGATGACTTAATCGTATCTCTTAACGACAAGTGCTACCTTGCTATAAATATATGTCCCTCATATGGAGAGACTACGTCAAGTGACCATATTTATCCTTGAATTGGCCGAAAGAACATTGATTAAGCCCTTGATATCCGGGCATGCACGCTCCAAGCGCTAGTTGTTCTCCGTGTACGTACAAGACGGGGATTCGAGACGTATAAATGGCCCTTGAGTCGAATGCATGGGAGTGCAGGTTCACCCAGAAGAACGAGCCGCAATTTACATGCGGGCCTAATTAGTGATCCAAGTCCCTGTATGTGATCATCTTTTACCATGAGAAAACTACCGCTCACGAAACTCACATATATCTTTAAAATATTCTCTCAGACCGCAGTTGAGTGTACGAAATTACACGGCTTCATGCGGGCACGAGCACAAGGATGTGGGTCGCTATTCTTCCGTCGGAGCATCCACGCAGGCATATTTAAGTACTGAGGTGATCCTGATTTTCTAACTACAATCATGATCAACCTCATGCATCCAAGGATATATATTTACGCTTAGGTCTGAGCGCCTCTATAAACTTGGCATGATGCTTCCACGGTTTATTTCTTCTACAAATTGTCCAATACGCCATCATTAATAAATCCAGGGAAAGTGCTCGTAATAGAGCGTTGTTGCTTGGCTTTCTATAAATGGTACAGAGCGGGATTGATGGATGGAGAGCGCTGTGTCGGTTGTTTGGCCGTAACGGATGAGACCAACACATCTTTGCGAGCGCCACACAGGATATATCTTGCTGGATAGCGGTTTGGATACGTGAGTGATACCCGAGGATGCGCTAGTGATGTTGCAATCATGTTGTGCACACAGCTATACCTCGCCCGAGAGTTTGCTTCTATATGATGCCGCGGACAACGAATCTGTGCGAGAACATGATAGTCAAAGAAGTTCACTGATGACCCACAATTTAATGCCTTTCGGAGACTGTAAACTTTGACCACCTGAGGGTGGATGGAAACGGATTCATTCCCGTGACTATTTCTTGGCAAGAAGAAAGAAATATATAAGGGGGATCACGCACGTTGAGGAGAAAGCAGCAGCGCTGATAAGTGAAACAGACGCGGATCCGTATGCGAAGGGGCATGTCGGTGCCTTGCAGCAATGCTAGTGGAAATGTGGACTGTGCAAAGCAAAGTGGCTGGAAGTAGGAATATGCAGTGAAAAATGCGAGAGATGCAGAGCAGAGAGAAATGAAATATAAGTAAGATGGACGGGAGTTGTGCGTGGGAAATGATAGCAGACTGAGAAAGGCTGTACTTTACATAGCGATTGTCTCTCTTACACAGACCAGTTCTGCTTGCCTCGTCAAAACGACTGCGGGGACCAGCCGCTTCTCTATTTATCATCCGACACATACACACTCCTTTGCTCTTCTCTCCCTCTCTCCACCAGCCCCGCTATTTTTAAATATGCCTTTTCGTCTCAATCTTCTCTCTCCGCGCAATACTCGCAATCCAACAAACCCACGAGTCTCCATCTCTGCTGCAAGAGAGGACGACTACGACAGCTCAGACAGCACAGATTCAACAGAGACGGCACGCTCTTGCTTTCACTCCGCCCCCGAGGCGCGCGACCACAATGTGTATGTCGCGTCGTCCTCCACCTCTCTCCCGGCCGGCGCGTCCTACCGTGGGTCGTCCGAATTTCTCCTCCACCCGACCCATTCGCACGAACCCGGCAGACTGTCCGCCTCCTCATCCACAGTCCCGACGCCAATTCCTTCCCGTAGTGGGTCGCCGCTTCCTCAGTTCTACTCGTCCGCGCAAAGTTCGTCGTGCACTTCGGACGCGGATAGCGAACCGACCAGCCCTTTGCTGCCTCGCAACCGACGAAACCGGTGGTGGAACGATGACGGGCGGCGTTGGTGGGTGGCATCCCGTGAAAGCCGGAGAAGACGGCGTCGAAGAGGAGGCTGGTGCAGTCCAAGATCCATCAAGAGAATCATAAGGGTGATTCTTCGTCACCCGCTTTTCCCAACGCAGCCCACCTCGATTGTGAGTACTCGGCCTCCGGCGGTGTTTAGTGTCGGCTAATGATTTTAAAATACTGATTTACTTTTCTAGCTCTTAACCTTACTAGTTCTCACCATTTTCGGCATTTTACTTACACTCTTCTTAATTCACGTCTTGAATCCCGACAAGGAGCCTTTGCCGTGGCGCGCTTACTGTTCGATACCCTCCAGCTCTACGTCGCCCCCTTCGCTGAGTGCCACAGCGTATTCTCCTGGATTTCCGTTCAATTCTCTCTCTCCCTCGGATGTCTCGTCCCTTTCATCATTTATTAGCAACACGTTCCCGCCACCTCACTTTGATGATTTTCCTCCGGCCGGTGTATTTTTGGGAATTTTCACGATGGATTCTGCTGTTGAACGGCGTATGCTTGTGAGAAGCACGTGGGCGAGCCATGAGCGCAGTCGAAATGGCGCTGGCGCTGGCGACGGTGGTTTAGGGACCAGTCGATCCATTGTACGGTTCGTCGTAGGCAAGCCAAGAAGTAGCTGGGAAAGGCGAATTCAGTTAGAGGCTGAAAGTGAGTTGCACGATTTGTTGCTCTTCGTGTGCTGTCTTACATGGGACTCTTTGCTAGCATATAACGACATGATTGTGCTACCCATTCCTGAAAACATGAATTCCGGAAAAACGCATGCCTTCTTCACCTGGGCTTCGACTGAAGCATGGGTCCCTCCTTTACCGGATAACTATAATCGTACTCTCTCGCCCAATTTTTCTTACACGAATGTTACGGCGAACCACACGATTCCTCTTGCCAAACATGACCCTGTTCATGTTCGTAGAGAATTAGCCATGACTGGCCAACAGAAACCATGGGTACGGCCCGACTTCGTTGTGAAAGTGGACGACGACTCGTTTGTCATGCTTGCTGAATTGGAAGCCCGCTTGCGTGTTGAGCTGCACACGAAAACACGCAATTCACTCAATGGTGACACGCTGGTGTCGCGCCATCCTGATCCAGACACGGAACTTCCACATAGTGAGATGCCGGAGCCGGACGTGCACAAGTCCAGCTCCACGAGTGCACATCTCATCAACTCTACCGCTGTTGTGCACCAGGAGCCCCGGGCTCCGGTGCCTCACGTATTTTCGACCCCGTCTCCGCATGACGACCCACTTATTTATTGGGGTTACTTGGTCAAAAATCAGTTTATGGCAGGCGAATTGTATGCATTGAGTTGGAGCCTATCGGAATGGGTGTCGCGGGATCCGGTAGTGAAGGGTATGACGAAGGGGAAGGAAGACAAACAGGTGGCCAAGTGGATGAGAGTTCATCCTCGGGCTTCCGAGGTGCGATGGAAGAGTGAGAGATGTTGGATTTATGACCATCCCCGAGCGGGCACAGTGTATGTATTTTCCCTCTTCCTTTAATAATTCATATTAAAATATTGGATTATGACAGGTACTCGCATGGCTATTTGTTCCCATCAGAAGCAACAAGGATACGCAAAAACATTCTTTCATACCTCGGTTCTGTGCCGACTCTCTTCGGCGATCCATCACCCTCCACACCAACGGCTGCAGCGCCTGTAGGCGGTGACGACTCCGCGTCTCCGACATCGTGGGCTTACTCGAGCGTATCAACCTTTGGCGTACGGTATGATCCACCACTATCAAACCTCACCACTTTACAAGGCATAGAAGCGCTTGTGGAGGGCTCAGATATGTCAATGCTAAAGGAAGGTGGTGACTTTACTGCCAAAGACGCTTGGATGGTACGCGAAGGGCGACGAAAACGTTACGAGGACAAGCGTGTTGGTGGGACCATCGTGGTGCACTTCATTAAAAAGAACCCATGGTTTTTGGAGACTGCGCTTGCGCTTCTTGAGGGCGAGGAGATGACTTCGAGGGAGCGAGTGCTCAGTCCGCCTGAAAGCAAGACAATGGGTGCGAATGCCGTCAATTATTTGGATTCTACCTTGTCGGACAGAGTGGCAGTACAACTAAATCGTGGTGGACGATAGCGTCAGCAGGAGCTGCTCGGTCAGTTTTCTGCCATTTTATCTCTCGTATTGCTTTGTGAGAGGAGTCTACTCGGAGGGATTTGTGCTTGAATCTCCGTTAACAACAACACCACTTTTTTTGCTAAGTGTACCATAATATTAATACCCTCAAAATTCAAAATTCCAAAAAGCATGTACAACTGCCCACACACGCATACCTTCCTTCATCGCTGCGCTCCCTCGATTATTGTTCATTCTTTTTTTCACCTCCTGCTTCATGTGAGCGGCAGCAGCTACCATTACACACAACTCCTTTCATATTGACCTGACCCCCCCTTTTTTTTATTTCTATGCACGTATAGACTTGCAAAACCATTCGTTTTCTCCTTCCCTACCTTCTGCGAAGTAAAATATTATCTGGACTGTTAGTTAGTTAGCCAGCTTTTTTCTTTGTTTATTCTATACCACAGCTCTTCAATGGATTTCTTTTCTTTCCGATCAATCAGTGGTTGGATGAGTATTCGACGGATGGTCTTTATCTTCCATTCTCCTTTGCATCGAGGTGCGTACAGTGTTGATACATGACAATAACTGCTCGCTCTGGTCCTCCTACTTCAGTTAGTGCAGACCTTTTCCGTATACTTTCTTCCGACTCGACCGTTGCTTCATTTCATCCCAGAATACTGCAAGCTTTACTCTCTTCGCTCCGAGCTTCGGAGATGTACCGGATTGGCCGTCTTCAGGTAGAGTGAAGCTTCCTCCGATACGGGTCTCAATCTTCGTGACGATGATATCACCATTGTCGCTTGCAAGTCCATCGCAGAGGAATGCGATGTATGTAAGCCATGGAGCAACGTGTTGGTCTGCTATCATGACGGAGACTTAATTGCCTAGAAAACAGATGAATGGAATTATTCGGAAGTTAGACGACTGCGAACTCGATGTCATGGACAATTAACACACTTAAGAAAAGTGGTCCAATAATCTCCTTATTCAGAGTAATGAGTACCTTCTTGAGTTTCATGGACCACAAGTTGTCTGCAATCTTGTAGTATTCATCATGTACAGTCTTCTGTTCCTGTAAGAGTACTTTATCTTCTTTATTGACAGTGCTAAAGACAGCCACTAAGAACTCAGCTTCCACCTCCTTACTTTCTCAGAGCTTTCTTGTTTGTTCTAATACCTGAATCTGAACATGTTAGCCTGAAGAGAGGAAAGAAGCAACAGTGTTGTGTTGACCGGTGAAGAAAGGTAAGAGAGTCTCTGCTTTATGTGCTAGTTTTTGCGAGACATAGTTGTAGTATTTCAGACAATTTAGGTTGGCGTCTTCATAGTGTAGAAGCTTGATAAATGACGGAGCAGCTGAGGAGAGAGCAGGTGTGATAGACGCTAGCAGTTCTGGAGCCGGAAGTGAACAGACAGTATGCATTCCTGGGTGGCACAATTGATTTTTGAGGAAATGTAGGGTCAAGTTTTTGGCCCTACCTAGTTTCAGAATCATCAGTGGCAGCTTGATCGAAACTACAACAATGCTTACCAAGGTCAACAATCCTGAGTTCTATCTCATCTTCACTGTAACCTTTGTCTTCACTATAGTGAAGATTAAGTGTCTTGTAAAAGATATATTGTCTAGCTAGTACAACTAACAATGCAAGCAGAGCTTATAAGGTGTTCAGAATCCAAATCACAACCAGATCCGTAGGATGACTACTGTGCTTTTCACACCTGATGAAGACCAGATTGATGTCGGGTAGTAATAAAGAACAGCTTTGGGCGTATGAGCATCTTCAGGCATTGTGGAAGTAAAATGCAGAGTAACTCAGCCAAAGATCGAAGACATCAGGATTCAGGAAAGGAGACGCTTCTCACGTCATCAGAGGAAGTTGAAGTGATCGACGCGCTGCTTTGAGATGCGTACTATTACAAGATTCATTTTACTTCATTTCTCCCTTTCATTCAGAACAGACTTTCCCCATACACTTTCTTCCAACTCGACCGTTGCTTCATCTCATCCCAAAATGCTGCAAGCTTCACCCTCTTCGCGCCAGGCGTTATCTCTAATGACGGGTCTGGAACCTGGTTAGGTGTGGGCGATGCAACGGATTGGAAGTCCTTAGGTAAAGTGAAACCTCCTCCAATACGGGTCTCGATCTTCGCGACAATGGTATCACCATCATCACTTGTGAGGCCATCGCAGAGGAACGCAATGCGTGCCAGCCATGGGGCAAGGTGTAGATCCACTATGGATACTTGATCACCTGGATAAGTGCACGGGAAGTCAGATGACCGCGAAGTCGACACCAGAAACACGCGTGCACTCTATGACGTACCCAAGGAGAACGGGCCAGTAATCTCCTTGTTCAGACTTACGAGCGCCTTCTTGAGTTTGACTGACCAACGATCGTTTGCAGTCGCGCGGTATTCATCACGCGCAGCCTTCTCTTCTGGAGAAAGTGCGGCGTCCTCCTTATCAGCAGCACCGAAGACCGTCACGAGGAAGTCAGCCTCCACTTTCTTGCTGTCCCAAAGCTTTCGTGTCCTTTCCGATGCCTGAATCTGCGCGTTCTGGCTCGCAGTGATGTAAGAGCTGATAGCATCGCGTCTTCCAGAGAAGAAAGGCAAGAGCGTCTCCGCTGTCCGCTTCAATGTTGACTGAGAAGCGTAATTAAAGACTCTGATTTTAGGACTCGCATCGTCCGAATGCAGCAGGTCGATGATCACCGATGCAGTTGAGGAAAGTGCAATCGTGGCAGGTGCCAACGCTGGAGCTGGAGCAGAGGAGACTGTATGCGTACGAGAAATTGCGGAGCGCGATTTGTCCAGGAACTCCAGCACAGACTACGTAAGGAGATAGGATGAGCGAATGATGCGTGGAGCCAAGGCAGGTAGACTACCTTCGTATCCGTGACCGCCTTGTATCGATGGTCGTCGTCGGGAGCGAGGGTCTTTTCGAGTGGCACGACAAGCGTTGGTACAGTTCCTTTAAACGTACATTTAGCATGTATTATCGTCAATGAGCGATGGCCATTGCATTACCCTGTGGATTGATTCTGAGGAAACTTAAAGACAGGTTTTCGGCCTTGCCTATTTGTTATCAATATTATTGGCGGTTGTCTTGCATAGTTCACGATGATGCTCACCGAGATCAACAATCTTGCGCTCTAGTTCGTCTTCTCCATAGCCCTTCTCCTCTCTAGAACGAAATTTCAGACGGTTAAAGGAGACACGGCTTATAGACAACTGACAAGGCAAGGAGAGCTGTGTTTCGTTTGTGCGATTAGCCTGGAGACTTTCCACTGTAATCGTAATTACACACCGCATGCAGACCATATTGACGATGGGTTGTAGTAGAGAATGGCCTTGGGTATATGCGAGGTTTCAGACATGGTGGAGGTAAATAGCAGAAGCGTTAAAACTAATAAAAGGACGCGTCTTGTGTCATATCGGAGCGGCGGCACCTGAGTGATCGACGCGTCCGCCACGCGCCTGTCTTAGTCTAAAGCAATCTCGAACTTTCTCTGCCACCTTGTTTCAACGCCTCACAAAAGGTCGCCTTCATCTTCTGCATTTCTTTCTTTCTCTCTATCTCACTTCACGATGTCCGAAGCAACTGACCCCGCCGTTGTATCAAACGAAGCTCCTCCCGCAGAAGAGAAACCAGCGGAACCAGTTCAGGAAATAACTGAGCCACGGTAAGTCGCGTCCGAGCCGCTACATGCGTGCAATTGACTGAAACGCCACATATTCCAGTCACTCATTCTACGAAACAGATGAGAAACTCACACTCGAGATATTTGACAAAGGCGCAAACCCGGATGAAGTAGCAATCAAGTTCGAGCCTCGTACAGTAAGTCAAGTCCCATCTAATAACCCCATCCTTCCTCTCTACTTTCGTTTGTTGCTCTTGTTACTAAAGCCAATTCGATGTAGTTCACATACCAAAATGGCTCAACGAAAAGACTTATTCTCCAGCCTCTGAAAGGCGAAATCGACATAGAGGCGAGTAACTTCTCTGTTGGGAAAGTCAAAGTCGAAGTCCGATTCGTGAAGCGTGCACAAGGACGATGGGGTGCTCTTGTTGGTGATACGCCAGATGGTAAGTATGCTCCCTCTTGCGCCTTTCCTCCTCAAATTACTCACAATTTATTATCCTATGACATAAAGTCCTTGCAACGACACCCCTCCCAGCTCCCGTATCACCACCCGTCCCCGAAGAACCTTCCGTCAAACCCAAACCTCGAAAGAACTGGGACAGCATCACAACCGCCATCTTATCAACCGACAAAGAAGTATCCATTAACGACGACCCCAACGCTGGTGGCGACGCCGCTGTTAATAACTTCTTCCAAAAACTGTATAGCAACGCCGACGAGGAGACCAGACGGGCGATGATGAAGAGTTACGTTGAGAGTAATGGAACTACTCTTAGCACGAATTGGGCTGAAGTAAGTAAGGGGAAAGTTGAGGGGAAGGCTCCTGAGGGTTCGATTATGAAGAAATGGGAATCATGAGTGTCTGAGTGTATGCTCTATGTATTCCTCTGTATTCCTGTCTTGTTATCCTCAATGAGAAATTCTATTTGGAACGAATTTAAGCATACATTCCGAAAGAGAGTATTGTACAAAACATGTTTTATATATACATATAGTCATGGCATACATGAGATCGTGTTTTACGATATGATACACCTCCCACAAGTGGGATCCTATACTTCCGTTCTCTAATGTCTTGATACACAGTTCGACTGACGTTATCAAGATTCTTCCGAACGTTGTATTGTAGCACTAGTAGCTGACAATCGAAGTGGATTCCGCTTCGGTCGCGGCAAAGGTTCGGTCCTCGTTGATACAGATCGCCCAAGGAATGTATTTGAGAACGGATTGGCGTTGAGAGACTTCGTCGAGTCTTCCGCAGCGGAGAATTGTGGAGTCGTTGGTGAATGACCAGCGGAAGAATCAGGAGGCGTCAATGGACGATAAGCTTGATTTGTCTGAATCCGAATGGGTTGAACGGGTTGCTTGGTCGCGGCGTCCGCCGCAGTATCTAGTGGACTTGAGAATGGATTGCGCGGGTCACCATCATTGACCACAGCTCTCGGTGGAAGCGAAGGGAACTGTGACTCGGGACTACGCTTCGTCTCCCGTTCATAAATCTTATAATCATCTTCATCCTTCTCCGGCACAGCAGGAAGCGAAGGCGGATAAATCGAAGGACTGGAAGGTGTAGGAGAAGGAGAACGGCGCTCGGGTGCGGAAGCGGGTTCCGACGACTCGCGCACAGGCTTAGCCTCCGTGAAGTCACTAGTAACCGCTATGCTTACTCCTTCTCCAGGCGGAGTATTAAGCCGTGCTTCACCCGTCGGGTTATACCGATAATAGTCGCTGAACGGACCGTTGTATGTCTCAACATTTCCAGGTGGTTTTCTGACAATGCCAGTCAAACCTAAAGCGCCTCTGTGCGAGTCACCAGAATAAGAATTTTGAGAACCAGCGCGCTGCATGGTGCCATCGTGTCCAGCGCTGGGACCGCTTCGAAGGCTAGGAGCCATCAAGTAACGCTGAGGATCGTCCCCATATAACCCAGGTGGAAGACTACGCCCGCCGACAGCTTGATAAGTTGTTGGCTGCTGAGACATCTCTGGAGGCCCAGAGAATCGTCGGAACTGGGCATTGGCCAGGGATCCGCGAGCAAGCCTCTGGCGTCTGCGGCGACAGCACCAGACAATGCCACCTGCGAAAGCCAGAATTGCCAGTGCAACAACAGTGAACACGCCAGCTACGGCGCCTTTGTTATCAAAGAATCTAAATGGATCACTTTAGTTCTATTATGCATGTATGATTCCGGACCAGAAAGACTTACGTCGAATCATTCAAGGTTGACACACTAGGAATAGATGTAGGATTGGCGAAGACACTGGTGAAAGTCTGGGGAGGAGATCCATTCTTGCCACTTTCAACAGAGATACTCGTGATAAACGCAGGAGTAGTGGTAAAAGTTGAGCTTCCGGATGTAATCGTGACAGCCCTTGCTGTTGCGAGAGTCGAGTCGACATGCACTGCAGAAAAAAAACGTTATCATAAGAAGTGGGTTGTGTTTGTGGTAGTCGACGTACCACTAGTGGCCGACGAAGCTACGCCAATTAAGCTATTTCCCAGATTTGTACCAGTTGAATCTGATGCCGTTGTTTGGGTACCTCCAGTATCTCCGTTTGACGGAGAATCTTGCCGCACAACACCAGATGAAGAAGACCCGCTTGGTTGAGGAGATCCTGCTGCCGTAGTAGTTGACTTCTGCTCTGTAGTGCCCGAGGTAGTCGGAACAGGTGCCTAGTAGAAGTAGATAAGACCTACTGTAAAGTTTGATGAGAAAAATGCAAATACCTGGTTAGTCGTGCCTGTCTGACTCGGACTATCGGAAGGCGTGGTCTGGGCGTTTTGTGTAGAGACACTTGTAGGAGTCGTAGCTGCCACTGAAGTCGTTGCTTCTTTCGATGAAGTCGACGGCGTTGGGCTTGGCTGCGCAGGCGTATTATTGTCAGGACGGGAAGGAGCGGAAGACGAGGAAGCAGATGATGTTGAGGGTGATTGCTCATTGGACTTAGGTACCTGACTCTTTGCTGAACCGGTGTCGGCGGCAGAAGCTACAGAGGACAATGCTGAAGAGGCTGCAACGTTCTTGGGCACAGTAGTGAAGACTCTATCTGAAGATGACCTGTGAAGACATGAGTCGAAAATAATGCACTGCTGAACATTAAGCAGACATACGTGGCAGAGGTTTCTTCAGCAGGGGCGGAGGTGGCAGACGGTGTGAACGACCCGGGTATGACACTGGCCGATGGTTCAGCAGCGCTTGCTATGGGCTTGGACAAGATTGCTGATTCTGAAGCCGACTGCGAGTTTGTCATAGACGGAATGGCCGAAATAGCACTGTCCGAGACCAAGAACTTTTCTGCAGCGAGCTCAAATGCATCCCCTAAAGACGGAGGAGAATCCAAGCGGGCACGTCCTCGGAGGACAGGATTAGCATTAGCAACGGGACGAGACATAGCAGCACGGAGTGCAACTACATGGACCGAGAGACGGAGAGGGAGTACCAGCAAGAGTGGGAGGAAAGCTGCGGAGATGCCACGACGACAAGGACATTTTCAGTGCTGCATATACTAACGAAAATATGGATAGAAGGGACGGAGTCTGAGCTGGCAGGACAGAATCCGGACCTCGCGGGAGAGCAGATCATGCAGTCAGAGGCTGTATCTTTCCCGCCCATACGTGTCCTCCCTCTCAGGGGCCCCACTACATGCGATGTATATCCTGAGAAGCCATACATTCTGTGTGTTCCTCGTGAACAGTGCGCCGTTAAGCCTGAGTAGTCCGATTAGACACCCCGCCAGCTGGCAGAATACACAAACTTATCGTCACGCGTCTCCTTCATCGCGCGTTCTGCCTCTTTCTCGGTAATGTTATCATGTGCATCTCGTTTCTCATTTTCAAAAACAAACATGCATATTATTATCCGATATAGATCCTCTGCAATAAGGTACAAATGAGAAAGATAGCAATATTCTAACGATCGGAATGAACGGAATCCGTGCTGCGGGCCCGGTTTACTCGCGTGAACAAAACCAATATATCCTGGGAAATCAATCACTGCTAATGAATACGGAGTGGGTGAAACAAGTCTTGCTGGGTATAGTCTTTAGCATGGTATGAGCCTATGAGAGCGAAAACATTCAACAACATATGGACACCTGGGAACACTTGGCGCTGCCTGAGCGAAACAACTGTCAATGCAAAGTTGCTTCAGATGTCAGGGGTGGACAAGACAAGGCTTACCCAGGCCTAGGCCAGACTCGTCGAGCAAGGAAACAGGATCATCCATAATCCAGACGTACTCCCTCGCTAGCCCCGACGAGCCAAACCTCGACACCTAACAGCACCTTCCTCCCGTGCCTGGAATCCAGCTCTTCATCTTCAATTTGATCGAACCACGTCTCCTTCCGCTACTGGAACTGCCACTGCCAAAGCTAAATCGACTCGAGCTATTTATTCGCCGGAGTGCGCGATCTCCGTAGCTGACGCCACTGCCAGCTTTCTCTGGGTTCAGCTCTCCAGACTCAATTAGGAGCAAGATCTGACGGGCGACGAGCATAAAGGGCGCCTCGACATTTTCGCCTGTTAATGAAGACGTTTCTATGATATGTACCCCTGAAGTTAAGTTACAGTCAGCAGTGCCGCACTATCTAAACAAGTCGATAACTGTGTACTCACCATGCTGAGATGCCCATCTACTCGCTTCTGCCCACTCTACCTCCCGTTCATCATCCCTGTCAGATTTGTTGCCCACTAGTACCGTAACCAGGTTCGTACTGCCTAATGCCCGGGCGTCATCAAGCCACCGAGATAAATTCACATATGAGTTTCGACTACCCGCGCAAGCTCATTAGCCTCGTTGTGATTGGAGACGAATGGAGACTTACTCCGTTATATCGTATACGAGAATAGCCCCAGCTGCACCCCTGTAATAACTCCGTGTTACTGATCTACACAATTGCTTATGAGCCAAGGCTTCCTCGTCATCAACGAACCAATTCATACCGGAATCTTTCTTGTCCCGCCGTATCCCATAGCTTATCGACAACTGATTAGTACTTGACGCAGCTTCTTAACGGAAGTGATTACACACCTGTAATTTTATCTTTTTATCTCCTACGTTGATAGTACGACTCGAGAATTCGACTCCAATAGTATGTTGAGAGTGCGGCTTGACTTGAACGAGAACAGCGTCGGTATATGCCTCGTGTCACACGATGATGGTATTGAACTGAAACACTCACAGCAGTTCTGAGTGAAATGATGCAACAAACATGATTTCCCAGTGCCTGCTTCACCTAGTGCAACCAAAATATAAGACTGTATATTGTAAAATATAAAGAGTTGAACACACCGATGATTATGAACTTGAGTAAGAAATCTGCCGCGTGGTCAAGGGTCAGCAAAAAGTACGAACACGTCAACGAACATCAGACCCGCCACACACCGTAGGTCTCTACGAGTTCGGTCGCATTGGCATCGTCCTCATCGACATATGCCATCCTGAGTGCTGGTATGGTGGATGAAGATAGAGAGACAGGGTTCCATATGGAGGCCACTGCATTGACAGACTAGCGTCTTAGTCAATCTCGTGCGACTTCCGAGCGCGTCACCGTTCACTCCGCCACGCGCCGCATTGCACATGAAATTATCCTCTACTTTTATTCACTACGTAGCTCTCACTGCTCTTGGACTCAGTACCTAGCCACGACGACAAAAAGCTTTGCTGCTATTAGGATCTTAAAATATTATGAGAAATGGCATCTGGAATACATTTCCCAAATTTACTTGTCCTCCGGCATCACCAACCTTTCCATGTAACCCAGACATCTACAACAGTATCCGGTTTCCCGCTATCGGAGTCACATACATAAATCCAGGGATACGCTGCGAAAATAAGGCAAGCATGCTGTCCAACAATCTGAACCTGTTCACCAATAGTCAACGTCTCGCTGTCCTCACCGCTACTCTCGAAAACAGATGCACTCGTTCTGGTTAATATACCATGTTCCTGTGAAATTCGACTGAGTCTCCACTTCTTCCCAACTACCTCTCCAAAACCTTCTATTGGCCCTTTGTCTTTCGACATCGCTATGGCACCAGCATCGACCATAGCCTCATCTTCGCCATTCGCTCCACGACCGGGGTAGTACGAAACAACGGTAGCAAGTACACTCTGGGAAATTCTGTTAGGTGAGATAAGACTTGTACCGAGCTGCTGTAGGTCCAGGAGAGGATAATTCCCCGCATGAAGCTCAAGCAGGCCGTTCAGTTGTTGCTTTAGTTTCAACTTCGTATCGGCGGTCGCCGCGTGCATTGTTGGAGTCGATCCAACCGATAAGACGAAAGGCGTTGAATGGCTAGTAACCTCAGGAGCGCCAGCTAGAAGCGCAAGGGCTAACCCTGCAGCTGTGTTGACAGCTTCCAGCTCACGAGAAAGGAACCCGGCGGCTTCGTCTAGCGAAGCGGAGGCGTATGAACCGCCTTGGTGACTGTAGAATCCATGAATGGATACGACAGGCGATGATATGAGCCTACTTAGAAAGGCCTCGAAGAGTATTGAAGTTACGGGGATACCAGCTCTCCTGTCATTTCTGTCAGTAGTTGCTTCACAGGGCTTTGAATTTATTCACTTATCACCGCAGTCGACCTTCACGAATACCGACCTTCTGCGAGGTTCTGTTCTTTGGCTTTCAAAGGCCTCCAGAGCAGCGATTTGGTCGGGATGGTCCACGTGAAGCCTCAATACTGCGCCGTGCTTTGAAAGCTCGTCGGACAAGGCTGAAATGTCTGCGATTTTGTTTACACTGATTGGCATGCCGTATAGAATCTGGTATTATTCTTTGCGTCAGATCGACTATCAGGGGCGGATATTCTCTACTTACATCCTTGACTACTCCTTCAGCGACTAAGCCCGATCGTAGGACTTGCCATGCCTCCATTAAAGTTGATACAATGACCGCATGTGTCTGGCCGACCGAGGTGACCAGTTGCAGTCTCGCCCCTTCCGCCGTCTATACGCATAGTCAACAAGCGGCTGTTAGAAGATTTCAAGTTTAGACTAGCCTTGTGTGATTTCAAGTGTGCTCTGAAATCAGCACCCCATTCGTGAGCCGTTCCAAGCATCCGAGCACAGTTTCTCGTAAATACAGCTCGGTCAACAACAAGTGCTGGCGTTCGGAGGTCACTCAAAGGCTTTCCAACAAATTCTTCACATAACGCTTTCTTTGATGGTAAACTGAGCAGGTCTACGGGTGTCCTTGACTGCGGAGGCAACATGGTTGTATGCGTTTGAGTAATCAGGTCCAAGTAAGTATTATCTGCCATCACGGATCACTTGCTTTGAGCAGCGGGCCGTCGGACCGCCTTTACATGTTCCGTTATGTTTACAGCAATCGTGTAGGACAATATTGCTATCAGATTCCTGCTTGTTCATCGTACATCGGATTGTCTAGTAAACGAAATTATTATGACGGCGGTCAACCCCTTGCACCCCAGTATAATCCCGAAACTCGATCCAGAGTTTGCTGCTTACTGGAATGCTAATTCGCAGTATCAGCTTGGTCCTCATCAAGTCCCTTGGGACCCGGCCATTCGCAAGAATCCTCCCGTTGTTGGAGCATCGGAGCCGTTAAAAGTTGGCCTCACGAAAGACATCCGTTTGTCAAAGTTCTTCATTCGGGTATGCTGGCCAGAGAACCCATCTAAGGCGCCAGAGGACGGATGGCCGGTTTTTCTCTTCTTCCATGGCGGTAAGCATTTTGGACAGTACTACAGTACTGCAAATAAACTGATCATGGCATCAAAGGCGGGTGGACTCTTGGAAGTATTGATACGGAGAATCATTTCTCAAGCCATATGTGCTTAAGTCCGTCTCCATGCTCATGCATGATAACGTACCGGTCTTAAGTATATTCATTAGAGGCCAATTGCGTAGTTGTTTCCGTGGACTATCGCCTTGGGCCAGAGGAACCGTACCCCGCCGCAGTTGAAGACGCCAAGGAGGCTTTCCAATGGGTCCTCGAACATGGCTGGTCGGACCTCAAAGTGAATACTGCACGATTCGCCGTTGGAGGCTCTTCGAGGTAAGGCTTTCACAAAACAATGCATAGGATGTCTCTGACATCTGACATGCAGTGGTGCTAATCTTGCCGCCATCATTACTCATAAAGCCTCCCTCAGTAAACCTCCGATACCTCTGGCTTTCCAGGTGCTCGTAGTTCCTGTTACGGACAACACAGCCTCTGTATCAGGTCCCTACGCCTCATGGCAGGAGAACCGCGATACTCCGGCCTTGACACCTGAGAAAATGCATTGGTTTAGGAACAATTACAGTCCGAACCCAGATGATTGGAAGAAATGGGACAATTCTCCCATTTTCGCTCCCGAAGAGTCGTTTTCTAAAGTTCCTGATGCATGGGTTGGGGTATGTGAGCTTGATATCCTTAGAGACGAGGGGATTGCATATGCGGAGAAGCTCGAGAAGGCAGGCCACAAAGTAGAGCTTAAGGTGTACAAGGGCTCGCCGCACCCGATCATGGCTATGGACGGTGAGTGCCAGCGCAGGGGTTATGTGCGACTGTAATCACTAACCAAAACTTTGTCGCCCAACTTTTCTGACAGGGTAAGTGGCGCACGCTTCCATATGACCACACTTGACAATGACTAAACCTTGAATTTTTAACCTTCCAACTTACAGTGTGCTTCAGTCCGGGAGAGATCTAATTGCTGATGCAGCCAATGCACTTAAGCGAGCATTTCATGGCGATAGCATAGAGTCGTAAAATTCAGCTTTGCGCCTCAGCCTGTTGTTTTAGTAATGAGTACATGTAGTAGAATCCGTTTGTGCAAAAGCGGAATTAAGAGAATCACATGTCGTCTTGCGCACGTGGGACTTTAGAGGAACAGGATATCCGGTTCCGGCGCTCAAACGCTGACACTCTCAATTACCATAACGGAATGCTCTGAACATTTTCACTCTTGTTTCCTTACCCCTCTCGCCTACCTTCACATCCGAAAATAATCTGCACTCTACCTGACCGCTAATGGCAGACTCGACGACGACTGACCAAGTTGAGCACGAACTCATCTCGACTTCTCTCGATGTCGAACAGTTGGACACGAACCTCTTCCGCTCAAAGTCTCTATGGCTTCCAATGCGTGCAAGAGGTGTTTTCGGCGGCCAGGTTATCTCACAAGCTATAGTGTCTGCTACTAACTGTGTCGATCCCGCATATGGCTTACATGTACGCCTTTCGAGTTCTGTCATGTTAGTTGTACGATTGTCACTGACATTGCCGTTTCGAAGTCCCTTCATGTGAGAAATTTCTTACGAACAAATTCTGCTTTTTAATGATTATGCTGCAGTGCTACTTCCTTCTGAGTGCATCTCCGTCTCTACCCGTTCTCTACTACGTCGATCGACTTCGTAATGGTCGTTCATATGCGACGCGTTTTGTCCGAGCGGTACAAAAAGGACGAGCTGTTTTCATAATGATGTGTTCCTTCCACAAACCCGAGCCAGAACATCCGTTCCATCAGTGGCAGATACCGTCGAATGTACCGAAACCCAGCGAAGTTGAAATTGATTACGACTTTTATATTCGAATGCGGCAACTGAGTGAAACGAGCGAGCGAGCAAAGAAAATTCTTGACGGAATCATCCAAGTTCGTTTTAATCATCTTTTACTGCTGCCATTAGCACTACTAACTAAACACATGGCAAAAAGGAGCGGAAAAAGAGTTCAATACAATGCACTGTTCAGATTGAACGCGAAGTAGGAGACGGGACGACCATGTTCATGCATTACATGAGAGCACGAGGAATTCCAAAATACGAACCTGCGTACCAAAAATGCATACTTGGTTACATGTCTGATCTAGCTTTGTGGGTATCGCTTAAGTATCTACTCCTTTCCGATATTCACGTCGCCTTTTAAGCATTGGCGTCGGAGCTAAGACATTAGGCCTTAGAAGGTTTGGCGAGGGCGCTTCGGGCGCCTCAGCTCTGGGCATGTCGGTAAGTACTTGGGCATCGAATTTCGATTCATTTTGTGATTAACTTTTCCGTAGTCTTCGCTTGATCATTCCATATTTTACTATAGGTAATGAGGGTAACGTTGTTTGTGTGTATCCATTACTGATTTTTATTTCAACTCAAAGCGATGATTTTGATTGCTCCGACTGGATTCTTCACGTTGTAAGTAGACCTATCCACTGAAGCATGTGTTCGTCCCTCTTTAATCTTCCTTTCTCCAGATTAAATCGCCGCGCACGGGATCGGGAAGGGGAGTTGTCCAGGGCCAGGTAAGTATTATCTACTTACATCGTGGCTGAAAACTTGATTCCTGTACTTGCGTCAGATGTACGCTTCTGACGGGACACTGGTCGCGATCACCACCCAAGAGGGTGTCATACGCTCAGGAATAACGGGTCCCGAACGTCCTCGGGAAACAAAGGCGAAGTTGTGATAGAACTATACTGCCTCTTCATATTTCCATGACACGACAATATACTGTACCTATCCAGGTTTAATTCGTACTTGTGTCAGGCATGTTAGATATCGAGTGTTGCATCTTGAACATATATTTTCATCAGGATTTAATGAAGCTGTTACATCAACTATAAGAGTCATAAAAGGGTGACCTAGTCTATAGTCATCAACTAGGATATAAAATACAGAAAGGCAAGTTGAAGGACGAGTCCTAGGAAATTTGCCTTGACCTAGAAACTAGTTAAATCACTCGAAATTGAGATGCGAGGTTAGTTCTGTATTCATGTTTGAAAGGGAAACGTTTCTAAGCATGAGATGTAAGTAAATCATGAACTTGGAAAGATTGGACAAACTATGCTAGCTCAGAAGGACCTGTACTTGCCATCATGTTAATAGAAGTCTGTTAGATGTTTGCCGTGCTCGTAAAGTAGCGAACGAGGCTGTCTGGTCCCCTGTGTTAATCAGAATCCAGTCTTGTCGTCTCGTCTCACAGCCCTAAATTTTATTGGTATCATGCATCAGTTATGCACAGTACTTACACGTACGAACTAGTGGGAACATGTACGCTAGGTAGTTGAGTAGTAAGGTCGATATAACCGCTTGATCGCTTGTATTTGAACCTGTTGCAACTATCTGCGATGGTCATAACGACAAAACACGGACCACAATAATAATGAGTTACTTCTCTTTACATTGGTTATATTTATCGGAGCACGACCTGAGGATAGAACAGGATCAATGGTCTAGCGTCAAGTGGGTTACATGCCTAGAAAAGGGTCTTCCCTGCACGATCAGGTGAAGACGTACGTATCAAGATCTGCAAGAACACACTAAGAATTCGAATTTTTATTTGTTAAATGGAGGGAAGGAGGAACATAACAATCGCAGGCATCAAAGTAAGACCTAGCTTGTATATTCGGTAGCCCTAAAGAAAACTCATAAAACCTAGTATGGTGAGTGGAACCATCAAGCATCGAAACACAGCGTGCGCCATCACCGGTGCGCCTGCATAATAGCATCTGAAATGAAAGTAGCGCTGATCTGTTTGCCGCCGAACCAACGGCCATTCAAACCATTGATTGCTGCCTTAGCTGCGTCAACGGTGTCAAATTGAACGTAAATTTCGCCCTGAACATACGGATATCAGAGACCGAGAAAGTTGAACAAAGGCGAAGAGAAGCTCACTTCGGAATCTTTCTCGACTTTGATATGTTGTACTCGGCCATATTTAGCCTGACATTCCGTTTTGACATCTTCGGCCAAGTCTTTGTCCCAGGCAGGCTCGGTCTCCCTGCAAGCGATGCGATAAGAAAATGTCACGTTGTCAAGTGGAGAAAAATACTACTGACTCTTCCGGATCAAACATATTCCTCATAAGGACTGACTTCGATGTCATCGGTTGCGCTACAGTTGGCTTCATACTTAAATACACATCAGTAAGGTAAAGAATCGCTTAAGGCGAAAATACGTACATGGGTTGCTGTGTTACGGGAGCAGAATCAATCCTAGCAAGTTTTTGCATTAGTGCTTGTCGGGAGGCTGCGTTCAAGTTACCACCTAAGATTCACATAATAATCAATAAGCAAGCTAATTAAGAAGAGAATAATGTCAATGCTAACCGCCGCTCTCGTCTAGGGAGTCTTGTGTCGAAATCCTTGTCTGTCCCTTTTCGTGTACAGTATTGACTCGGAGCTATAATTAATGCATCAGAGACCGAACAGTTGTTGCTTCAAACAACGTACAGTGCGTCCGGCAAGTTCAAAGCCTTCCATCTGCTCTAAGGCCATCTTCGCGTCTTCCGCACGCTTATAGCTGTTCGGTGTATGAATAAGTATATGCGCCTCAACAGAGGCAGACAGCCGTACTGAATAAAAGCATAACCCTTGCTGCGACCCGTTGCGGAATCCTTGTGGAGATCGACGAAGTCTAATTCACCGAAAGGCTCAAACACCTGCTTTATATCTGATTCCGTCAGATTAAAATGCAGCGAGCCAACATAAAGCCTACACAACACAATTCAGTCAGATAAGTATTTTTTTACAGGTATTTGGATGGTCTCACGTCGCTCCACGTCCACTAGCCCCGGGAGGAAGATTGATACTCCTGGGAAAGAAACGTGAAAATCCTATCAAGGATACAAAAGTCGGAGTTGTAGCGTACCCGTCACCTGCATGTGTCTTATTTCTTTCCGCTTCAGTATGCTGAATCATAATAGGAAGACCCATAACTATTGTTCCTGTTAAACTAATTGCTTTATCGACGAGTTCGATGGAACCGAATTCCACATAAGCGATTCTGTTGAAGGAATCTGCAAGTCAACCACGGCTGTGCTAACTGTACATTGAGGATACACGTACCCTTTTGACCGCCGCGATATACGATCAGTGACAATGCGCACATCCAGAACACTGTTGTCCCCAAGTTTATCTTCAAAGAAATAACCCAAATCGCGAGCTGTCATACGAGCGGCGAGTTGAGAAACGAAAACAGACCGAGCTTCAGAGTCATCTTCTTTCGGCTCATCCATGTAAGGATCCGAGGGTGCTTCATCGTACGAAGGAGATTCCCGCCTAGATATGAAAGCGTAAGTAAGATAACACTCGCAATAAACACTCTTGTAGATGACAAACTTCGGAGGAATCGACGCTGAACGACCGCGAGAATTAGCAATGCGTTCCTCATCGCCCAAAGGCGATTCATCTCGCGGCACCACGGGGCGTTCATCGCGATCACGAACATCCTGCCTACCACGATCACGCCGAGGAGAGCCCCTCACCGCGTCATCATAGTCTTCCCTAGGTTCCCGAATGCCTCTGCCAGAACGAACAGACCTACGGTCAGAGTCTCTGGAACGAGGGCGACGTCCATCCCCTCTATGTTGCGAATCTGCACTCATTGGTGTTATGGGTCCATCAATTTCATCCTCACGAAGACGCTTTGCTGGCTTCTCGTCGTCTCGGTCTTCCACACGTCGGCGACGACGTTCTCTGCGATCTATATCATCACGGTCTATATCTCTGTCCCGTTCTCCATGGTCACGATGACCGTTCCTTTCTGAATACCGATGGCGTTCGTCGCCGTGACGGCGCTCCCGGGCTCGATCCCTGTCACGGTCTCCTCCACCATCCTTTCTGTGAGAACGGTCTCGGGACCGGCTATGTCTGGCCCTTTCACGACGGCTTTTCTCCGAGCGTCCATGGCTTCTGCTCCGACGACGTCTTTCGTCCCTTTCATGCCTTGAACCATGTCTATGAGGAGTCCTCGAGCGAGACCTGTGTGAGCGACTCTTGTGAGTCTCGGCAGAACGATCACGAGAACTATCAAAATTATTTGTTAAAAGGACCCAGTCGATGAATAGGTCTATACTTACGACATGGGAGCTGGACTGGCGTCGATTGCCATTTCTATTGCCTGTTGTCAATGGTGAGAACTCTCTGGCTAAGGGTCGTTATTGGGTGCAGGAACACAAGGTGACTCGCATAGTGGAATGCGGCGTCGTTTTAGGATCGTGCGAAAGTACTTCTTTACAAGGCGAGCCCTTCGAGTCGGTTCCGTGACTGACACTCACAAATATAACGACGACATAACGCTTTCGAGCGAGTTTGAATTTGACAAACTACCTAAGTATAACAATACATCATCCAAGGCGAGCTCGCACTCTCTTCTCTGCTTGTCCGAGCTCAGTCTCCTCGGCCCGACGGTACAGCTCGTTAAGAGGATTCTCGCTGCCTTCCTTATCCAATGCATCCTCTATCTTACTGAACTCCTTGGCGAACTTTCCACTCAAAATCTAGAATGGATGCAATTAGTAAACACATGGACACTCATGGCTACCGCATAGAAACCCACTTGGTTATGCAAGATGTTCTCAAAGTGTTCTCGCGTACTGGTACCATCAAGAGCTTGAGCACCGCTTAATTGGCCATATTGCGAGACCGTTGAATGGTGCTTTAACTAAAGGATTGTCAATCTACAGCCCGATTTTTTCAGGAGGAAATGAGACGAGTCTACCTGTTGGATAAATCCGTCTTCAGCGGCTCGCTCAAAAATTTCCGCAGGCTCCTTCGACATCCACCTGTAGGGCAAGTTAGACGATATTCTAGAGAGACGTCGGCACTAACATTTCGTAGCATAAAGCTTCATCAGAACATCCGGCATCCTTCAGAACGCTGAAGGCTTGCCTAGAATGGTACGGTTCTCAGTTAGGCATGGATCTCAGGCTGACATTTGCACTTACTGGAAAAGCGAAATAATATTCGGCCAAAGTGCTTGTTCTGCTAATAGATCCCTTCCAAATACTTCAGTCTGTAATGCTTGATGCTTTGTTAAGACACTCACATAGCTGTTTCCTCTCTTACGGAAGACTCGATCGCTCCAGCCTTTGTCGCTCCGATCCCGCGAGAGATTGCGAGAGCGATTTCTTGAGCCTTGCCAGCGCCGTCCTGCTCAACTGAAACGAAGCAAGGGAAACCTTTACCCTTTTCATAGAGGGACCGGACAGATGAGCCTGATTTAGTACCGTGAGGTTTTCTTTCAGTGTCATCTTCACACTGCGTTGCTCACCAATCATCCTATACATGAACAGAGAGTTAGCCCTGACACTGCATGACAAGGCCTAACTCACCTGGGTGCTACCATAACGACGTTGCTGGTCGATGGGATGTTCAAGAACTTGAAAAATACATTATAACCGCTGGCAACGACGATTGTACAACCCTTCTTCAAACTCGGTACAAGTTGGTTATTGAAAATACGAGGCTGAACCTGATCTGGTACTAAGAGGAACAGCACTGGAGAAATTCAAAGTCCAGTAGCTAGCATTAGTATTTTCTCGGATAACATACCATCTGCAACTTCCGCCGCTTTCGCGAAGTCAGGAGTAACATTGAAGCGCTTTGCCTTGGCATCCTCAGCATAGCTATCCTCGCGGTTTGCTATGAGAATCTTGTCGTTCGGGATGCCGGAGTCGCGCAGGTTCTGAGCTTGTGCAGCACCTTGATTACCGAAACTAATAGTCGAACAGCAGTTATATTTGTCATTCTTCCGGTCGTCTTTTAACTCACCCCAGGAAGACAATAGTCTTGTCCTTTATGTATGCCAGATCGGCATCCGAGTCATGGTATCTGCAACAGGCGGGTGAGCATTTAAAAATGGTCGTGCATTGTTTCGGAGAGGTACAAACATCTTTGCAGCTGGCATGGTTATCTCGTGAACGGTAATTCATATGTCCTCTCAAACCTTGAGATTATATAGTGGCCGACCAACTGCGGCATTAAGCACCGATCCGGCCTGAACCGTGATAACGATATATCCGCCGTTCCGTCTTCTCAGCACAAATACAACCAGGTGATCATGGCATTTGTACGCCTTACTTTCACTTCGAGCGGTCTAGATATCTGGTTCTAGACATGTTGAATATAGCCGGGCTGATTAAATTTTCTTTGATACAGAGCTAAACTTTCTGGCGTCTTGCAGAACCAACGGGAATACCACAATGAAAGAGTTGCAGAAACTCCAGCAGCAAGAATAGGCTCCGGAATGTACGGGCCGGCTACTCCGCCAGGGTCAATCTCTTTAACACTTAGCATGCTCGTGACAATACTTTGCACTTCCATCCCGCAGTTCGATAAGTAGGAATTGAAAATGAACTGGTTGGCGAGAAACTCCTTCCTGGCCTTGATTTATACCACCAATGTCTCTGGTCCTCGGGAAAGTAGTGTGCATTACGGGTGCGTCTAGAGGTATAGGTCGCGCAACTGCTCTCGAATTTGCGAAGCACGGCGCGACTGGCTTCGTTTTGCACTATTATGGCGATGAAGCAACAAGAAAAGAAGTCCTTACACTCGAAGAAGAGATAAAATCAATATCTGATGCCTGTAGGTCCGTAGCTGTACCCGGGGATATAGCAAATCGCGAAACCTCTCTGAAGGTCCGTTATGCATCAATCTGATTCGGTCCACATTCACATAGACACCCGTGCAGATTGTTCAGGAGGGCATTCAAAAATTCGGCAGAATAGGTTTGTACGACGACCCCTTCATATGAGCAACGTACACTAATATCTCTGGCGTAGATGTTCTCGTTAGCAACGTTGGAATATGTCCATTCTCTGACTTCCTGACCATGCCAATTGAAACATGGGATCGGACGAGACAAGTGAATCTGGATGGCTCTTTCTATATCGTGCAAGGTATATTACATTCGTCGCGCAAATTTTCAAACATATGTACCCACCTTTCTGTGCAGGTGTTGCAAAGCAGATGAAGCAACAGGAACCCCAGGGAGGTGCCATTATTTGCGTCTCGTCAATTTCGGCTTTAGTCGGTGGAGAGCAGCAATGGTACTTTGTTGTTCTTTGTCGTTCTATTAGCTCGATTCGCTAATGTATCTCAGCCATTACACTCCAACAAAGGCTGCTTTACTGTCGCTTATGCAGAGCTGCGCTGTTGCGCTTGGTAAATATAACATTCGGTGCAATGCTGTACTCCCTGGAACGATTGCGACCGATATTAACGCGGTTGACTTATCTGACCCAGTCAAGCGCGAGAATATGATCAAAAGGACGGTACTCGGACGTTTAGGCGGTGAGTTGGCGCTCTGTGATCTGTACGAGCTTCCACTAAATCAAGCCCTTCAGTACCCGAGGATGTAGCTGGTCCCATCGTATTTCTCGCGAGCGATCTTGCTCGATATGTCACCGGCGCATCGGTTCTAGTCGACGGTGGCCTGTTTGTTAATCTTCAGTAAAGCAGAACGAGAGCAAATTCATGTATTGTTTTGACACTGTTACATATTGCATAAATGCTTGTTTTAATGAATGAGGGTATCATGAAGGGCAACTTAAGAGCTTCTTAAATATAGCTATGCCAACCAGGCATCATCCAGTGTCGCTCCGTTGACCACCGCCGGTTCCGCATCAACAAGTACGCTCGCCCATCTAGCGACTCCTGGACCAGGGTTTCTCCAAGCATGCATATTGCCTCTCTGCACCACCGTATCGCCGGGGTTTTCAATCAATGCCTCGGTACCGTCGTCTAAAACCAGAATAAGCTTCCCAAAGACTTTACATGTACAGGTGTTCGAATTCCGTGAGTATCTCAGCTCTTGTATTGCAGTATTCACTTACTCAAAATGTTGTAGTCAACTGAGCTCGTCCTATGCTGGTTCAGATGAAAGAGAAGGCGTCGGTGGCTCTGGTATTAACTTCTAGAAGACGTGTCTATCACTCACCATGGGAGAAGACGCCCCGGGAGCGAGATCCGTGAATCTCAAATTAGTTCCGTTTCGCATAACGAAACCTTGTCCTCCAATGGGACGCAAAGCTCCATCGACGCTGTGCACCCGATGAGCACATCCAGGCACGTATGAATAATAAGAAGCATAAGACAAGCCTATCGTTGTTTGTATCCTGTGAAGGTACGGACACAGTCGTCCACAGACTTCCTCCTGCCAGCCCTTCGCTCCCTGGTCCGATAGCTGGCTGGAGTCCAAATGAATAATCACAGAATGTTCATGCTCACTCGGAATGCTCTTACTCGTGAGGGAATCGCAGAATCATTCTTAACAGTGCCGTTCCCTTTCTCATCGTGTCCTGTCACGATGCGACGAATGGGGGGAAGACTAGAGAATGCTATGACGCCTGCTCCAGTCATCTTAGAGACGAACGCAATAATCTGGCGACCCAGCGATTGCAGCAAACTGGCCATGATGAACGCTGGAACTTGACTTGATAATCGGTGTTGATGGACGTCTCTTCGTCTTGGATCTCAGATTTTATTGTTGCGTTGGAGGAGCATGCCCATATGACGCATGTAGGACGAGGGGTTATCGAACATTCGCCAACCTCTCCATTTGATGCACGCGATTGGGTAAAGAAGATGCCGCATGATTTGCAACCGTGCGGGCCGTCCGCCCGTCCACGCGGAAGAGCCTGGAATGCACGATGCCGGGACGCTCAAGGAAGGCTCTCGCTTGTTTGTTGAGCGGATGGGGCCATAACTGTCATAAGTTTGCGTCACTGCTTGGAGATCGAATTCACCGCAAAGAATAAGTCGAAGCAAAGACAAATTGATTGGTGGCTCTAGCTTGGTTCACAGACGATACCGAAGCAAATGGAACATGATCCAAGCATATAAAGATAAATGACGCACGTCAGGTTATCGTTAATCCATCCATCTATTCATCGACCAGCAAACCTGTCAGAGGGGTCGCCGTGGGTTAAGCAAACCTTTACCCTCGGCAAAACTCGTTGTCCGGTTAAGGGATGCAGGGTCCGAAGGGGGAACGTAGAACTCATCAACAATGGGTATTTGCAGCAGATTCATCTTCGGCGTGACCACAATCATGTTGTTCGTACGAATTTCCATCCAATCGGCTAAGGGAGGCGAAGGTTTAGTCTCACTCCAACATAGTTTTAGAATACGGGGTCTCACCTTTTTCAAATGTGAGAGGCTCGCTCGCAATCTTCCGACTGAATGAGATTCTCGTTTCTTAGTTATATAGCGAGAAGATGGCTCACCATGATTATATTTTCCCGCTTATCAGCCTTCGACATCTTGTAGTGTCCACCCTTTGCATACTCGGAAAAGGTTGTCCCCGAGGAAAACCACTAGGAAACGATTGGTATAGACAAATGATGACTCTGCGTCATAGTTACCTACCAGTGACGCCGCTTCGTCTACTTTGGATGATATATATCGCGTTGCTACGACTGTTTCCCCATCTGTTACACAAAAATTCATGAGGCTTGGCTGATGTGAAGAAAGTCAATCGAAGGACCGTGTGACCTTAACCGAATGTTGCTTGCCTCAGTGATGCTATATTCCCGTGCAAAGCCGTTCAAAGTAGCAATCGTCTCAAGCATCGCCTGCCTTAGCACGGAAGGGGTAAAGGACTTTGCATTGGCGTCCGGAAGCTAAAAAGAAACTTCGAAACTGAAAAAAGAGCCAAGTTTACGTTCTAACTATACCTTTGACAGGAACAATGCAAATGCCCACTCGGAATCTACACACAGAAATTGTTAGAGTCGGCTTTAGACGGTTAGAAGGCTACGAACCAGTATTGCCGTTTGGGACGTTGAAAATCTCATCGGAAAGTGTCGACTGTAGGCGCCGTTTGATCCTTGAGAATTCGGTAATGCCGCCGTTGTGCATAAACTTGAAATTTGTCAATTCGTAGAAACCCTTGCGGCGTTAAGGTGCTTACCATTAGCTTGCCATGTACGAAAGGGTGACAGTTGTCCAGTGAAAGTGAGCCGGCAGTAGTAGCGCGAACATGTGCACTTCTCAGGAAAGAACATGAGTCGAAGCGGCTAAGGGCGCAAAGGGCACATACAATACAAGAGGAGACTTGATCTTTTCGGCAAGACGCTGAAGGTTGACGTTATTCCAGGCCTGGTGACAGCGTCAGCAGGCGAACAAGCTTATCGCTGGTGGAAACTAACAGGGGTCACAGAAGTGAAGATGCACGGCTGATTTCCCAGCTCTTCGTCGTATACCGAGTCATACCAGCCTACTGTCCCTCAGCAAAAGCCGTTTGACGCTAGAAGGGGAAAGAAGAAAAAGCTCACCGACGCCGAAGCCGTCGCCGTTGATAGGGTTCCGACGGTCGACTCTGAGGCGTGAGTTGAATGCCTGGTTGATAATCGAGTGACAAGGTTTCGTGAGGAGCTAAATGAGATCAATTCAGTAAATGTGCGCCGCACACAAGGGAAGTCTCCGTACATGAGAAAGTTGCACTGGCTCGGTACCCTTGTAAATAACGAAGCGGCACATCATTCAGGGCTCTCGGCGAGCGCAGCAAGTTATCTACGTGTCAGCAAGCAACAAAGTCTGCAGCACGGAAACTGGACAATTGCACGCTACATGTAACATGATCGTGATAGCTCGTGCGGAGCACGCGATGACTCAAGGCGATCTTAAGTTCCGGTTACGCAATGATCAACGCACTATTTAACCAAAATTATCACAATTGAGTTTGTCCGTTATTAATATTATCAATTCAGAGCGTTCCGCCCATACAATTCCATGGTATTACACATCTAACAGCAGCTATAGTACAGCAGCACACGAGACCCTCTAAGAAAGTATATTTCACAAGAATTCTCTGGGTCTGGCTACAGGATCGCCTCCTGTGAAGTCGTACACCAAACCAGCAACTTTGAAAGCCAGTTCTGAATGCGATGACTCTAAGCATTAGATCACCGAGAAGAGAATGTGGTCACTCACCGTCAGCTTGGGGCCGCAAGATTGCTTCCGCATAGACACGGACAACATCTTCAGTCCCGCTTGGTCTCACGAACGCACGGCCCCCATCATACTTCCTCACCAGTTCATCGAGCTTCTGCTGCAAGCCAGCGGGAGCAACAAGACGGCGCTCCGCATCTTCCGTCTTGAAGATGTTCCGATCTTTTACGACAACCTTTACGAGACGATTCGGCAGATCTGTGTAAAGTGCGTCCCATTCAATACCCGAGAATGATTTATGTGCAAGCACGGTCTCAACAAGCAGCATGTCCGAAAGGGCATCTCCGACGGTTTGGTTAATCAAGTCGACCAAGTTCCTCAAATGGTTCAATGCTGTCTGTTGTGCCGGCGTGCTTGGCTTTCGTTCCACCAGAGCTGCGCAAGCAGTGGGAGAAAAAAGGACTGTTCCATGACCGTTCGCCTCAAAGTAGACCCCAACGGAAAAATGTTCGGCGGCATGGTGCAGGTGCTTCACTCCAGTTGGTACGCACGTTACAGGAAGTCTCTAAGGATTAATAAACGTGAGAAAGGATATTGTTGGATTATGGCTGAACTGACCTCTGCAAGATACTTTGTTGAAGCACCGTTGGCGTACGCTGTCTGCACAACGCCAACTTCAATCTTATCATCCAGCCCAGCCAATTTGACGAGCTCTACAATAAAAGCAGCGACTAGCGCGGCAATTTTGTCACCATCTAACATGTGGAACTGATTGCGCTCGTCTAAGTAGTAATAGATGAGACGGTCGGCATCGCCGTCGAGACTGCAGGCACGCTGTCCAGCTCGCAGGACACCATTCAAAGATGGCGGTAGTTTTTGTGAGGTCTTTACATAATCTGCTCCGCAAGCGTTGTTCAGAGCGCCTTCAGTATTGACTGCAGTGTTCACTAGCTCGAGGGTCAAAGAGTCTCCCAGGTATTGAGCAAGCCGTTCAGCGGTTGGTGCTCCGACTCCATTAGCGCAATCCACAATCAACGTTCCTTTTGTCCCCTTTCCTGTCTGGAAAAAAGGTTTAATTAGCTACAACGGGCGTAACGTTTGCCATAGCCATCGATTACTGACAACGAGCTTTTTGAAGGATTCGCTGAGTTTCCTCATGTATCCATCTTCGGAGTCCTCACCATATGCCTCAGCTGTTCCCTTACAATTGATGCACCTCACAAGGTAGTGTAACACGGGTGTAGTCCTCACACCTTCGTCTCTCCCATCTGCTTTAGAAGCTTTGAGTCCATCTTCAAATGCAGCGACAAGTGCGGGACCAGTCGGGCGTGTATCACGCGCATATACGACATGCGCTGGCTTGGTCACGTCGATTTTAGCTACTTTGATCAAACTCTCAACAGCCTCTATGAAGGCGTCTGTGGTGGGAGCGTTCGCGAAGGTTGTCGCGTGGTTTTCCCAAGCAGCTTCGAGCATCTCACCCCTGGGATCGACCAATTTGACACCGTTATCCTACAAATAGTTAAGCATTCTGTGTGGTTGACATGTTCAGAGATCGCGAACCTGCTCGGGATTATGTGAAGCGGTGATCATGACACCGATCGTCTTGCCATCCAACTTTTTGCTTCTTAGAGCAGCGAGGATGCCAACTCTGAAAAGTACAGATTCGAGAAGGACACCCCTAAAAGGCGACGATAATTTAACTAACGAGTGGCATCACAGGATTGTCGACTTACAACGTCCTGAAACCAGCCGTTCCATACTGGAACTGAATATTAGATGGCTTAGGGTGTAGATCTGCGTAGGCCCTGATACCCTCATTCAAAGTCTCTATGGTCGACATGGTTGGGAGCAAGGACAGGTCGTTATCCGGTGGTACTGAAGTTGTTTATGCCACCGTGAATCGCCGTGATGAATAAATACAGCCGTGAAACGACACAGCCACACGAAAGCACGTGCGCAGTCGAGCACTGTCTGGGCAGCTGCTCACAATGATTATGATTACCATCCCATCTAACGACTTCCACATCTATCATGGCACCGCAAAAGTCAGAGGCACAGAATCTGCTTCAGAAGGCGGAGAAGAAATTCAACTCTTCTGCTGGCTGGTTTAGCTCAGCGAGCACCAAGTACGAGGAGGCTGGCGATTACTTCCAGCAGGCGGCCAACGCATTTAAGCTTGAGAGATCCTTCGTCGATGCTGGTGATGCTTTCGCTAAGGAAGCTGAGTGCAGGGAAAAGTCCGGGGAGAATAATGACGCAGCAAATGCCTGGTGGAATGCAGCTAAGGCTTATAAGCAGGGTGACCGACCAGATCGTATGTCGTCTCTCACCTGATTCGATTGTAGTGGAGCTTAATCATGGCTTTCTTATTACGCAGTTGCAATCGATGCTCTCGGACAGACAGTCACATACTTAACGAAGTCAGGCCGTTTCCGACAGGCTGCCGACCGGGAGAAGGACATTGCTCAAATTCACCTCCAACGGGGTGATCTTGCACGCGCATGCCAAAGCTATGAGCGCGCAGGAGAATGGTACCAGCAAGAAGATGCTAATGCGTAGGTGGCTTATCAGATTAACTCATCACTTTTTTTCACCTCGCTGCTTTAGAATGGCCAACGGCTGCTTCAAAGATGCTGCCGATTTGCATGCACAGATCGACGAATTCGCTCAAGCCATCGCTCGCTACGAGCAGGTAGCAGATCAATCACTGCAATCCAACTTGACAAAGTATAGCGTCAAGGAATATTGGCTGCGCTCAGGCCTGTGCGCACTCGCTAACATGGTTCGTAGCAGTCATCTCAGTTGATATGAAACGTGCCTCCTGACTGTTAATACGTAGGATTCGGTGACCGCAAAGCGCAACTTGGACAGATACGAATCATTGGACCCGGGCTTCTCGACAAGATTGGAAGGGAAGTTCTTAAGAAAGCTAATAGAGGCCGTCGAATCTGCCGATGTGCAAGCTTTTTCAACGGCCTGTAAGGATTATGATGAGGTCATGAAGCTGGATGCGTGGAAGACGGCGATTCTGCTCAAGGTCAAGAAGACCATAGATGAGGAGCCTGGTCTTACGTAGATACGGATTTAATACAAGAGAAGCTTTTTTTATGACGAATGAACATTCGTCACACTGTGTGGACTCTGTGGAGACAATAGCCACATAATGATATATTGTATTAATAATTACGGTTGCGATGTTTGGAGTGGAGTAAATAATCGAATAAAGTAACAGCATCCGGATCGACGTGTCGCGTCCAAAAGGCGCGTCTCCAGCATACGTGGTCGTGGTCAACTTTACTTTTTCTCTTCAGCAGCAACCAAGCACCAACTGCACTTCTACCTAAGCAATGAACTGGCTTGCCCCGAGCGGGCTTGCCGTTCTGCATGCTTTACATATTGTATGGACGTGCTTGATGGCACTTCTGTACTATCCCTTCGCCGCAAATCCGCAGCAGCTGCAAACGCATCGTTCAAAAGTCCCAACAAACCTGGCTCTCGTCCTAGCGTCCACTCAGGAAGAGCCTTCGGAAGAAGAGAAAGGTGCAATTATCGATAGTGTCGTTTCTGCTGTCCGCTGGTGTAAAATTGTGGGTATTAAAAGTTTTAGTGTTTACGATCGTCACGGTGAGTTTGTGCAGTCAAAGGATTTTGGTGGCTCCTCTTTCTTACTCTGCCGGAAGGTCTTGTCGCCAAGTATGCAACGCAAATTAAGGCTGCTTTATACTATGACGCTGGCCACGAACATATAGACTCTGATTGCTCTTCTGACGACACTGACGTGGAATACCCACCTACTCCGCCACTTACGGACTTCACGGACTCTAGACCTATCACTCCAGAACAATTGTTTTCCCCGCCCTCCACCATTACAATTAATTTAGATTCTGATGCATCCCGCACGCTTATTTCTCCATTTAAAAGCAAACGAGGTTCGTGGTTTCTTTTGTTTCAACGTGCTTGGAGTTTAAGTTGTTCCTTGCTCATAGGTGCAAAAGGCTTGCGGAGTCGCCAATCAAGCAGAAAGCCAGCATCTATGACACTGTCTCTGGTGTCATATGAAGCATCAAAACCCTTTTTAGCGGGTGTTGCCCGGACGTTCACTGCTTCGCGGAAAACTGCGGTCAAAACTTCTGTAAGAAAATCTGAGGACTTCGGGATCAGTGTTCAGAGTGTCGATAAAATTGTTGAAGGTTTGTCCAGGTCATCATATCTACTGGATATAAACCTGATGGTTTATGTAGAATCCCTTCGACTCCCTCCGCCAGATCTCATGATCGTTCATTCCATAGACCAATATTCCTTCTCTTGCCCTCCCCTGGAGCTATACGGGTTTCCGCCATGGGTAATAAGGCTTACAGAGATCTAGTGAGTGTTGCCTATTGGGTACAGGACGAAATATCTCTAACCATTGAGTTACAGCCATGATGAACGTCCGTCACTGTCTCGAGCGTGGCAGAGCCGAGGTAATAAACGGAATTTTGTAGCTCTCACTGAAGAGGACTTTAGAAGAGCCCTGGACTCTTATACTTTTGCTGAGATGCGTCTTGGAAAATAAACGTAGACGTGTAGAACATTAATACTGTACTCTAATTTATATTATCGTATAATAAGCTCTTTGGTGCGTCATAGTCGAGTAAATTGATCGACGCGAAGCAACCTCACGCGTGTTCTACCTCTACTGCTTCTTGAGTTGTTCACACCTACTAGTAGCCATTCTCACTCCAGTCCATCCCCGGCCGTTCACCTCGCAGTATGCCATCGGTAAGGGATCTTGCCGCCCATTTTACTGTTCCCGAGGAGTCGACTACAAACGATGCGAACGGGGCGGCGGGGCGCTTAATTGGCATACATCCACAACTGCGTTCTCGCGCTGAACCATGTCCAAAACAACAGACAGACGCGGTCAGCTCTGCAATAGCTGAGAGTAACACTCTTCGTAGCTCGATAATCCGTGAGGAAATGCACGAAACAGCTCGGCTCTTGGGAAAGCTGTCAGACTCTGGTCATGATGACAGAGTCGAAGTATTGGAGATGGAAGATCTCCAGAGGACCGCATGTGCGCCTCCAAGCTCATGTTTATTTTAGTGTACCAGGAAGTAACGTACTTGAACTATGCGCGTGTAGATACAAAGCAGAGCCAAGCTGTGGACACCATACCACATACCCCTGTCCCTGCTACAACCGTCTTCGCGCGGGATGCTGCACCTCTTTTTCTCCCCGACCTAGATTCATACCTTTCTAACCTGCCACCTCCGTTATTCTCTCATTTCTCGACTGGAGTAAAAGTTGGGAAGAAAATCATAGGTGCAGGAATGTTTCCTCCTATGGACCGGTTAACCGCTATTAGCAGGAGCTTGGTGGATCTTGAAACGAATAGCTCTATTCCTCCTACATGGGAAAACCGGACGTCCATTCTAGGCGGAATAAGTAATACGGCTATTTCAATAACGGTGAGTATAGTTCTACCTTAGGAACTTACTCGCATAACATATTTCGTTGACTTGCTAACACTATCCTAAGGGCTCAAGCGTGGTAGCATCTTTCTACAGCCTACACAGTCTTATCGACGTGGCACAAATATTCGCGTTAATTTGTAGCTCCATAAGTGAGTGCTAGACCTTACCTATCTACCGTGCTTCTGACATTACTACCAAGTTCCTCTCTCTAGCATGGATCAAATAAAGGATGACTGGAAGAAACTGTTCCTAGGTGTAATGTTCGTAAATTTGCCTACTGTATTCTTCAGTTTCTTGATAACTCCTGCCTTCTAGTCCAAACATTCTGGCTCTAAATTTTGGTGCAACAGTTGTACAATCTTCGATCGTCCTCGGAATTATCATCTCAGCAACGATGGTCCTGCTATATTTCTTTTGGTCGATGACGAATAGACTTGAGGACCTAGATGCGCAAGAAGGTTTTCCGACTGTACAGCCGAAAGGCAGTGGATGGGGTTTGATACTAGTTTGCTTCATGTTGACTGTCCTGTATTTGCCTCTGAGTACAATCGTGACTCATGCGCTCGTCTGGTCCGACGACTTCTGGGTTGTCGCTAACCCCTATATAAATGCAACGACAAATCCTCCATCTCTTCCGCCTCTTGGACCATCCGACGAGTTCCGCGACCCTCTCGACTTCTGTTATACCACAACTATGAAACGCAATGAAGTCAACCTTGCTCCGATCATTGTCATCGTTTCGGGTGTGGCATTTCTGACTGTACGTGAGCTCCCTACTGCCACATGCTTGATCATAATTCCTCCGCAGATGACTATATGGTACCCGCTGCAGCTTCGCAGGGTCATAATGCAAGCTGTACCCAAAGTAGACCGATTTACTGAGAGGGGGACACCCAGGAGCTCCAGTGAACTCGATCGGGCCTACCAACGGCTTATTCAACGGGACCAGCATCCAATGACCTTTCTTTACTCGGGTAAATTTTGATCCATTTCAGTTAATAATTATTGACTCGCTGAGTTACTCTAGACTTTCGTCGGGGTTGGGGAACCTACAAGTCGATTTATCTGCTTGCGAAACTCAGTGCTCTTATCATCATCTCCGTCATCTCTCCGGATAATTGTTTATTTCGTACTTTATCTCGGATTTACGTTTCCATAACTCGTCAAGCTGTTCTATCTGCAGTGATGCTTATCTTTTTCTTGATCCAATGTTTCCGAGCTCCATTCATCGATCCAGTCAACAACGCTAGCGAATGGACGTCCAGATTAAGCTATCTTCTTACTTCACTCGTCGGGCTCGCTATTGCCATCGATGAGTCAGAGGCCGATATTTTGAATGGCCCAGTGCTTTATATGTGAGCAATCACACAGCCTTGATTGTTGTCTCAGCTGATCCTCGGTATTCGTTAGAATTTATATTCTTACTTATGGATTCGCTGTTTGTGAGTACTTTCGATATCCCCAACTACACATCTGCAGGTGTGGGCTGACTGTTGTTTTGCAGATTTCACTATTATTGACTTCAACTGGATGCAGCGTATCGTCAAACGTGAGGATTTTATCGATCTCTGTTCATCACTTACTTACTTTAGAGCTAGGTATTACCGGGCGGATGGATTTTAGTATGCAATTTGTTGTATGGTTCGCTCGTTTTTATTTTTAATGATTCATTTTTTGTGGATTAGGTATCGATGTTTTCTCCCCGAGGTGAAGTTGCTTGTTTATATGCAGACCACATGCTGATGGCTGGGATTAGACTCGACTTGAGCCCTTCATCACCGCACGTCAAGCGGAGGACATGGCAAGAAACGATAACGACCCTCTTTCTGACGTCACCCGAATGCCAGATTCCCAAGGACCAGGCTATGCGATATGCAAGTGCAAGGGAAATAGAATATCCTCCCTATCTATTAGGATTTGAAGGGTCTCCAGCTGAACGACACGTGGAAAATTTGAAGGTACAACTTGCTCTAACCTTGATACACGAACTGTCTTACAAGTCGTCTAGATTCTGCGCGAAGTTGGCTTGAAGGGCTACTTGAGAGGATGCAAAGACCTTAAAGATCATGCTCTACTACACTCCTTACAAGAATGGATTCAACGCGAATTCACTGGTCCTGACATGCTTTGGTTAGCACCCGACAAAACTGAGCAGCCGCAAGCACGGTTTGGAACGTCCTGGTGGATTCCATTCCCTCCTACTCTAGTACGTCTAGTCTTTATTGAGTCTCGTGTCCTCAATCAATAAGCGCAATAGGTATTTCGCTATGATGATGGCGGAACTGCCGTTTTGAACCTAAAGGAGCAGTTCGATGTATATTTAAGCTTGAACCAAAGCAAAGATGCGCAGAGGAAACGCCAACTGCGGCTTGCACTTCGAGCGCTAGATGGTCAGATAGTTCGGTGGCCATACCAATATCGCGAGGTAAGGCGGTCATTACCATTTATGAATTCCATAACTTGCGAGCTGATGAATCACACAGCCTGTTGGGAATCACAATCAACTTTGCTGCTTCGGTCGTAGGTATCGAGCACGAGGTATTATGGATCTGCACAGAGGCGTCTTCCGTATACAACGTAAAGGCCGATTGATGTGGAAAGGTATCGATTTGGGCAGCGGGTTTGACATCGAACTAGCATATAGTAAGGACATCCAGATGTCCGGAGACGCACTGGGCTACAGCAACGATTGCGACCTTACGCCATCACTAGCTCGCTTCCTTACTTTGAACCAAGCGCTCGTTGTGGAGCGTTTACCGATTATCGAATGGACAATGGGAGACTTCCGCAAACACTACCGAAGAGAATGCCGATACAAGGCACAGGTCCTAAGCTATGAATTTCTGACGACTGTGCATGACACGCCGCAAGGGCACGAAGAGTTTGTGCGGCACGTCGCAGAACAAGAAGCGGACTTGAGGGTTCGTCAACTGATACTTGGAGCAACGGATGCTTTTTTGGCAGGCCACGAACGGTTTGAACGGGCAGTTTCTTCGCCGGCTGCAGCATGGTGGTACGTATTTTGGGTGAGTACCCGCTGGGATGAAAATTTTCTCCTTGGTCAAACCCCATGTATTTGTGCTAGGATGACGTTTGGAGACGGAATCATGATACTATCGGAAACATGAGTTTGCACGAACAAGATTTCAACCCATTTTATCCGACTTCGATCGCCTACACGCCATTACCTCGTCCTGCATTAGAAGCTTTCCTTCGCCAAAGAGGACTATACGGAAAATCAACATTCAACGCATTCTTTCACCCTGGGCTTCTTAACAAGATATATTTTTGGCTAAGCCAGATTGTGTTTCCTAACTCCAGTCGCGTGCGTACCTGTTTTTCCTTTCACGCTGACTGTCTTTAGTAACTTGAATAATCAGGCGGTGTTACTTCATCTCGGTGAAGGCCCTTCGGAGATCAATATCTCTGCCATAGACACACCTTCCCATGCTCGGTCGTCGTCACTCGGTACCGGCGGCGGGACCGACTATGATGATTCATATATCCGCGCCAGACCTAATTATCGATGGGAAGGTCTCTTAGAGGATCCCATACGGAGTCGGCGGAGAAGGTCGGGATGGCTTGCGAAGCTTGGTGTGTGGTTAGGTGTGACGCCTCTTTGGAGATCTGGTATGATGACTCGAGGGCTTGCTTTGGATGTGAAGCTTGAGAACGGGAGATATGTCTTGATTTCAAAGGATAATGTATGATATGTAAACATAATATACACGATGAATTATGAAACTTGACGGCACATTTTCTAAGTCTCATTGCCCCGAGCAAGACAGCCGAGGTAGTGCTTTCGCAGTGTTGAAAAGAAAGAAAGACATGACTTGATGTGGTTTGGCCGCCCAAATGGGATGGAGACGATCCCATGCAGATCCTCTGAAAACAGAGTTTCAGCTTTCTTTGAATTTCTTCAGGCTCAGCGTTGTGTATACTCCACACTGTACTCGGCACCTTAGATCCTCATCGTACAAATTTCAGCATGAAAAGGAAAGCTGGGGCCTCAACTAAGTCTTCCATTCGCGAATCAGCGAAGCCTGACCGAGCGCAGAAACACCAGCATGTCTCTAAATACGAGCAAACCAGTGATATGCCAGATTCCAGCTCTGAAAGCGAAATGAACGAATATGGTAGCGAAGAAGGCTCAGGTCCCAGCGAGGAAGAAAGCGGGACGGACATCGATATTGACGGACCGCGAGTGGCTCAATGGGGTGGAGATGAAGACGATGGAAATGTTTCTAACCTCGAACTTGAATATGACAAGGGAGAGGGTCCCTCGAAGCCCACGCAGGTGCTCCTCTTTATAACTTAATATGCTTTCTGTGTCTAATCATGTCCGCTTTATTCAATATCAAGGTTCCAGACAATGACATTTCTTCGCTACCATATGGTAGTCTCTTGAAGGCGCGACGAGTACTCGACCAAGCTCGTGTTGAGAGCGACTTAGATAACTCGGACGGAGCAGAAAGCGACGACGACTCTTATGTATCAGAGGGGAATATTAAAGAAGAGCAAAGTCGTACTGTTTTGAAGCAGAAACCAGCGAAACCTGAGAAGCGAGCTCATAAACATGCGTAAGTTGCTCATTACCTTGTTCTATTTACCACACAATTGAACGTTCTCTTTATTACAGTCCCGTCGAGATGACATCCAAGCGAGCAGTCACTCGAAGAAGACAAGTAGTCGAAGTAAAGAAAGTGGTTCGTACTGTATAATCCTCTTTACTTATGTGTTTGATTGATTACTCGTCGTTCAGAACTACCGCGACCCAAGGTTCTCGTCTGTAACCAACGATGACGTGCAAGAATCATTTCGAAAAAATTATTCGTTCCTGGAAGACATACACAAAAATGAGTACGACGCACTAAAAGAAAATGTCAAACGGGCACGTAAATTGCTTCGATCTTCACCCAGAGATCAACGAGAAGCGCGTGAAGAGGAATTGGATAGGCTTGAGCGGGCATTTAAAAGGGCTGAAAGCGCGATCAATCGAGATAGACGTGAGGCCGTGGAACGACAGGCCCTCGAGAAAGCACACAAGGAAGAGAAGGAACGGAGAAAATCTGGGAAGGGCGAGTGGCACATGAAGAAGTGTAAGCCGATCTATATATTTCTGCGATAAATGCTCAATTCTGTGCAACTCCACCCAGCTGCGAAGAAGGAGTTACTACTTAAAGCTCGTCACGATGCATTGGCGGAAAGCGGTGGTCGGCTTGCAGTACGGAAAGCTATTGAGAAACGACAGAAGAAAATCAGTCAGAAGGAAAAGAGGCAACGGCCGTCCTTTGCTGGTCGACCTCCACAGAGAGGGAATGCTGAAAATCAAAGGTCCAGTAAAAGGCGGAAAGTCTCGGTGTCATAGTTATAACTTATAAGTCATAATACAACTGTACCCATTGGATGCGGCGCTGCAATATTTTTTTCTTTGGTCTTGATGTTCTTGTCCCGATCTGAGCACGTGACATCAGCGCTAATAATAATTTGAGAGTGTCCGAAGCACCGTTTTCGCCTTCGCTCCATGGAATCTCAATTGCCGCACACTTATCGCAGCTCTTTCCGCTCGCTCCCTATGCTCTCATCTCCCTTGTCTGTCCGTCAAGATGGTTGATGCTATTTCCAACTCAACTCTGGATCTTGCCAACGGTCAATCATCCTCTCAGCAGTCTGGTGTCTCCTCTCCTTTACCTTTGCAAGTGGGTGTGCCACCGACAGAACGGGCAGATGACCTGTTCCTCGCTGCAGCAGGCACCCAGAATGCGCCGCACATAGATGCAGACACAACGTTCTCCAAAGCGGAGGGTGGCGCCGAACACGACGATTCTGATATATACCGAGGAGAACGTCCTCCTTCTCCTGTCAACAGAGTTCCAGACCTGGATGGAGCATCCGTGGCGTCTTCTTCTTCTTCTTCGAGCTCGTCAAGCTCATCCTTGAATGTGGGTCGACGATTCGGAGCCTTGGCAAGCGCGGTTGAAGCCGCAGTATCGCGCTGGGCTAGGGCACACTCTTCTGCTGCTAGTAACACATCTTCTTCCTCTTCGTCGGTGTCGTCGGTTTCAACTACCAATCGCACACAAACGACACGTCGAAAGAAAGGTAAACGTTATTCGAGCTCCGCATCCGTATACAATGCCGCTCGTGAACGGGAAATTCTAGCTCGCAAGAAAGCTCAGGAGGAATTTAGGATCGTGCCGCGCGAATTTACATTACTCTTACCATACGACTCCATTCCAGGGCACCGTCCCCCTACCGATAAGACGCGGGAGCAGGAGAGGGAGCGCCGGACAATTAGAACATCATCCTTGCAGCTGATTTTGGCTCAGTTAGATGCTGCATTGAAGCAAGCGGCGAAATCGAGAAGGGCTCGAGAACGGTCGGCTGCCTCAGAAGTACCCTCTTCGCGCTCTTCACACATAGGAAATAAAGGGAAAGGAAAGAAGACTGTTGTTGGTGAAGCATCGCGTATGCCCAAAACGTCGTCCGCACCAGCCTCTATGAAGGGAGGAACCGATCGCCAGAAAAGCTGGTGGCTGGATGTAGCCAGTCCATCCTGGGATGACCTGAGTTCTATCGGAAGGGTGAGTGTGTGCTGTAGTACTTGAACAAACCATTAATCGGTCTTTTCAATACATTTTCTCTAGCTTCTCCACCTTCACCCCCTAACTCTGGAAGATATTCTTCACAGGGATCCGCGGGAAAAGCTTGAATCATTCCCTGGATTAGGTTATTATTTTATCGTTTTCCGGGCACTTGAAAGCGAACGTTCCAGAGAACGTCTCCGCAAATTCAGGATTCAAAACGGTGAAGGATCAACGATCTTGCCCTCTAGCTCAGCGGATGAAGGAGTCGTTGGTGCCGTTAATGTGTACATGGTCGTTTTTGCTGAAGGGATATGCTCGGTGAGCCAGTAATCTATTCTGCCCGTTTTGCGATGTGCCTTATATTTCGTAGTTTCACTTCGAAGACATATCAGAACATACGGACAAGCTCCGCAATAAAGTTCTGAAATTGGATAACACCTTCGACATGACTTCAGGTATGTGTAATAACGTTGTGAAAGCGTAGTTATTCACGATAATGAATAGACTGGATTGCTCACGGGCTCATGGACTCAATTGTAGATTCGGTGAGCTATATCTAGTTTCTACTGATTATCTTCGTCTCAACGTTAATTACCCTCTACCTGAAATTTCTCAGTTCTTCCCCATTCTCGCATCAATAGAGAAAGAGATAAAGGACGTCGATTCCCTTGTCCTGGAGGGTTCATCTCCGCCGAACAAACCGGAACCGACGAAAGCAGAAATGACAACTATTGAATCAACGAATTCCACATCATCATCAATGGATAGCACCACAAAGACCTCTGAACCACTCAGCACTTCGTCCAACGAAAAGGTTGATTACCCGGGAAAGGAGGGACCGAGTTTCGCGCCCCTGAACATCCGAATATCTGAAGCGCACGTCTCATTCCTTCGTAATATTGGGCGTGCAATCAGAAGAATACTTCGGAGGCGGAAGGCCAAGAAGGCTACGAAACACGAAGAATCTGTGTCATCAACAACCAAAACTCTGCTTAAGATGGCGGCAGTACGGAGGATTGTAACGGTATGAGATATCTGCATTCCTTTGGCCCTTATTCTTACTTTAGGCTTAGTCATTAGGACGCCTGCTTGGCACTAAGGGCGAAGTTATCGCCCAAATACGCAAGAGGCTGATACTTGCATCTAGGGAGATCAGCAACAAAGGTCCCGGATCACATTCCCCTTCCGACAATGATGTAGCGATTTACATGGGTGATATCCAAGGTTGGATGGAATTGTTTCACCTCCTAGACTTGCCTATCTGACACCTTTACATAGACCATATAATAACCTTGCAGCAGTCCCTCAGTCACTACGAGCGTATGCTGAGCCACTCACATCCGGCTTACCTGTCTCAGCTTCGCGTATCACAATCCCTGACGAAAGGCAGCACAGACAAATCAATTCTCATTTTGACAACGGTTTCCATTACGGTTGTCTCTATACAGGTACCTCTCGGTGCGTGAGCTGTGTAGCCCTCAATTCGATTGAATGTCTAACCGCCTTCTATCTTCGATAGGGCTGTTTTCTATGAATTTAGGAAAGATACCAAACAATAAAGGCTCCACTGATCATCCATTCGCCATCTTCTTCTCTGTTATGGGCTTTTGTGTTTTCGTCGGAACTAGCATTGTTTCCCTCGTCCTGTACTGGCGTGTCAGAGCGAAGAAGAGATATTCGCGCAAAGTTTATTGATCTTTCTTATTCGGATATTTATGCTGTCCCTTCTTGCTTTTGGTACTCATGAGTTTCTTCCGGATTTCTTGGTCACCATAATTATTATACCTTTTCCGTACAGGATGATTAGATAGTAGATTAGACATTACTTGTAACACTACAGGGGTTGACTGGTATACAACAGTTCGATAAAAAGATGGAATATTAAACATAACGGGGTTCAACCCCATCCTGATCAGACTGCTTAATCTTCATAGCTTTGACTGTGGGGCACGAGTCAGGCAATCGCTGTCAAAACATCCTTCGAGGACTTACGGATCGTTTGGTATTCGTTTTCCCTCTCGTTCAGGCTTCGCTGAGCCTGGTTGAGCGTCTCTGCTGCTTTCATGATTTGCGGATCCGCAGACTTTGTTTTATCCCCTTTCTTTCTCTGTAAGTCTTCCAGACGCTTATCTGTATCCAGCACGTCGGTCAGTCAGTACGTCCACCATTGGTGATACGCTTGAAATAACATACGGGCTTGCTCAACCTTCTCTTCTGCATCGCGTACTTCTTCGAGAGCTCTTCGATCCCTTGGAATCTCGAGCCTCACGCTCTTGTTAGAGCGTGCACTGCACACGCTACTCGACCGCTTCAAAATACCACGAGATGGGGATCGAGAAGGTGCACGAGACGGCGCACGGGGTTTCGCTCCCTCGGCTTCTGATGTATAACCTGAGCCATAACCATCTCGAGTTCGGTACGGAGGTTTGTAGTGGTCATAGCCTTCGTTGGCCCTACCATCATCGTCAGACGTAGAGTCGTCATCCTCGAAGTCGGACACATATCGGCTGCCGCCCTCTTCTGATGAACTCTGGAGAGGGACGAGTCTCCGACGAATGCGATCGCCCTTACTCCTGGTGAGTTCGGCCTCCATTATGAGCTCCACGTCTGGAATCACAGGCTCGGAAACACTTGATCCGCCCGATGTGTACCGACTGTTCCGATTACTGTTCATTGGTGTAAGGATTGCCCTGTCGGGGATGACAGCGTCACTACGCCGCGGAGAAGTATCATACCGGCGATGAGGAGATCGCTCTCCACGTCGTGTTCGACCACGTTGATAGATGTCACCCTCAACCGGCTGTTGCGCATCTGGTAAACGACCAGACGTCCTGCGAGAAGACTTCGGTCGTGACGAGTAATAATCTGTTGGGGGTACGACTGGTTGCGCCGTAGTGCCCGAAGGATCGCCGCCGGCTGGACTTCGATTACGCAGGCCGCGACGAGAAGTCGTGCGGCGAAGCTGTTGCTTAGGGTGTATATGCATATTCACGGTGCCCTGAGCGCTGGGCACGGCCCCACCAGCAGCGATTTCCGTCTCATTGGAACCTCTCCTCGAGCGAGAAAGACCGGGGTCAGGTGGCAATAAGGTGGGAGAGCTGCCATGGACCGCTGTCGTTGGGTAGTTATATGCTTGTTCTGTAGTGAGAGTTGAGCCATAACCTCGAGTCTGTTGTGAATTTTTCGCAGGGCTACTTTGCGAGTGAGGAGAAGCATCCGCGGTGGGGCGTGATCCAGGCGATCCATGCAGGCGAGGTGAACCTTGAGAACCAGTCGAACTTAATGGAGAGCCACCTGGAGCAAGACTCTGGTTAAGAGCTCGAGCAATACGCTTTACTGCTGAGGGACTATGACCGCCTTCATTGTGTCGAAGTCCTTGTGCGTCGTAAGCATGTTCAGCATAATACACCTCCGGTGAACCGTCAGGCGCGTTTTGATAAGCGGCACCACCGCGATACATGTAAGTCTTGGGCCGAGGGACGCTCCTGTCGGTATCATCGCCGTCGACTGTCGCACGTCTCCTGTGGTCATTCTCAGAAGAACCGTGAGGTCTGTTAGGCAGAGGCATGGAGAGCGAACCATGGGTCCGGAAATGACCTGAATGGATTGTTTCGGCTTGCAGATGTGCACTGGTTCCATCTCGAATGTATGAGGCATTCTGCTGGATATAAGTGGAAGGCTTGCTGCCATTCGAAGATGGAGAGGAAGAGGAATTGGCTGGAGATATTGCGTAAGTTGCATGGAACCTGCTTTTAAGATGCGACGGATCCGTCTGGACAGTTGTCGGTTCGGCTAGTGCGTCCGCTGCACTGTAGACGTGCTGTCTTGACATACGGGGGTCGTTGGTCGGCGGAGGGACTCCGTCATACCTGACGGAGGCCATTGGTGAATGCGCTTCGGGAGGTATACCATTTCTATTAACAGCAGGGCTGGCGAGGTACTCTTGAGCAGCAAGCGGTTGATTAGGATCGAAAGAAGGGTCATAGGGTGTTTCCAGCGGTGATGTCATCTGGTTGTTTGCATATACTGACTTGTATGCAGTAGCATGCTTCAGTTGCGGCCTAACGGAACGCTCACGTGGAGACTGCACCTGAGGTGACAGCGAGGTTGCAATTTGTGCGGGGCCGCGACGAGTTGAGGTATTGGGGGAGTGGGGCGTCTGGGGTATCAACGGAGAAGATTGTGCGGAAACAGTAGACCCAGCGACAGGTACTGCTAATGGTGCTGGACGTTTCTTGTACGCTGCTGGCGATGATTGTACATCTGCGACATGCCGTGATTGGGTAACTGCACCACTAGACGAGGTATTCGCCTGGACGACAGTCGTGTTATAGGCACGGCCATTGTTGGGAGAGACCGTAGCTGTCGATGCGCTGACTTGCATTCTGCTTGATCGTTCCGCACCGTCTAAGGCGAAGTTGCCCTGTTAGATTACCCATTCATAAAAAACGTCGTACCTTACCTTGGTTGCTCTTGGAGTGACTCTTTGTCTTTCCTTGAGCTTCTATAGATTCCCACCATTGCTCAAGCCGTTTAAGCTTAAAGTCGAGCGGCGCTTCGACCACTGAAACATTCCTGACACCACGATTCTCGATCGCATCTTTTACCAACTTTTGGCACCGTTTAACCATAGCATCTTTGAGATAACGGATATGCTGAACCTCGCGTAGAGAATCAGCGTCGTTCTTCGCTATGGCGTGGGTTTCAACTTTGAGCAGATTTGCATAGATTGCAGCAGGCCGCGGGGGTAACAAGACCTGAAAGGACGCAAAAGAAGAGTCAACCAGAGCCCATATACCATTAACCAGAGCAAGAACGGAACACACGCGAAGTTCATCTTGGACATTTGTGCATTGGATGTAGCGCCATCCGCGTTTGGAGGTACTCTTCGAAGGGATGGGCGGATCGAGAGAACCGCATACACCAGCGCTAGAAAGAGACGACAGAGCACCAGGGTTGTTGGCAGCAGTTCTGTCGGTTGGATGAGCGTTCATCTGGACAAGGTCGTGGGATTGGAGAAAGAAGAGACGAGTATAAGATATTACGGACCTGCGGCTCGTGCGTACACACCCACGTTTGTGCGCGCGCAGAGCAGGAGGGCGCGGTGGAGGCCAAGTAGAGGAGGAGTATCTGTAAAGGGAACTGGAAAGCCTCGAGGCAAGGAGCTCAGGCCAGCAGTCAACAATCAATATTTAGCCGACTTCTATATGCGATCCCATCTCGCACGCATTGCGGCATTCATCATCCAGTGATTCCACCATGAGCCCAGAAAAGTACTTTCCATCGTCACCTGCCACTCCCTTCCGATGCCTACGGGTACTCCGCTAACCTGTCCGTCAATGCATCTTGGTCCTCTGATTCAATCCTGTGATTCACACAGGTAGCACAGCGTTCGGGCGAATATTATTCATGCTCTATGTCTTTAGGATATGCATAGTAATATAGTGCCTTTGTTTCTTTCGCGGATAACCAGGAGTTCATTCGACAATTTTTTCTTCCAATCCTATCCTCGGTCGATAAAGTGACCCACTCTGGGAGCGACATTCGAAACTTCTGCCCCATAAAACACACTGCAATGCGTTTGCCTCATGTCCGCTGATTGATGCCGCAGAAATGGCCACAAAGAGCAAAATTATTCTTAGATGATGCTTTACACAGAGTTAGCCTTGAGGGCTGTGTGGATCCTGTGGGAGTACAAATATTAATTCGGGGCCGGCAAAATATGCTGAACACGGACATTGAACATTTCACCTGCTGAAAAAGGAAGTCGCGTGTTATTCCTCCTCACACAACTCGTCGTCTTTCTTTTGCCTTCACCGCATAGCCGCTGGGAGAGACCAGTCGCTTCGACGGTCAAATGTCGTCGGCTCTGGCGCACTATGAGAATTTCCTGCTCAACAATGCATCCGTAATCTCAACTCTCGAATCATCCCTCAGGTCGATGACCTGGTTTCTTCCCGGTCGTTTCAAGGATGCGGAGTTAGCTTCTGAGGCATGTAAGTACCCCTGTGCGTTTGTGGTCTATCGTCAAACTGATTAACACAACCAGTGTCCGCATTTCTCAACCTCATGAGCATGTATCACGATGCGCTTCTGTCTCGCATTGCTCATGCCGACCCGAATTTCAAACCATTACTGCCGCCGTCTGCACATTCACGTTACACCCGCGCCTGGTCGGACAAATCTGCTCGGTACAAATGGGCCGCTCGGACATTGGAAGTGATACGCTTCACGGAACTAGTTCTAGAAATGGGTATGAGGAGAAAAGTGTCTAACAAGACGAAATGGAGGGGGATTGTTTTGCTGGAAGTGATCAAGTATGTACACCAAAGTTTACGCGTGATATTGAAAGACGTTGCTCAATCCATACAGAGCGGTGCTCCGGCTTATCATCCTCAAGATTACCCGACGACCATTGCTCTCGCCCCCTCTGCCTGAGCGCGACTTCGATCCAACAACCATTGAACTCCAATCAGCGTCGTCATCACCGACCCTTGCGCCCTCTTCTCATCCTGACTCACCGTTGATGACACCAGAGCACTTAAAGAATAACCACATCTCTTTGGACAACCCTAACTCGTTCTTGAACAAGCCTGCTGCATTGTCAAGTGATGCTCCTGTTGAAGAATACTTATTACCGAAAGCGCTATCTACATCATCGGTTAAGGAGCCGACAACTCTCATCCGCGAACTCAGCTCTCCAGCAGACTGGGTCGCAGAGATTATTTATATTTTAAGACCTCTGATCTATGGTTCGTACTCTCCGTGATAAGTCTCGTGGAAGCTTACTGACGAGCAATCTTAGTCGGGGTTATTAGCCGGAATCCGAAGTCGACAAATCCATTGATTGTTTCGTTGTCGCTTGAACTTTTCTCTCGCTACCTGAGGCGAGTTCCACGACCGTCTTCAGCACTTGAGCGTAGTGAATACGCACGACGTGACCGTGATTTCTTGTGGTATTTGCTGCGTGGATCTATATGGCAGTCATATACGAGGTGACGAGAACAACTTAATAGCTGGAGTACATCAGATTGAAATGTCCTTTTTTTGCAGACCGAAGCTAGAGGCATTTGCCAACAAGACGGCGGATAAACCTGTCTTGGGTCTCCTGAGCGCCTTCATCCAGGATTGGATACCGTTAATTGAGGACTATTATTATTGTAAGTTATGCGTATTTTCAGTTCACTGCTTGACTGAGACATCTGTCCTGCTTGCAGATACTGCAACCTGATGTACGGTTCTACCCAGTCCGACTATTTAATTCCCCCTTGCTGATAGTTACTGTCTTGTTCAACACTAGCGTACACTGTCTTTTCTAAATCCTTGTGTAAATAAGTACTATGATTTTTTTGTTTTTGCTTTTTCATATGCTACCGCCACATAATTGCCGTTTGCCGAGACGCGTGGTTTGTTTATGGTCTGATTACGTTATACACGCGCTGCGCCACAGTGGTGAAGACTCAGAGTCAGAGACTGCTGCGAAACACAGTCGCAGCTTCTCGTGCCGTCCCCGATGAGCTCAAAGGCGCATGCATTCGTCAAGGCCTGAGTGCCTCTACTGACTTCCCGAAGCTTGTACATCGAGAGCACCATCGCCGAATTTTGTACCACGTACGTCACGTCCACAAGTACAAACCAAGACCAAGAACATGGCTACGCCGTGGATTATATGGAGCACCGTGTCGAGTGCTGCAAAGTGTGTGCAATTGGAACTGTATTGGCTACGCATAGTCTCGATTTTCTAACAACTTTCGTTACCTATCCCTTCAGATTATCGACGGTTCTACAAATCCTGCTTTTCTTACCGCTGACACTTGCGACACTTTCAACACAAGCATTTCTATTGCTATCCTTGCTGCTATTCATCCATTCGCTCATACATGGAACTATGCTACTTTTCTGGAGATGGCCATCGCTATCCGTCCTGCAGGTCCCCATGCACCCCTTCTTGCTTCTCGTATGCTTCAACATCTTCTCGCAAAGCGTGTCCCCGATCCTCATAACGGCGGCAAATTGGTGGGGCAAGTTCCTTAGTTGGAGCAGTCCGTGCTTTGTCGTCATGGAGGGTTTAAGTAGCTTGCTTGTCGCACAGAAGCTTGGGCGAATCGGACGTGAACTCGCGGGTGAAGGGGAGGGGTACCAGTTCGGCCTTCTGGTAGCTTCTGCAGTGGCATATGTTGGTGCAGCATGGCGTATTGGCGCAGTAAGAAGCCTTTCTCGTACTGCGGAAATGAACTCACTGACAGCGTCTTTTAGTCATATCCTTCCGTAGCCACGTCTCCATTATCTTCAACTCTACTGGGCTCGGCTTTGACCGCATTTATTTTCCTCACTCTCATTGGGTTCAGCTTGCGACGCACGAATGTCATTGAATCATCTGCTTTAGCACTATTCTTGGCATACAATCTTTGGCTCTGTGGGTTTGATGTCGGTTCAATATCAGGACCTTCCTCTTCATAGTATGTTCACCCTCCACGATTTCATTCCTTGTATTGAGTTGCTGATTCCTATCTCCGCTCCTTCCCGTGTTTCTATTCACATCACAGCGCACCATTGTTATCCAACATCCTTCCCCACATTCAAACGTTAATGAACTTTGTAACCAATACACTTCCAAAGCCTGTTCTGTTTGCCTTGGCATATCGATTGACCGTATTGCATCTTGCATCATATATTCTTCCAACGATTGGCGCCGATAGCTGGGATAGTGAGGATGGTGTGGATGATGGATGGAATGGGCGTCCAGTACGCATGTTTACTTCGTCATTTATCGCGTTGCTTGACGTCAACTTTTTTTATTTTTTAACCAGACTAGCAGATTGACACATATTCTTCTCACGTATAGACAAGCCATTCTAGTGACTGTATACTCCTCTCTTCTACGTAAGTGTTTAACTCCGCATGTTTCATCGATATCTGATCGACTTTTTGTTAAGTGTTGGACCAGTCTTCCCAGGTGTGGTGGCGATGGATGAACATCTTCCTCACCCTTGTCATTTGGTCTGTGGAGCTGGTTGTGACCACCGAGGACGAAGCCGATCCCATGGGAGAGAAATGGAAAGTTGATTGATCGTGACTGTTTCCGCATCCTGCATTTAGGGATACCCCATTTGAATGAAAACGATGGACAATCAGTTTCGTGCAGCACGCAATCATTGTACCATTTACGTAGCAGCCCTGTTTTCTTAAACTCTCCAAGCTTTAAATCCTACTTACGCGGCTTAGGTCCACTTTAAATCCGTACAATACGAAGGATACACAAGGTATCGTGCCTGATATTCAGTTTCTGCCACATATTCCTCACTCGCCCCAGCCCACGCGAGCTGAGTTTCTCAGTTCATATTAATTTGGAGCTCAGCAAGAGAGTCAGTTGTAATACGGAACAATGACCAGCAACACGCATTTGTCGTGAGGCAGGACAATTATATTTCAGTATATTGAATGTTCGCTTAAGTGCGACATCCCTTCAACTTTAAGACTTTCGTAAGATGAGTGGAGTGGGACGACTTCCGCAAGAAATGCTATTGCAGCCATTGGAATTGACCAGAACCGGGCGTGGGCAGGTGCTTTCGGTGCAGACGAAGACTACCATCACAATAAACAAAGGTGATGCCTGCAACTGACGGGACAAGCTCTAGGACTCTATCGAATTGACAAGCTCTCGTTTCCCAAGAATACACATTGACCAAGTTAGCTTGGTAGGATATACATTACTACGACGATTCCGACTTCTTCTCGGTGATAGCATCTAAGAACGCATTCGAAAGGTCACGACATTGTCGAAACACTTGCTCAAAACCGTGCTAAAGAGACCAAGCAGTCAGACACAGATTGTCTAGCAATACATACCTTATTGAAACGCACCAGTCCGCCATAATAGGGATCTGCAATGGGCTTGTCATCTAGGTAGGAACCCCATAAACGGACCTGTGCTTTACAACCCTTTGGAGCTTTCCTCTGCAAGTTGTAGAGATTTGACTCGTCGGCCGCCAGGATATAATCGAATTCACTGAAGTCTGTATGTGCCAATTGAGCCGGGATCGAGAAAAGGATGCACTGTGTGCCTGGATTTCGTACCTTTCTGTACGACTTGACGAGCTGAGTGCTCTATTGGAACTTTGTGCTGGAAATACCAATGTTGAGCAATCATCCATAAATTAAATATGTAACGTTGGCGTACTCTTCTGCACACCTCAACTGTTCTTGTGAGCGAATAGTTTTCTCAGCTTGCAGAACGGACAAAATAACAGAACCAAGGATACCTATCATCTGGATCTTCTCCGACATGGTATGCGGCTGTTCCTGCACTGTCGACAACCATCTCAATTCCTCGCTCCTGAGCTGTATGTCTGAGGATAACGCAATATAATTACTATCCGATTGAGACAGCCTTGGAGCAAATAGTATAGAGACCTTAGAACAGCTTCGCCCATGGGAGAACGGCAGATGTTCCCTTGAAATCAAAGATCAGGTCTGTGGCGTAGACGCAGTCTCTAATATATCAAAGTATATACCAAGGCAGACTATCAACACAGATGTGGCCATTGAGTAGGTAGTCGTGGTGAACGAGAGTTGAACAGCCGACTTGAGTGCTAGTGAAAGTGATTTACACCCGTTTGCATATATAATGAGACTTTTTGATTTTGAGCAAAGTGATGTAATGTAAGAAATCATGTGATATTTTAGACTTAGCAAGAAAATAGCAAACACAAGACAGAGACGCGTCGTGCCTATAGGGCAGTATCTGTGCATATAGTCTACCTCCTACTACTCATTACTAACTTATCAACCTGTCTATTACTGTTTTATTCAATATTGTGCTATTATGTCTTACTTCTATCAAAGCTGCTTATCCTCTACTACTGTCAAAATGCATGCACAGAACCAGCCACAGATGCTGGGCCATTGCTGGCACGACACGTCTCATTCAATATCTCATGCCTACAAATTTCCTCTAAGTCCGAACTGTCACATGATTTCTTACATGTCATCATTTCTCCGAAAATCAAAAAGTCTCATTATATTTGCAAACGGCTGTAATGTATGGGACATTGAGGCGGCGGATATGATCACTTCCTGTGCACGTGACTGAAAGTACGACTTATGGACACACATCCGGCACAGCTTTGTGCACTTCTCGTCTTTACTACAATCAGACGACACAATGCCGTCTCCACCAGTCGAGGTCTTCTTAACGACTATTGCATCTCAACCAGCTTTAAGAAAGCGGCAAGGTTAGCTGACCGCTATCACAGAGCATATCACGCGTCTGAGCATGGAACAGAATATATCCTTCGTATCCTCCAAGTTAAGAAGGTCCCGTTTACTTCCTACGGTCTGTGATGGTGCCACCTATAGATAGTATCTTATTCACTGGAAATCCAGACTTAGCGTCAAGCGAAGATGCAAAGAAACTATGGAAAAGAAAGGCACCCCTAGGCTAGTGTTTATGTTCTCTACTGTGGTTATTTGCACCTGAACTGAGGTGTTATTGTAGCCAAGCAACAACTTCCGGGTATCCTTGTCGGAGGCATGTTTCCTGGAACATTTGAAGATTTGTACGCCTTGTGACTACTATTACTCATTGGCTAATTCTTATTCTATATTCATCTCAAAGTGAAGAAGCCGTAGAATATGACGAGTTGGAAAGATTCTTACGCTTGGATGAGTCTTGGGATGCAGATGAACTAGATACCCCTTCTCTGGATGCGAAGCCTATAGGTGTACCTGGAGCATCTTCACCGGCGCAGATGACAAGCCAAAAGCCATCATTCGCGAGCTCGCATTCGCCGTTGAAGGACAAGACAAAAGCAGCAAGTGAACTTGATGCCGGATCGTTGTTGGGGGATAATAGCCTGCATGGCGTATCGGTTACGGATGACGAGCTAGCTGACCTTGTGAAGGAACTGGGTTTGGAGGGAGATGAGGCTGGCGATCTTGTGAAGGGCCTCAGTTCTAGTAAGGAACCCGCATCTGAGCCACAAACAGCACCTTCAGAAAAGAAGCAAGACGCAGAAAGCTCAACTGCAGAAAAATCACCGAAAGAGTCGGTAGGTGGGACTGACGACCCAAATGTAGTGACGGCTTCTTCGCAGTCCGACAAGGAACACTCAAAGAAGGAAGATGATGTGCCGGAACAACAGAAAGTTGCGTAATATTGAAGCATGTATCTACCTTGTACTTAAATTATTATGCATAATAAGTCATTATTATCCAGAAAACCTGATGTTAAAATGGTTCGAAGTAACCCGCTTCGAGAAGATTTGAGATAATATCCCTCGAGCAGTTTATAATTTACTCTTGACAGACGAAACCAAACCTCCACCGTCAAGAGCAATTGTTGCTCCATTCACATACGCTCCTGCGCGTCCGGACAGGAAGAGCAAAGTCCCAACTACGTCCTCGGGAGAGCCAATCCGGGATAAAGGAATTCCTCTAACAATGTGGTCGCCCAATGTCCGGAGGGTCTGCGCCATCACTGCATGGAGAGTATTTGTGAGCAATACTATTGATCAGAAGTTTATGAACTCCGGACTTACTTTTGCTCTCGAATGGTCCTAGGTAGTGAATTCTTCGTAAGGAGGATCTTTCGCAAGAACTTAAAATAGACACATACCACATGCAATCGTATTGCTGGTAATACCTTGGAACCCGAGTCGGCCAGCAAAGGCTTTACTCAAGTGGTGCAATCCCGCCTTGGGAGAAAAACATCGTCACAATAAGGCTCAAACTTGATTGATTTATATTTATACCTTTGAGGCGGAGTAAGCATAGGTTTCATGGCTCGGCACCTCAAGGGCTTCTACACTTCCAATCTGATGGGCGCTTAATTACTTCGCTAACTTCGGTTCAGAATGGAATACTTACATTGATTATTCGAGCAGGATCTTTCCATGAGTCACCATCTCTACCTTCGTCGGCAGCTGCACGAAGCAAAGGAAGACACTTTTGCGTCAGGTTAAAGACGCGTTGCAAATTGAGCGTCAAAACCTTTGTGAACGCAGAATCCTGATAAACAATTAACCTTGTTAGCTTCTCGGCTCTCTAACTTTATGTTAAAATCCGTACCGGGTAATCTTCGAAAGTCTCTCCCCAAGTAGCACCAGCATTGTTCACAAGGACGTGTAGCTTTGATTCTTTACTATTGAGCTCTTTGACCAATCTGTCGACTTCCGAAAGCTTCTGCATGTCCGCGGGAATGGAGAAGCATTTTCCGGGACCCATCTCTGTTAACTCTTTCGCAGTCTCTTCACAATCCTTTGCAGACCGAGAACTTATGTAGACCTAAAGTTGACTTCAACTTCAAATTCCTCTTCAAAAATGCGCGTAAGGCCACGTACCCTCGCTCCATTCCTCACGAAACCACTAGCAATCTGCCAATAAAAATGTTAGCCGTGCAACCTCTAAGCAATACTAAATCAACAAATATTTAAAATTTGTGTAACTTGCCATTTTGCCAATACCCCTACTACCACCTGTCACCAGCACGACTTTACCGCGCACGTCGAAAAGCTTGTTGACCTCTAAGCTCGACATGGTGGTGAGAATGGAACAAGAGCAGAAACCGCTTCATGAGCCGTCCGCATCCTATAGCCGCGATCGACGTTTCTATGCAGAATGTGATTCTCGTGTTCTTATTTCCACCAGCATTTAGCACAGCATGCAATGCTATACACACGAGTTATAATTGTCAATTATTAATGAAACCGACTACTATACAATTTTAGTGACAAAGCTTGGCAACAGAGTGCCCAGTTGAATGGTGATGCCAGTTGAATGGGGCGACAAATATAAATTGCTCTATATCGCACTCTATATGCGTCGGGTGGAACCGTTCATAACCTTTTACAATCCTATCCTCCCGCGAACCGCACGGATACGAGTATTTTACGCCAGCACTCTCGTAAGAATATTCGCGCTCGTGGCCGAGATCTTCTCTTGCAGCCGCTCGACGTCCTGCTGGCTGACGTCCGAAATATCGGCCATGAGGTAGGCAATATCGCCCTTGCTGTCCGAGTATTGCTTCTCGACGTTGTACGGGCTGAGAATCTCGTTGACCTGCCTGAGTACACCTGGCTGGTTGTTATGCACATGACATAACCGAATTTGGTTGGGCTGGTCAATGTCGATAGCGCGCAGGTCCACTTCTGGGAAATTGACGGAACCAAATGACGTTCCGAGGTTCAAATAGCGAGTCAATGCCGTAGAAACCTCCTCTCCGATCATGCGCTGGGCTTCTTCCGTCGAGCCGCCGATGTGTGGCGTCAAAATGACATTCGGAATGGAGCGCAACTCTGAGGCCCACGAATTCAGTTGGTCATCAAAGGGTGAACCGTTGGATCCCGGCTCGGACGGGTACACATCAATGGCTGCACCAGCCAAATGACCCTTTTTCAACGCCTTTACCAACTCAGGAATATCGACCACCTTGCCACGAGCGTTGTTAATCAAATACGAGCCCTTCTTCATCTGCGCTAGTTGAGGAGCACCGATGAGATTTATGGTCTCCGGAAGTTCGGGAACGTGGAGCGTAACATAGTCAGACTCCGCGAGGAGAGCATCTAGCGTGGGCAATTGCCGAGCAGATCCGAGAGGCATAATGTTGACCACATCATAGAAGAGGACACGAATGCCAAATGATTCGGCCAGCACGGAAAGTTGAGAACCGATATGCCCGTAGCCGACAATCCCGAGCGTCTTGCCTCGCACTTCCCAGCAGTTTTTCGACATCTTGTTCCAAAGTCCATCTTTCATTTCTCGCGCACGATCAAATAGTTGTCGTGAAAGTGCTATGAGCTCAGACATTACGAGCTCCGCGACTGATCTCGAGTTGGAGAAAGGCGAATTGAACACAGGTATGCCAGCATGAGCTGCACTGTTGAGATCGACTTGATTGGTGCCAATGCAGAAGCATCCAATAACGACCAACTATTTCCGTATATTAAGTCGATATTTGAATATGAATGAGAAACACTACAAGCATACCTTGGACGCTGCCTTCAGGACCCGATGCGTGATTTTCGTCTTGCTGCGAATACCAATGGCGTGATACTGCCCGATCTTCTCCACAAGCTCATCCTCACTCCAAGACTTCGAAAAGTGATCAACCTGAAAACCCTGCTGCTTAAAGGCCGCAACAGCCTCCTGGCTAATGTTCTCCAGCAGCAAAAGGCGAATCTCGTCTTTGTCAACAGGCCTCAGGACCCTGGTACGGTGGATAGGTCCGATGGATTCCTTGTGGCTGCGGAATCTGTCATGGAGTGTCACTTGCGTCGGTGAGACAGACATGGACAAGCTGGCCAATTGCTGAGTGGGAGACCTCGAGATCGAGACGGCGTTCGTGTTTACGTTAGTTGAGTTAATTGGGACCGGGAACGAGTGTGAAGACGGCATTTTGAAGTAATAGAACAAAATCAAAGGGGATGGCCGGAGTTCTGATTTATAGATCTCAGGATTCGGAAGAGATTAGGACACAGCAGTAGGCAATGTTACTAGCGTCCAGCGGTCAGCACCTATGTGAGTAGAGAGTTAACGTATGCAGGCTGCTGGCAGTACAATGGTAGGACGAGTGGCAGGACCTGACAAAAGATTTCGCAAGTTTTAGAACGCGCATATAGCCAGTCCTCAATCAAGTGACTCATCGATCAGGATCATCGTTCGATCGGCCGAAAACAAGCCTTTCCTGATGCATATACTTTACAAAAAGCAAGATGACTCTCTACCTACTCGATTATGGCGCGGGAAATGTTAGGAGTCTCGCCAACTCTCTCAAAAGACTCGGTTATGACTTTCAGTGGATAGCATCTCCTGACGATTTCGCAAAAGCAACGGTTTGTCGCGCACTTTATCCTCTCGTGCTATTTTCTTTGCTAAACACCATGCTCTGTAATAGAAACTTATATTTCCTGGTGTAGGTGCCTTCAAGAGCGCCATAAATCACCTAAAATCTCGTGGTCTCTTAGAACCTCTTAGAGAATATATTGCTTCTGGTCGACCGTATTTTGGAATATGCATTGGTCTACAAGTGCTATTCGACTCGTCTACAGAGAACCCTGGAGTCCAGGGGCTCGGAATCATACCTTCAACTATTGCCAGCTTTGACAATGCGGACAAGTCTGTTCCTCATATGGGCTGGAACTCCATCGACTTCATCGACCCAGAAGAAAGGGCCAAAGAAGGGATGGATGAGAAACTACACTACTACTTTGTCCACTCGTTCCGCGCTGCTTATGATCCGTCGAACGTGGCAGCTGCACAATGGGTCCACAGCACAACACAGTACGGTCAAGAGATTTTCGTCGCTTCTGTTCGCAGAGGCAACGTCTTCGGCACGCAATTCCACCCGGAGAAGTCTGGTGAAGCCGGCTTGCGTATCTTGAGTACCTGGCTCAGTAGGTCCGACGAAGAACTTGTCAGCGAACCACCCCGTCCTGTTGTCGCACGTTCACCCAAACCGCGCGATGGTCTCACGAAGCGTATAATTGCATGCATGGACGTTCGTGCGAATGACGACGGTGACCTAGTCGTTACGAAGGGAGACCAGTATGATGTACGCGAGAAGGCGGCACCTGCGTCTTCATCTTCTGCCGTACAGGTCCGCACAGCTGGCACAGTACGGAACCTCGGCAAGCCAGTCGCACTCGCAGCGCGTTATTTCGTGGAAGGCGCAGACGAAATCTGTCTGTTGAATATTACCTCTTTCCGCCATTCACCATTGCAAGACCAACCGATGCTTGCTGTTGTTCGTGCAGCCGCCGAGACTGTGTTTGTCCCTCTCACAATTGGCGGAGGGATTAAAGACACTGTTGACCCAGACGGCACACCTCGCAGTGCACTAGAGGTTGCTGGTGAATATTTCCGTGCAGGTGCAGACAAAGTCTCTATCGGTTCGGAAGCTGTCTATGCCGTCGAGAACTTACTGAAGAACGGAAAGATAGACGGAACTAGCGCCATCGAAACGATTGCAGACGCATACGGACGACAAGCAGTCGTGGTTAGTATCGACCCAAAGCGAGTATATGTCGATCCAAATACCTACGATGGGTCTCATAAGGGCGAGCTTGTCCTCGGTGAGGGTGACGAGAAAGACCAGGCCTGGTGGTATCAATGTACTGTCTCTGGTGGGCGTCAAGCACGAGATATTTCAGCCGTCCAACTCGCAAAAGGAGCAGAGATGCTCGGCGCGGGCGAGATTCTGTTAAACAGCATTGACAGAGATGGAACTGGCCGAGGCTTTGATCTCGACCTTATTCGACTCGTTCGAGACGCTGTCACAATCCCGGTTGTCGCTAGCAGCGGAGCGGGGAATGTAGCGCACTTCACGGATGTATTCGAGAAGACAGGTGTTGAAGCCGCGTTGGCTGCAGGGATCTTCCACCGGTTACAGGTGAAGATTGAAGAAGTTAAGGAAAGCCTGAAGCGAGCGGGCATTCAAAGCAGAGAAATATCTGCACTGAATGCGGCGGAATTTCTTTGAAAACCTCTGCTGGATTTTCCTTGAAGTTACTTCATCTATTCCGTGGACATAAAGATGCTTTCAAGTACTATCGTAGAGGAAATAACGTGCGTATCTCATGTATTCAATACAAGGTCACAGTCGCATGGCATTGTGCAAACGAAGACTAACAATTCGGGTACAAAGGACAATAGTCATATTTGGATCTCCAATCGAACAAGATGTCGCTACAAGAAATAGAATAGGAGTACTGGGGAGGAAGATACAGAACATAGAATATAGAAGTGAAAGGAGTTGTGGATTTACATTTAACATCGACCAGAGGGAAGGCAAGGTGATGACAATCTGAGAAAGAGCCATCTATTGGTGAAAAACCAAAAACAAACCACCGTTGAAGAAAGTTCAGAGATAAACAGAAAAGTCGCAGAAAATACGCATAACCCGCGATTGAAGCGTCCTACCGCGTAATTCTTCAGAACCATAAAACGTAAGAAAGCAGGAAATTGGGGGTGCAAGGAATGACGCAGGGTCGGATAATATAGTCTATTTACCACCAACACGTACCGCGCCTCTCACTCTCTTGAGAAGGCTAGTCTTCCGTCCAAGTCCATTTCCGGGGCTCATTGGTGTTCCGCCAGGCGAGTGCGGGCCGTCGAAATAACCATCCTTTTCATGTCCGTTGAGTGGTGTTATGGGTGTTTCAGCTGGACGGGGTGGCAGCGCCTTGTTGTTTGTCGATCTCTCCACATAAACATACGATTCATTCATGTCCGGTGAAGGCGATGTCGCCCCAGCATTCGCACTTGCATTTCGACCACCAAAACGGCCAAAGAATGAATTCTGCTGACGATGTGTCGGACGACTCGGCCGGCCTCCATCAGAGTATCCGCCTGGCGGATAATTCTCGCTCGATGAAGGTGGCGACTGATTTCCATCGCCTTGCACGGCTTCAACTGGGACATTCGGTTGATCACGCATCTTCTTGATTCTCTGCATAAGCGACTTGCTCCTCTTTGGCGCACCTGGCGAGCCAGTGAGGGGAGGCGATGGCAACGAGTTAGATGGAGCATCCAAGGAGGTTGACCGGCCAGTACCAGGCAAGTTCAACGGCTGTGGTGGAGGTACGCGGACCTTTGCCTTCCTTGGCTGCGCGTCTTCAGCGTATGTTTCACGTAATTCGCGCCCTTGAGGTCTGTTCCTCGCGTTATGATAGTGGCTTTCGTACCCTCCGTAGATTGAACTTGCAGCGGAATTGTCTCCTGTGCCGTGGCCGGCTCCGCTTCCGAAGAACTCTTCATATGGCTCGGGTTCATGCATACCCCATGCTTCCGCGATGCGGTCCACTTGCTTTGCGTTCTTCTGAGTCCCGTAAGGGTCAGTGTCGGCTCCAAAGGTGGGGTAAGGAGACTCGCGAAGTCCAGCTACATCGGGCAGGCCTCGTTTACGATCAGCACGTAGCTGAGCCGCAGACATGGGCCCATCATCTTCTGGAGAAGTCCAAGCCATCATCGGCGCCTTGGATTTATGGCGATTGCGAGATGGGGCGCAGGCATCAAAGGGTCCATCGTGATGGAACACTGTAGGGGAGAGAGTTGCGTTAGTGCGCACAAAAGATAACAGCGTGAGAATTACGCACTCGGACCAACACCTGTGAAGTCGAGTCTGTCAATGACGTCCGCATGAGTAGAACCTTTCTTGTTCTTGGCGCCTGCCTTGCGAGACTTTTCCATGGCGGCTGCGGCGCGAGTTGCAGAGTCCTGAGAATAGGAGCGTCTAGTTGGGGGTGGAGCGTGTCTGGAGCCGCCGACGTTCGTTGGAACCCCACTTTAATAATAATAACAAAAGTTGCATCAGGAAGCAGGCAACGGGCAAAGAAGCGAAATTAAGCATACCCTGTTTGACTTCTGCCCATCCTTGTCCTGGAGGGGGTATCGACTGGACGGACCGTCACGGTGTCGCGCACGGCTGACTCGAGCATACGCGGGTCGCGAGAGTCAGTGTACTGCCTTGTGGACTTCTTGTACTGTTGTTGTTTGGGTGGAGGCGGCGGGGCGTCTGATCTGGAATAGGCAACGGTAGGGGCGGGATATATAGGATCGGAGAATGGATCTGAGCTGGATCTGGCTCTATGGTTGGAAGGACGAGAGGAGTGGTGGGGGCGATATGCTTTGGCGGAGGACGAGTACATGTATGCTGATCGAAAGGGCACGAGGACACAATGATATAGGGCGGTTGATTGCAACCGGGGTGATCGCTGTCGGGTCTTGGCTTGTCGCTTCCGTGCCCACCGACGGGGGATCTGGCAACGATCGGTGTCAGAAGGAACTTGTAGGCGGGTGTGGGCGAGAGTAGCGACGGATGAGGCTGACCTGTTGGCGTGGAGGGAGATGGCAGGAAAGAAGAGAGGAGAGAGGAACAGTTGGGTGAGCTGACGGTCATTGAACACCCAACTCCACTCGGCAACACGCGTCCGAATGTGAACCTTATTTGAATATTTCCTGTGGCGCATATCTCGCCCCCGCCCTGCGCTTTTCACTGTGGCCTTCACGCCTCTAGTCCTCACTTCTGCATTTGCATCCATTTACCCCCGTAAATTCCACGGGAAATCCCTTACTTTGCACTTCTGTCTTTTTCTTCCCTCTCCGCCCTGCTCTCTATTGATACAGTCAACTCGCTATAAGATATCTCCCCTGGTGGGATCCTGGATCCGTATAGCATGTAGCTTTGATAGCTCCTTAAAGCCTGCATTCTTAAGGCGCTGTTATATGTATCATCACAGCCAACGGGCATATATTGATCTTGATGGGCTTGGCATGCCAGCACTATCCTGATGCGTACAACTAGAACCATATTCCAAGACCGGATAATCCGAATATATACGCACCTTGAATTTGAATTTTGCTCAACGACTACTTAGGAGGTGCCGACGCTGACTAATGCGGCAGACGCTTCTGGCTCCGAAAATAAACTCGCTGTCTGTAAAGTCGTTCGACGAGACTCCAATTCAGTCGCGTTCTCTGTCTATCAATGGGTCTGTCTCCTAATCCGCCTGTCTTGAAAGCCGGCCAACCAAGCAAAGCTCTCGCGGAATGGACTCGCGAAGAGATTGCAGCACGTATCCTCGCTGGCGAGGCACTCTTCATCTATCGTTCACGCGTCGTACGTGTAACTCCCTCTTGGCTTAAGCGGCATCCAGGTGGTGAACTTGCAATCCTCCACTTCGTCGGTCGAGATGCTACGGACGAGGTTGACGCCTTCCACGTTGACGACGTCCTTCGGACAATGCAGCATTATATTGTTGCACGCGTCAGAGATGGTCTGAACGGATGGGAACCACTTGTGCCTCCGTACATGAACGGCTGGCTCTGGCGGGATGGACAATGGGTCCGTCAAGCCGACCCAATACACAACACTCCCGCTGGGGTGAGGGCAGAAGCTGCTGGCTACAACCATGACGAAATAAGCCCGTCATCCCAAATCCTTCTGGTAGAAAAGGGAACTATCGGTCAGCAGGTTAAGATTGACAGGCCCAGTCTGGAGACAATTTCGCCTCCTCCCAGCACGCTATCCCGTAAAGTGCAGGCACAACACTCAGTTGCATACAAAGAACTCCATCAACGCGTCATTAACGCTGGTCTCTACAAAACGCGATTCGTGACTGGTATCGGACCCGATATACTCCGTTACATTCTGTTTGCTGGTCTTGCTGCTTGGTTCTATCAGAAACACTGGTTCTTCCTCAGTGCAGTCTTTTTGGGCATTTTCTGGCATCAGCTCACGTTTTTCGCGCACGATTTGGGTCATATGGGCGTCACTCATAACTGGACCCTTGACCGCCTGATTTCTATTTTCATTGCTGATTTCTGTGGGGGACTAAGTATTGGTTGGTGGGTCAACGTGAGTAACCTCTGAAATTGAGACTGGGATATGTCCTCATGTACTGTTATTTGGAATAGAATCACAACGTGCATCATCGTTAGTCCCATGTTCTACTCTAGTGTGCCAAGAGTGAATGTTGACGTAGCTTGAATGCATGCAGTCGTCACGAATCATCCTACGCAGTACGTCATTTTCATGTATGCTCATCCTTGATAACACTCTAAATCAAATTTGGTTTAGTGACCCGGATATAGAACATCTTCCTTTCTTCGCTATTTCTCCGCATTTCCTCTCAAGCCTGTATTCCTCGTACTACAAGCGCGTACTCCCATTTGACTTCGCCTGCAAGCTCTTCATTCGCATTCAACACAAGCTTTTCTATGTTGTCATGTCGCTAGCGCGTTTCAACCTTTACCGACTGTCGTGTAGTTACTTATTTAACGCACGACATGCGAATGTAAAGGCGCGTGGAGGGCGCTGGAGCTGGTGGTGCGAGATCGTCGGTATTCTGGTATTCTGGGCGTGGTACGGCGCGGTTCTCCGTGGCACTGGCAGCTGGCAAAATGTGCTGAAATACATGCTTGTGAGCCACGTCATGACGTCGCCTCTTCACGTACAGGTGAAGTCATATTTACTCTCCCTTTATCTGCGTTGCACTCCTAATATTGTTATTTAATTGTTATTGCTTTGGCGTCAAACTACAGATCGTACTGTCACATTTTTCCCGCTCGTCCGCAGATTTGGGACCTGTCGAGTCGTTCGCGGCACGTCAGTTGCGTACAACGGTAGACGTCATTTGCCCTGAATACATGGCATTTGTGCATGGTGGGCTACATCTACAGGTGACGCATCACCTCTTCCCACGTCTGCCTAGACACAACCTCAAGGCTGCCAGCAAACTCGTCAAGGAGTTCGCGAAAGAACAGGGTCTTGAATATGCCGAATTCGGATTTATAGAGGGGAATAAGGAGGTTCGAGGAGTATTGAGGAACGTTGCGCAGCAGGTTAAGGTTATGAATACTGTGCTGGACGCGAACATTAAGGAGGCACTGAATGTTGCTTCACAATAGACATTTTCAACGCAGTAGAATAACGGATTATAAAAGTATATCCCGATGCAATCTGATCTCATCTTCACTCAACTTGGGTGTATCTCACAAATGAAGAAAAGCATGGTCATATCCATTGCATGTAAATGTATGTAAAGCATAGCATGCAGGCAAGAGTGGGTACACGAAGTAACCGGGTGGAGTTTTGTAAACATACAGAAAAGAAAGAGAAGAACACAACGACGATTACTTCTTCTTGTTCGCCTCTTCCTCCTCTTTCTGCAGAAAGGAGAAAACAGTCAGCATAAGTCATAAACTGTACTATGAAGACCACACAAACCTTAGCTTGGCGGATCTTGCGCCTGCCCTCGTACCGCGCTTCAGCGCGAAGATCACGAAGGACACGGTACGCCTCGAAGTCACGCTCTTCCTGAGTAATTTTACGAGGAGCCTCGTGCTCAACTGCAGGTACAAGAGGTAATGGTTGGCGGGTGGTTGGAGCAGTAAGGTCGTCACCCTGAACAGCATCAAGTTTTAAAATCCAATTTTGAATCAAAGATAATGAAAATAGAACATACAGTCGAGTCGCCCTTCTTGGGCTTACCAGCCTTACGGGGGAAGATAATAAGCTTGGACTTGTATGCCTTGAGTCTTTCGACGTTCAGCTTCTTGCCCTCCTCACTAAGGTTTCGCCTGCGGTGGTCGACGATAATTCCGATACCGCGTGCCTGCTTCTTGCCAATACCAGCTTCCTTGAGCTCTGCCAGGGTGAATCCACGGCCCTCACGGATTTTAGTGTTGTATCGTACGGTTTGGCCCCGGACGGCGGGACGAAGCGGCTTCAGAGGGCGCACGCCGAGAGATGTTGCCTTCGTCTGACGAGCGCGGCGACGGCGGAGTTTGCTGCCGGGCTGGTCAAACCATGTGCGGACGCGGCGCTGCCAGTCCTTATGGAAATGGTTGTTGTGGAGGACGTTGTTGTGTCTATAACCCATGTCTGCACAAGAAGAGAGTAATCGAGGTCAGTTACAAAGAATACACAGTTGCATGTCATCCAAAAGTCAAAGAGTCCATCCAACCCAATCCATCCGTGCAAGTTCGTTCAAAACCATGAAAACTGTCAGAATGGCAGCCCAACGTTACACAGGCAGAATAGAACGTCGATGGGATAGCAATTCGGACAGATAACTCACCTTGAAGGTTGGCCGGTCAATTCTCGAGGGTGTTCGAAGTGTAGTCAATCTATGTGTGTGTGAACGAAAGTAATTTAGGGCCGGGTTACACGTGATAGTCAATCGCGCTTCTACATTCTAAGGGACGCGTTCCTTTGATGATCTCGGACTCGGATACACATGGGATGAATAGTCTACAAATGTTAGGAGCCCTGCTACACTACAAATACGGTCACATGGAGCACGGAAAAATAAACAACAGGATGAACGATTACCAGGAACTTAAGGCGTCTATTTAACAACCATGGAACTCATTCCTTGTCTTGGTATCTCCACTTCGCAACTCTCATACCCACATGTCGTCCAAGCTTTTTCCCCCTTACCGTGCCGAGCACATCGGTTCGCTTAAACGTCCCGCTGAGCTCCTCCAAAAGCGTGCGGCTTTTGAGAAGGGCGAGGTTACACAAGATGACCTCAAGCCTATCGAGGACTCGGCAATAAAGGCCATCATAGAGATGCAGCGGGAAATCGGCATTAAGGCCATGACAGACGGAGAGTTTAGAAGGTCAGTTTAATCGTTACTGAGATTCACGAGAACAGGGAATAGATGCATTTAGTTAGACATATGTTTTTCGACGGAGTCTTTGATAACCTGGAGGGGATGAAACATATCCCGGAAGGTGTGTCTTCCCGCTCTCCTTACAACCGGCTGCTTGATTTACCCCCCTGATATAAAGTGCCCTTGCATATGTTGATGGTATAGCTTTCAACAAGCATACCATTGTGCAGGCATTCATTGTTTTGCTAGGACTACTGCCCCGATGTCGCTGCTTTCAAAAAGCTGAATTTCCATGGAGGTGACTCCCATATCTGCGTGGTAAGAATGCTACCAATAATGCCTAGTCTGCGGTTCTGATTGGACGCAACAGGGTAAAATTAAGCGCACGAAGCCATTCTACATCGAGCAATTCAAGGCGCTTAAAGCATTGACGAAGCCCGAAGAACACAAGTCTTTGAAACTCACAATGTGTGCACCAGAATGGTATCATCTCCGACACGGCGAATATGCATACCCTAAGGATGTGTACAAGAACGACGGTGGGCAAGAAGTCATATGATATATAACCGTAGTTCTGATGGTCAGTATAGATGAGTTCTTCACAGACGTTGCCAAAGCATACCAGGAAGAGATTGCAGAACTGTATGCGCTTGGGTGCCGGAACATCCAATTCGACGATCCTCTCCTTGCCTATTTCTGTGCGACGTCTATGATCGAAGGGTTAGTCGACATATAACGACTATCTATTATCCCGATTAACGACATGGTTTACTTGCAGCATGGAAGAGAAGGGTGTTGACCACGAGGCGCTCCTCGACACGTATCTTAGGACATATAATACGATTCTTTCAACTCGTCCGAAAGACATGACTGCTGGCTTGCACCTGTGCCGAGGCAACTTCAAGGATGGTGTACATTTCAGTGAAGGCGGTTACGACAGGATAGCCATTAAACTTTTCAACGAAACTAACGTGGACTGCTTCTACGTGAGTTCCCAACTATTCATTTGGGATCTTAGTTAACCGACTCTCCTGATTACTACCGTCATTAAGCTTGAGTACGACACTGATCGTGCAGGAACCTTTGAGCCTCTGAAGCACCTCCCGAAGAACAAGACTGTTATTCTTGGTCTGGTTTCCTCAAAGCTACCAAAGGTAAGGTCATTTGGTTAGAATATATTTCTTCTGATCTCTTACTTGGCGTAGCTCGAGGACCCAGAGGATTTGAAAGCCCGCGTCGCCCAAGCTGCCAAAGTCATTGCCGACGGTACACAAAAGCGAACTTACGAAGAAGCTTTGAACCAGTAAGCATCTCTATTCCAATTGTAACATATAATCGTTTTCTAATATCCACACTCTTCTGAAGAATCTGTATTAGCCCACAATGCGGCTTCGCGTCTCACGCAGAAGGCAATCCAGTGACTGAAGAAGACATGAAGAAAAAACTCGCGCTTGTCGTACAGACTGCAAAGTCAATCTGGAAGGATGCGTAATGAATTCCTCATGTTATGACCGTTCTTGAAACGAATGTGAATTTATGTAGCTCTGAAGAACTCAATTGACATGTCCTTCACGAATCACGGACGTAGGGCTGACTTAAAGTGGCTGGTAATAGTGATCGTCGATGATCGACGCGATGCCGAGACTACTTCTAGCCGCCAAAAATTGCTTGCGCCCCTCACACGACCCTCTATTCAACCATGACCCAGTCCGGTATAGAAGTACTTCTACGCCTTGAAGGCAGTAGATGCCTTCCAGATGAATCCACATACGGTTCTCAGCTTGATTCTGATTCCTCCGACGTCCAGTCACAATTGTCAGCCCAACAAGACAACAAGCTGCATTACATCCACTCGTTCTCCTCTGGATCATCTTTAAGTAGCTTTTCAGCATCCTCTGTCTGCTCCCGCTCTGCACGGGTATTCAAGGCCTCAACCCTTTCCTCACCGAAAAAGCGCAAACGTCTCCTTCCCCGGTCACACAAACGTGGAGGTAGAAACAAACCAATTATCATACGCGATTCAAGCTCCGGAGAAATTCATCCCAAACAAAAGTTGCGCCTGCGTAGAACTAACGAAGACTTGAAGATATCTATAGCTGAAGACTTGACGCCACGTACGCAGTACGTGCATTTTGTCCATACGACAGTTTCGCTTGCTTAAGCATTTCACATGTCTTTTTGCATTGCTCTAGAGTTCCGGGACCTGCAGATGCTCTGAATGAACTATGCAACTTACAAATGGGCGTTCTTCAGACTATAATCAACCGGAACACCAATCTTTTATTGAAGAAGAAAAAACGCAAGACTGCTGTCAAAGCTAAGACAAAATCTAGTTTTCCTTGCTTGTCGCCAGAACCGCTGGATCTGCAGCCATGCATTTCAAAGGAACTCTCTGATCTTATTGACGATCTACTCAAGATTCCTGATACTATAGTTATTTCTACTGCCGATCCCTCTGCCGCTCTTGAAAGCAAAGCTCTGGTTTCAGTTGACGTAATGGCCGGCAAGCTTGCCAATACAGGCGCTGAGGGACGTGTAGAGCTCGTGAACAACTCTACCGAGGAGATTATGTACACTACTTGCTCGGATACACAGATTGCACTAGATGATGTACTTGGCCTTGCGCCGTCCGAGGAATCCGGAGCGTCGGTATTATCCACAGCAGTTCCAAGCCTGGATGTATCCAAGCTCGCTATCGCTATCGTCGAAATGGCTTCAAAAGCGTCCAAAATTTCTCAGGAATATGTGAACTCTGTCAGAGGGCTTGATCGATACATAACTCCGGCTCCGGAAGCCGGCCTGGCTAAGGGAAATGTTTCTGCCACACTGAAAACTGTGTCCGACTTCACGGATGATTGCTTGGTAAAACTCCTGGAACAGAAAGTTCTTGTAAAGGATTTACTTGCGAGATACGATGTTCTGAAAGACAATAAGCATGATGTAGTCGGTCTGGAGTCACCGGCACCGGCACGGAGCAAGCGTATTCGCCATCGTGACAGGACGCCTAGGAAAGCGCAAACGGACAGTTGTCAGCCCGAGCCAACAGTGGCTCTATCTATGCTTGCAATTTACTGGGGCAGTCTAAATCAAGAGACGCTTGGTGTTATTATAGACATTTGCAAGCTCGAGAAACTATCAGGAATCAATATGCTTGGAGCAGTTCTATCTGAATGCTCAAGGTCTCGCGGTTATACGCTCCTGCAAACTACTGAAGTGTTTACAAGCGCGTTGAAACTGTACGCCTGCGAAATACAAAGTCTCGTTACGAAAGCGGCTTTGGAGTCTGTTTCGCTACACGAGCAGGCAATTGCTCTGGATTCCAATGCTCCGGAGTTCGTGCAAATCTGTCCCGGGCCAACACTGGATGTGTCGATGTTCCAGGACTTGCGAGAATACGTCATTGTTGAGAATAGTCCTTTCATCAAACCACGCGAAGAAGTTAACGACAGTTGGTTGGAAGCGCAGCCTGACACGCAGGTCCGGGAAGTAGCACGACGCATCCCAACAGGTGTCTCTGCATTTGACCCTGTTGCGACTGTGTCGAAGTTCCTGGACATCGTGGCGTATCCACTGAGATACATCTGGAAGATTGCGTATGGTATTTAGCTATCACAATATTTCTTCCTTTATAATAAGCCTAATCTTCCCGACTCCGAAATCCACAAACAATCCTAAGTAATTTTCACACGCCATGAGACCAAGTGTTACGAATAATGCTATATGATATTGTACACATGCATATGTAATGAATACAGTCCTCCTAGTGCCACCCGTATGGCATTGAACGAGAATGTACGAACAGAGCAATTCCACGCGCAACGAAACATTATTGTGATCTCAAACATCTTCCTCTGGATCACCAATACCATTTCCATGGATGGCGAAGTGTGTTTCGCTTTCGGGTAAGCACGGGGAGTCGTAGATCTTGCATATACGGGTATTTCCTCGGCCCTTTCGCAGTTGGAGGCTGTCATGAAGTTTGAGTTATGCCTGGGAAGAAAATTGCAACACGAATCTTCTTACCGTGTTGTTGAGGCGTGCGCCATGATGTTACCACCAATTGGTTTCTTATCGTTACCAGCGTAGGGGCCAGCTGCAGCGTCAGGTTGGGACATGACTTGATTCGTAACCACAACAGCGATTCCGAACTGAGGAGAAAATCTAATATCAAAGTGTGATTATGCCTGGATGACTATGACGTTACCTCATCGGCAAGTCTCTGCAAGGTACGAAGGAAGCGAGCGAGGTGCATTTGTCGCGCAGAAAGCTCGCCTCGACCGTTGTAATCCGTGCGATACAATGCCGTACACGAGTCAACAATTAGGAGTGAAAATCTTCGCCAGCCAGACTCAGATCCCTAATTATAGTCTAACGATGAGGATGCTATTCACCTTGATTCAGACATGAGAGCGCTGGCATGGACGAGTAACTGTTGCTGGTGATCCGCATTGTATGCCCGTGCGTAAGCCACGTTGTCAAGGACCTCTTCGCCGTTGAGGCCATAACGCTCCGCGACAGCAAGCAACCGGACAGGGCGGAATGTGCCTTCTGTATCAATGTACAGACATTTGCCCTCACCACCTCCCATGCTTACTGGTAACTGACATGTCACTGCGAGCGTGTGGCATAGTTGCGACTTTCCGGTACGAAACTCGCCGAATAATTCTGTAATCGCTCCTGTCTCAACCCCACCTGGAGGAGGCAGTCAGCAACCAAGCTGTCTCATGGAGTCCAAGTGGAATTTATACCAGCTAATAATGTGTCGAGTTGCTTGGAACCGGTCGTGATGCACACTAACTCAGATCGTCGAGCGTGAACCTCAGTAGCACTCTGAAACCCTAGGGGGATGATTTTGAGAGCTAAAGCAGGACAAATGCTCAGTATAGTTGAATGGAGAAGAGTGGTGGGAGAAGAAGGAACTTGGGACAGAAAGAGGGAAGAGAGGGTCGGTTGCACACCTTCAGCCAAAATCTTGTCAGCTTTCTGCTCGGAAATGCCCTTGATGCCGAGCAACACTTTCTTTGGTGTATACGCTACGGATTCGACGGTATTTAGCCCAGAATCAGATAGCTTCTTGATATCCTGCGGTGTGATGCCCACTTCCTGCAAGGGTAATCTCCTTTAAGCACACACACTTAGGGGAAGGGTGACAAATGAACGCACCTGAAGTTTTGATACGAGTAGTGGACCAGCAGCAAATGACTCTCCTTCTTCGACATCTTGCAGAGGATTCTGCGACATTCCTACCCACACAAAAGTTCGACGAGCGTGGCTTGCTGATGGTTCGTTTAGACGAGTTGTGCTTGCAAAGGACGCGTGCCCCAAACGCGACGGAGTCACGTGGCCGTTCAGCCAGATCTCGTCAGCGAAATTCGATAAGTCTCGAAACAAGTGCAAAGTAAAATGAAAGTGCAGAGATGTTTCATTGGATGGACTAGTTATAAGATTGAAACTCCAAATACACTACAGAACTCCATGCTGATGCCCTATGACGATTCGAAAAGCGATTCGCTAATGTCATTCGGTTTTGCGTTGTCCACTCCCTCGATGGTCGCCGACGTCTTCCCCCTCCGCCCTGCTTCCATCCTGGAATACCGTAGTACGGGCGGACTTGGCATAGGTATCCGGTCCTCCTCTGCTACATTCTTGCTGAGCAGGCGCTCGAGATATGATACTGCGTCCACGTCGAGTACTAGTTTCGGCCAACGCAGCATCTCATACACGTTCAAGTCAGAGGCGCTCACGACGTCGACGTCCGGTACATTACGACAGACTCGCTCCATCTGAGCAGGGACATTCTCACCACCAGCAACGAATAGCGTGCGTGTCCAGCCAAGCTCGTCGATTCTTTTCGCAAAATCGCGTGTTTTTACGCCCTGCCAGTCGAGAGTCGGGACAATCGCCATTGCACGTTCTTGGACCTTGGCGGATAGAGCAACACGCAGGCCCATCTGACGGACTTTTCGAGGCAACTGAGTCGCGAAATCACGCGGCTTGGGTCCAAAAGCTACACCTCCTCCACGCAGCATTGGTGACTGGGCATCACCCAGACGAGCTCTTCCAGAACCTTTCTGCGGTCGAATTTTGTGTCCAGACCCGCGCACTTCAGCTCTCGTCTTTGTGTTGGCAGTACCTTGGCGGAGAGCATCTCGATAGAAGTTGACACATAGGTACAGAATGTCACGACGTATAGGATGGGCAAAGACAGATGGATCCAAGACTGCAACTTGTTCTTCGCTTGATTCAGCACTTTCGAGGAGGTTGCTCATAACTATGCAGACGGGGTCATCGCGGTACAGCAGAGCTTCAGAACATGTCAGAAAGGAAAGCATTGACAGAAAAAGCAGAACCTTACACTTTACGGAATTTGAAGGAGATTCAAGAGCTGCAAAGTTACGCCTCGCATGTATTCCAGGCTGCTGCGAGACAGCGCGCCTAAGGGCAGCGAGCATGGCAGTAAGACGAGGCAAGTGAAGAGAAGAAATTCTGGTAAGTCCAAGCCAAGTTAGCGATAATCCAAAACAGGGGTGTCCCGAGTCCCCATGCCGGGACCCGCGACACCAATTTCGAAGATCGATCGCACTGGACGTTAACGCCTTCAACTTTCACGACGTCCTGCAAGTCAAGAGGCGTAAGTATCTCACTTTTTAGTTATTTGGTCACAAAGGATGTCTTCAAGTCATGTCGGATTGCCATACGTGTGGAATGAGAGGCGTAGAGGGATGGATGGAGATGACATGGACCAGATGGACTGCTTGACCAACCGATTTGCACTCCACATGCACTTATGCTAATTTTTTTCGATTTCGCATTGCAGTCCTCAAGGTACACCCACCATGGCCTCGTATAACGCAGTGCAAACATTCGGCAAGAAGAAGGTGCGTTTTACTCTAAGTTTCCGGAGGAAGTGTCGGGCACAAACTGATTGAACAACTTAGACCGCGACCGCTGTCGCTCACGCTCGTGAAGGCAAGGGCCTCATCAAAATCAACGGTTCCCCAATCAGCCTCCTACAGCCCGAAATTCTGCGCTTCAAGGTGTATGAAGCGGTTCTCGTGCTCGGTGAAGAGACTTTCTCGCCAATCGACATCCGTGTGCGCGTAAAGGGTGGTGGTCACGTTTCGCAAATATACGCTATTCGTCAGGCTATCGCAAAGGCCGTCATTGCGTACTACGCCAAGTATTTCGACGCCGCTAGTGCTTTCGAACTAAAAAAGAAGCTCGTTGCATACGACCGAACACTCTTAATTGCAGACCCGCGTCGGATGGAGCCCAAGAAGTTCGGTGGACAGGGTGCTCGTGCTCGCAGACAAAAGAGGTGAGTTGTTCAATGAAAATACCTTGTATCTTGCATGTTACTCATTTTGCTTGTCTATAGTTACCGTTAAGTGGCGGGTGGATGTCTGTGCTCTTTATTTCTGCTGTATGGCGTACATGTATCATCCATGCGTCGTGGTCTTATCGTGCCAAAAACAATGCATACATGGCTTTGACATGAAAATTGAGAGACAAGTGACAAAATAGTGCGATGCAGCTACAAGGACACGCTAGCAAAATGATTAGGTGGCTGAGATATTTTCTTTGATATCTCTGACTGAGGTGCCGGTTGGACTACCTTTTGTCCTTGTTTGTACCCGTCATTGTTAACAAGCCTTTCTTGATGAGGTAACAACGCCTCCAGCATGTTGGTCACTGTCCAAGTCTGAATGCTAAGAATTGTACCCGAGCCGTATGTATATAGACGGACAAGTCTTTCCTGAGTTTCTCTTCTTGTTCACCGCCATAGTTAGCTAGTACACGTCTTGCCTCGTCGTCCGTGGGTTCGGTTGTTGCAATCCGTACGGAAGGACGGCGGGCCTGACTTGGACCGTTAAAATCATTGATTGAAGTGATTCATTACATCACATTAAGTACAATCATCAACAATCGTGAGAGTTTCCTGCCTTTCTTGTACTAGCGCTCATGCGGGATCGTCATGTTCACTTGGATCCTCTAGTTTGCTCAGTGGTGTCCCCTCTGTGCGTTTTGCTCTGGACAGGCATCGTCAACACCTAGTCCACGACATGGATTCGTCTTTCCCAATGTCCCAGCCATCAGCCTCTCAGCCACAGAATGCTATAAAAATCTTCGTGGCCGCAGATGACTCTCCCTTACCAATATTCGTCGACTCGAATGGCATAACTGACAATCGGCCCTGGCTCATCAGAACTTTGCGTGTATGCTCTCTTCTCACTTTGTCTCCTTAGTATGTCTATCAACTTACGTACTCTACGCGTCGTCGCTGTTATCTTAACAGACTCATGGTGCAAAGATATGCCCCGACGTCTCTCTCGCGCGAATCATCCTCGTTGAACCGAACTCATCCTCAGGTCGCCAGTTCGTTCGCGAATGGGGCATGGATCCAGGAAAGGTGATTCTCGATGTTACGTGGCACCGCCGCTGTCTAGAGGCTGGCCGTGCACTACTCGAAAATGATGCATTTGCCGGTTGTGGTGATCTTGACGGTAGTCCGCTCGAAGGCGATGCAGCCGACGAGGAGGAACAAGGTCTATTCTCGGAAAGCAAGGCATCAGCCTTAAATGGCAAAGCCACACGACAACCGACTAAATTGAGTGCCGCGCCGCGAACTTCGAGGCCTTCGAACATGAACAATGACCGCTCTTCAGCTTTAACCCAACCACGTCCGACTCCCAACGATTATGGTCCTACAAACGCTGATGCACTCGCAGCAGGACACGATAATCTTTCCGCTTCGCAAAGGCTACCTACCCCGCCATCCACGTCCATGTCTACGCAATTTGAGCCATCTTCAGCGAATATACACCACATGCAGCCAGGGATGCCTCAAAATATGGCACCTCCGTTTGGACAACTTGTACCTCAATCGCAATTTCCACCAGGGCATATGAACCCTCAAGCGATGCAGGCATTAATTATGAGCAACCCAGAGATGGCAGTGATGGCATACAATATGGTAATGGGCATGGTCAGTGGCGGACAGATGGCCCCACAAGGATGGCAAGGGCAGCAATCACCTCCCCCTACATTCATGCAACCGCAACCCGGCTTCCAAATGATGCAACCTCCGCAGTCTCAACCCGTTTCGTCTATGCTTCCTCCAGACACGAATGGACACCATGGAAGCGCATCCACGACAAGACACGACGAGGACACAGCCATGAAGGCAGACAACCGAAGTCCGCCACGACCCTTCTCGCCATTACCTGACATTACAACGTTCGAGGATAGTGATAGTGACAGCCCTCCACCAAATTTATCAATTCTTTCGCAAAGGGGGAAAAAGCGCTTTCGAGACTCCCACAGCAATCGCTCTTCTAACTCAGGGAAGCGCTCGAGATCACGATCACCTCCGAGTTTAACTGACAAGAAACGCAAAAAGCGGTCCTCTGTAATTTACGACGTTACCGAACAGCGCGATCCGATCAAAAGCGATCGTCCTCCTCCAGTGGGAATCTTCACTTCTGACAATGGAGAGCAGATGACGTTCTTTGTACAAATTCAACTGAGGAATAGGGCTGAAATGGCGAGGAAAATTAGGGTATGTGTATTGAAAAAGTATTCTCTTATTGCTCAGAACTGATGCTCATCATTTTAAGTTAAATGGCGGTAAATTAGTGCCGGAGTTGAGAGACGCGGAGTTCATTATACTCGACACGCGGCCAGGAAAGGACAGGGATCAGTGGATGAAGTCCGTCGTTGATCTAAAGGTGAGTAGCAATACAGCAACACATGTGTTCTATGATGATTAATGTATTTTATTATCAGCGATATGCTTTACGCCCAGGATTCGTCGAAGCCTGTATTAACTCAGGTGGCTTGGTCGAAGAGGACGACTTTTACGTTGAGCCCGTGAACAAATCTGGAAAATCCCACCCGTCAAGAAAAAAGAAAAGGGAGGACAGTGTTGAAACAGAAGACAGAAACTCTCCTTCCCCCAGCCCGATCTCCCACAATCACGATAGGCGACAAAGCAGTACTGATGGCCTTCGAACACCTTCACCTCCACTCGCGCCGACAATGATGCTATCGGGCGGACGTTATGCTTTCACAGCTGAGGAAATTGCATACGCTCCGAAGTTCGCGGAGCATCTTATTCGTAAGAATCCCGACATTACGAACTATCAGATAGCGACGCAGTTGGCGAAAAAGGTACATGTCGAGCAACTCTGTAGAAAGCTGTCGAGAAAATATTGTAGTGTGCTGACATTCTGTCCATCTAGACTTCCACGCACCCGCAGGCTTCCTGGTTCAGCAAGTTACAAGGGCAGTTGCGATCACAGATCGAACGTATACGAGAGAAGGTACCTAAAACAGTCACGAGCCCAAATGTCACTCTTAACGGGAGCGAGCGGGAAGAAAATCAGGTTGAGGAGCAATTGATGCAGGATGCAAACAGTGCGCCTCGGTTGAACGGCAATAATGCCAAGCAAAGGGAGGGGCAGAAAGCTGAGCAGGTGGAAGACGGAAGAAGACCAGAACAATTATCCGAAGAGGAACGATCGAGACTTCACAACGTCGACCTGAAGACGATCGTCGATTTCTTTGCTAGTCCACCAAACGGTATGGACGATGACGACGCTTTATGGGCGGCAATTACGGATTCGGTGCGTCTTTGCCTATTTATCACATGTTATCTGCACTTTTCATTGATACAAGGGAACTATTCCACTAGTATACCTGTCATACAGCCCCAACCTGGCAAGATTTCTATGAGTCAAACCAGGAGGTGGTGAACCAACGACTGCGCGAAGCACTAACCATGCCATCAGAAAGGGCGGCATCCAATGCAACGTCGTAGCGCTAGTGGTAGTTTTCAATTTGCCTGGAACACGTATACCTAACATATTGCTGTTTTATCAATTATTTTGCCCCAGAAAAGGGTATTCACTGGTGCAAAAGGCGGATGTTTGCCATGTTATCCTAACTTTCTCAGTCATGACACAATCAATATTAAGTCTATGTCTTTTCGTTGTTCGAAATGAACATGCAAGAAGTCCCCACTGTAGTGGACAGGCAATAAGAACAATGAATAAACGACAATACGGGTAGTAATTGTAAGGAATCTAAGCAAAGCACTGAGACGCATGCACCCGACAGGTATAGCCAAATTAACCAGAGCCTAGGAAGAATAACGGTTAGAACAAAGCCTGATTTGTGTCGTGCTGAAAATGCAGGCACACCTCCAGAGTAGACCTTGCCGAACATAACTTCCTGGATCTTGTCGTATAGTGACAGTACACCAGCGCCGGCAATACCACGCAAAATGTTGGCACCAGCACCCTTGAAGAGTGATTTCGAACCCTCCTTCTGGATGATTTGCCTGCCACAGTCGAACATCGACTTGTAGTGCACACCGCCACCAGATGTCATCATCATACGACGACTAAAGATCAAATTAGAAGGATGTGATTATATTAGGAAGTACTATCTTACCGGATAGTGTCCAACGGGTAGGAAGCGAGACCGGCACCAATCGTGACACCCCAACCAAGACCGAAGGATGCAAGGAAAGATCCTTGAAGAGGGCCAACAAGAACAACCGGCTCTGGGGACGAAGGTTTGCTTAGAAAAATTTCCCACGAAATTATTGACTGGTGAAAACTTACTGAGCGAGTCGTAGACACCGAAGTAGAGACCACGGTAGACGATGATACCAACGACCGACGGGACGAAACCACGGTAGAGACCGGCAATACCGTCCGACGCGAGGGTCTTCTTATATACATCGACGAGACCGTTAAACTGGCGGGCACCTCCACCCTTCGCTGACTTCGCATCGTTTGCGAGACGCGTACGAGCATAGTCAAGCGAGTAGACAAAGAGAAGGGACGTTGCACCAGCAGCACCACCGGAGGCGACGTTGCCAGCGAACCACTTCCAGTAACCCTCGTCCTTCTTGAAGCCGAATAGCGACTTGAAGTAGTCCTCTGTCAGATTGGAGAAAGACGTCAGCACATGGCCGAATCGGGAAGGTGAGAAAGAAAAAAAGACTGACTGAAGGCGAAGTTCAATGCCTGAGTCGGGAAGTAACGAATGACATTGGCCGTGTTACCACGCCAGAGAGACAAGAGACCCTCGTCACGGTAAGTGCGAACGAAACATTCACCAATACCCTTGTAAGGGGTCGCAAGACGGCCTTGCTTGATCTGAACGAAACGTGAGCAATAGCGTCGCCACACGAAACGGAGTTCTTCTCACCATCTCATCCTACAGTGGCAACGTGTACAAAACTGAGTCTGGCAAAACGAGAAAATCATCGAGCGGACAAACCTGATTTTGAATGAGAAGCTAGAGGGCAGAAGGCTATTAGCGAATCAGACAGAAATTTGTATACGCGTAATTCAAACCTTGATACGCTCAATGGGCGCAGCAGACGTCTTTGCGACGGCCTAAACGCATTTCCTTCAATGCCATGCACACAGAATGGCCTGGGCAATTGCTTACCGCAGAGACACCGCCCATGAGGAAGTCGGCTGAACAAAACCAAAGTGCCAGGTCAGCACCGAAAACACGCAAAAAAAGAACAGACGGCGCGCAGAAATTATGAGAATGAAATAGTACATACTTGCGAACTCCTTAGGAGTCTTGGCTTTTTTTACGTCGGCCATTGCGATGGTAATGGACGGGAAAAGGAGAAGAGAAGACTGAGTGGAGGTTGGTGGAGACTAAGAGCGAAAGGCCAGTGATGCCAACTTTTTGTACGCTACACGGAAAAAACCGGGGATGGGCAAAACTCCGCTCGGCCCGCAAGGGATGCCTTGCTCTCACTGGCTCGGTGTGTTTCCACCAATCGCGTTCAGTGCGCACACAGGTCACGAAACAAAAGTGGAAAAATGTGCGGTAATTGCATGGAAGTCAGCAGTAGTCCAACAACAAATATGCGCAAAAACAGTAGAGTGCTATCTAAAGCCTAACAAGCCCCAGAAATATTAAAATGCGACCTCGGTCGACTGATTCCAACCTACGTCCAACGTGGACCCCCTGGCCCAGTCGAACGGGGAACATATGGATAATACGACGGTGCCCCCTGCCGACCCGTGTCCGGTGCTGCTCCATTATACGGCACACTAGAACCATTCATTGAGGGCGGTTGTGAGTGATAAGAAGGCGTGTAAGGAACAAATTGACGCGCGTTCGGCGTTGGTATCTGAGGCGGCGGCGGGTAGTAAGCGGGTGGAGAAGTCGCGATCGGTGGCGAATGATGATGATGATTGTTCGCAGAGCCGGAAACTTGGCGGGGGAGTGGTAGTGTGATTCGAGAATAAGGTGACTGGGGATGAGCGTCTGGGCCAGAAGATACTGACGAATCCCTATTGGAATAGCCATTGTGTATTCTTTCTCCTCCTGCAGCCGGCATGGGTGTAGCAGACAAGCGACTCTTCTTGTATATCGCATCTTCGGCCCTCTCCAAAGTATCCGACGCTTTACGTTTTATAGCCGCTACTGGCGCCGTCTGCGGGGCATCTTCATCCTCGGAGTCTAGCGTCAAGTCAATCACGGTGGAGGACGCTGCTTTTGTAGTTGCAGGCCCGAATCCGTTCTTATTTGTGTCCATAGAAATAGGAGAAGTGGTTGGCGACAGTTCCCTCTTAACTCGCCTCTCATCCTCGTTGTCTGAGTCAGAATCCAGAACGACCACATCTTCGAGAGACTGAGCAACTGCGTCTGTGTTAGGTGCACCAATTCGAGGTGGCACTGACGTCGATGACCGAGGCTGATTGCTTGCGTTCGCCCCTGACGTTGATGCGCTTCTGTCCGCTGGCTTAGAACGATGCGTCTGCATCCAGCCCTTCGATCCGATCTTGTTGTCAATCGTATGCCATTCGCCATCGGCTTCCACCTCCACCTCTTCGACGCTGTCCGGCGTTTGTTCAAGAATGCTTCCAAAATAACTGTGCAACATTGTCACATTGTCAGTTACGAGTTCTATACGACGAAGATTACGCATATCTTACCCATCGACGATCAGTTCTTCTGGATTCAGTGTTTTCTCGCAAACGGGGCATAGCCACGTTGTCGTCTGCTCCATGACAGAATACCACGAAACAGCATCAAAGCATTGTGGGTGAACGCATTTACTTGAGCGACAGGGAATTATTATCCGTGTATAGCTCAACTAACAGCTTGTTAAATAAGAACGCAGGATGAAATGTCTAAAATGACGCACTGGACATTTTAGGGTCATCTTCTGTTTCCCCACGACAATGTCGTCATCTTCAACCGCCGACTTCGCCACTGGAAGGTTAGAAATGAACTTTCAGCATGTTGAAAAACGATACACACAAAGACACGTAATACGAACTTTGAGCTTTAATCTCCTCCGAACTCCTGAACTTGCCCTTCCTCAGCCGATCTACAAGCTCATCCACAGTGGAAACTTCGACAAGGAAGACAACCAAGTAAAATTTCTGTAGAAGGTAAGTCCACCTTTGGCCTCTAATCAAAGAAAAGTCACGCATACTTTGGGTGGAGAGTTCGGTTGGCTATTCACGTAAATCATCTCAACTCTATTTGGTTGACCGACAACCATCCGGACTACTTTGCTCAGATCTGCCGGGGGCGCCGTCCCGGGCTTTTTCTTGATACCCTTCAAGTTAGCCTGTAGAGGGGTATTGTTCACGCGGACTTCGCATGTGGCAGGAAACTCGATAGGACACAGTGTCGTGTTGGATCGAAACCCAGATGGAGAAGAGGAATAAAACGAATTCGTAGTGCAGTACAGTCGAAGTTGGTACTTGGACCTATACGTATAAGTGATGTAAGCAAGATATTCTGAAAGCACACCCGCGCCGTAACAAACCCAGGCGAAGTCAGTTTGTTGATGTGTTCTTGAGTAAGCGTAAAATTGAGATTTTGGGTTCTCCTGTCTACGTTGCTTGACGACTCTAAAAGATAGATTAATTGAATATTTAGTTGAAAATATGGCTGTGAAAGTAAACGTACCTGGACATTCAATGACATTCGAGACGGGTTGTTCGGTTTTGAAGAATGGAGATGATTTGAAACGTATAGAAGCTGAAGTTCCAAAACCTAGAAATTTGTTGGCCCAGTCGATGGTACGATCACATATAATAACGTACCGGATTTAACCGGGGACGACGTTGTCTGACCTGGAAGTGGTCTGCGAGGAGGAGCATACGGATCGTAGCGTCCTATAGAGCTGCTACTAGCACTAGCCATGTTATGAAAGCCACCTGATTGTGCTCGAGGAGGGGTAAACGCAGAGCCGTGTGCGTTATTGAACGTGAAGTTGTGGTTGGCGGAGAACGACTGAGTGGGGCCCGAGCTCGCATACCTACAATTGTAACGATACCAAAAATAGTACCCAAGGCCACAATGTCGAAACAACGAAGTAGTAACGAAATATTGTCAGTTTACAGTCGATTATGGCAACCAGAAGAGTCAGGATTTAAACGTACGTGCCGGAGTTCTTAACCTGGTAAAGGACAGTCTTTGCGTTCGTCCATAATTCAGTTTGTCGCAAATAACGATACCGATCCAATTCTCCAGTTATTTTGTCTATGAGATCCTGCTTTTTGCCGGACTTCGACAAATTGACTTTGTTCTCTTCATTAATACCGGTGATGATTTGCTTGAGTCTGTCGACGGTATACGATTTGACGCTGTGTCGAAGGTTCTGTACAACCGAGAAGTAAATCAGCAAGGTATGATTGTTTACATGCCGAGAAGCTACAGACATCGAAATCAGTCCATAGAATATCATCTGGCCGGCTGGATGAGGACAAGGATGACATGGAGAGTGAGCAAGGCGTAAGAGATGTGACCGCGTTTCTGATTCCCTTCGTAGGTAGCTTAAGTATGCTGACTAAGCACTGTACTTCACAAATGTATAAGTAAATCCTTATTCCTAATCCTAACTCATACCCTAGTTCTGCTCCGATCATAGGGTACCAGCTCGTCGTGTATTCTCATCTGCTTTCTACACGAACTCTAGTTCTATTACGAAATGTCAGACTCTGAAGAGAACCTTTCTAAAGAGGAGAGAGAAGCCAAGGCGTTGGATGAAAAGAAGAGGGAACAGGAGGAGCAAGCAGGTTAGGATCAATGAACACATGGAACCAAGGACCTTCTTTATTGATCTACTTCCGCTGGAAATAATGCCAGCTCTACCGTACAGGTGGCAACAGCAGCTGGGCGATGTCGACATTTTCGTCCCAGTGCCAAGGGGCACACGCGCAAGGGATCTCAACGTAGTCATTGCAAAGAAGAGTCTCAAAGTTGGCCTCAAAGGCCAAGAACCCATAATGGACGGTGAGCTATGCAAAGAGATTAAGGTGGAGGATAGCACCTGGACTCTCGGTATGAGCTATTGTACCTCTCCACCAGAGCATATAGTCAATATCATGCACAATCGACTCCCCAGAGGATCAGGAGAGTGTCTTCGTTCATCTAGAGAAAATCAACAACATGACGTGGTGGGAGAACGTGCTCACGCACCACCCCAAGGTTGACACAAAGAAGATCGTGCCAGATAACAGCAAGCTAAGCGACTTGGACGGTGAGACTAGGTGAGCGACTATGATATTCCACATTAATTGCGTTAATCTAATCGATCTTGCAGAGGAGTTGTAGAAAAGATGATGGTAAGCATTAATTCATCGTAAACTGTGGAAGCTTCTAGGCTGATGGCAAAAAAAGTATGATAACCAACGCAAGGTACGGGATTTTCCCGATTTGACTGTTCCTTTGATATGCTCAACGGGACGTTTATCCAGCAAATGGGTCTTCCAACTTCCGACGAGCAGAAAAAGATGGAGGTAAGTGCATACCATATCATATGCGAAACTTATTCAAGCGACTGTTCCAGGCCTTGGAGAGATTCAAAGCTGTTCATCCTGAGATGGACTTCTCAAATGCAAAGATTTCATGAGGTAATTACAGGGGCCTTTGTTCTGTAAGTCGCGCGTTTTTGTCTAAACAACACATTTGATCATTTCTGATTGTAATAAAGCGCCAGCTTGGTCCCTACAAGTTACGTTGATGGGCAGCAAATTGTGTACTTAGGCGTATTGTATTTTTCTTCTGAATTACCTACACATACGAGCTTTGTATTTGTTTGTACTGGATGGTGAATGACTATTTTTGGATATACTACTTGTATCGAGTCCATACTTTGTTGCGCCGCTTGCTATCGTATGCTTCGCTTGCTTGGGCATGCTCAAGCTGCAAAATGCTTTTATCTAGCACGGGGCGCACGTCTATTTGTTCGTCGATATTCGGCAAACCCAACCTTCGTTGCACCACGGCTACCAGGAGCGGTGCAACTTCGACCCTACCAAGAAACGTGTCTGCAAGCATGTCTCGAGACACTTCGTGACAAGGACTCGACTCGTATTGGTATTTCACTTCCGACAGGTTCAGGGAAGACAACTGTCTTTGTCTCTCTTATTTCCATGCTCCAGCCACCACCTTCGAGTCCAAATGCAGTTCGAGCGTTGATCATCGTGAACAGCGTGGAACTCGCGAGACAGGCCGCTGAACAGGTTGGGAGGATGTTCCCGGAGCTGAGCGTGGAGATAGACCAAGGCACAAAACATAAGGCATCTGGGTTAGCTGACGTGTAAGCATCGCGAGCTGAAGCAATATCTTTGCTCCCGTTGACAATTGCTTTCTAGTACTGTCGCGACATACCAGAGTCTTCTAAGGAATACCAGGCTCGAAAAGTTTGATCCCAATAGACTGAAATGCATCATTGTTGACGAAGCACATCATGCGGCGGCTCCTTCGTACGCATCGATTCTGTATTCAGTGTTTCAATCATAATTCTTGATTTTTATTAGGTACCGCAAGATACTCTCCCACTTTGACCCGAACATCCGAAATCCGGACGTAGACTTCGTTGCTCCGAAACTTCCACATGCTATACCAATAATTGGGTTCTCAGCGACATTTAGCCGACATGATGGTCTTGCGCTTGGTTCGGTCTTTCAGCGTATCGTTTACCACCGCGATTTCTTGGAGATGATCAAGGAGCAATGGTGATCTTTCTATTTATTCGCGATCGTACATGGAATTAATAGGGAACTTTATAGGCTGTGTAACGTCCGCTTCACTTCAGTCAAGGCCAAACTGAACCTGAGCGAAGTCACGATAAACACCCGTTCCGGAGAATTCAATCCAACGAGTCTGGCACACGTCGTAAACACCGAAACCGTCAACAAGCTAGTGGTCAACAGTTGGCTTGACCTAGCGGGTATGCTTGTCCACGCGTTTTAACTTTATCAACGTACCAGAGCAGTTAACAAAATTTGACAGCGTCCCGACGCTCGACGCTCGTGTTCTGCGTGAATCTTGCCCACCTTCGGGAACTCACAAACACTTTCCGTGAGGCTGGCATTGACGCAAGATATGTCTATGCCAACACTCCAGCGAATGAACGGAAAGCATTGGTCGAAGCTTTCAAGGCTGGCAAATTCCCGGTGCTTCTCAATGTGGGTATGTACTTCGTGTGTTCATTTCCCCAGGTCAATCGACTTATTCGAGCCTTTTAGCCATCCTGACAGAAGGAGCTGATATACCGAATATTGACTGTGTTGTCGTCGCAAAACCAACGCGATCAAGGAACGTCTTTGCTCAAATGGTGAGAACACTACCAAATTCTATTAATATGCTGCAGTCCAGATTTAGGATAAAATAATTACAGATCGGGAGAGGCATGAGATTGTCTCCTGCAACAGGGAAAGAAGACTGCCACATCATAGATTTCGTCGATAGCACCAATCGAGTCCCCGGAATCGTTTCTACACCAACGCTTTTCGGTCTTAATCCAGATGAAATTATAGACGGTAAGACCACCCAAATAACAACGCTCGAGGAACAACGATTCTCATAAAATTTTCCAACAGGTCAAACACCAGAAGAACTCGAAAAGCGCGCAGCGGCGCTAATCGGCGAGGCAGACAAGTTCGACAGTGACGACGTACCAGATCCGGGATCCATCACATACATCGACTACGATAACCCTTTTGACCTTGTACAGGACGCCTCAGGTGCCCCGCATATTACGAAGATCTCACGATTTGCATGGGTAGGATGTGGTGGAGATGTCTACGTCCTCGAGTGCATGGGAAAGGGATATATCAAAATCCAACCTGACGTCGACGAAGATGGTTGGTCCACTGTGATTGATAGAAAATATGCGGCTGGGCTGACATTTTGTAGGGGAAGAAATGCTATCTGCTCACTATGTCGAACCCATACCCGAATGGGAGTTGCAAGGTCGCTTCCAAAGATCACGATTTAGGAGACCAAGACTCGTGTTAACAGCCAGGACCTTGGACGAAGCGGTTCGCGGATGTGACAAATACGCTACTACGAAAATATTACGGGGAAACCTTGCCTTAGGGTACGCTGTTCTCGTCTCGTCGACACACTTATGAAGAAAAAAATATCACTAAATTATCACGATTCCTTTCTAGACTTCACAGGACAGCAAACTGGCGAAAGGGACCGGCATCATCAAGCCAGACGACGATGCTCAAAAAGCGCCTGAACACGTCCAAGGGTGGTGATAAGCTCGGTCAATCAATCGACGTTGACAACTTAACGAAAGGTCAAGCCGCGAACTTGATTACTAGACTCAAACATGGTGCACAGGTAAGGAATCAAGAAGTTCATTTCCATTGTTAAATGAATTTAAAAAAAGATCTGATTGATATTGTTATTGTTGTGATAGGGCCGTTATGAGAAAAAGATGAAGCAGAAGCTCAGTCTCGAACTTAAACAAGCCCGAGAGGCTGAGAAGGAGAAGTTGCGAAAAGCCAGGGAGCATGTCGCTGTCGGACCCCTTCGCACTGAAGACATTCCACTAAGTGTCTCTCGATTATGATAATTTAGGACCAAAAACGGAAGAAAAGATCGAGATTACGTCCTCCCTGACGCTGCCGCTTCTGCCTGTTCTCCAAGTAAAGGCGAAACGGCCCTAATGCTGTGCAACGAAAGGACAGCTGCTTTTTGTGCAAGCTGCATAGCCGCGTTTAGCTTGGCGGGGTCGAGGAACGTCGTTGGATCTTTGATCAACGAGGCACTGAGCGCGCCTACGAGTGAGTCGCCTGCGCCAGTGACGCTCACGATCTCGTCATTTTCCATCGGAATAGCCGGGAAATGCTTAAGGATGACTATTTCCCTCCCTTCAAGACCCTTCGCGACGATGTATCCCCTTAGTGGATTACTCCTCTCCATCATCCACGCAGAGGAATCAACGTCCTCTCCGCAAATCCGCATCACGACTACTACGCCTCGTTCACCACACTTAATCACTAAGTTCTGGAAGAACGGTAGTAAGTTAACAGCCATTTGTGCAATCCCGTCCTTAAGGAGGAAGGACAAGTCGCCCTTGTCTTTGATCGGGCACGCGGGTCGTCGAGCCAGTTGTTCAAGGTCCATTCGCCACTCTGAGCCGAGATTGAAGTTGTTGAGGACCTCCCACCAGACACGGTGGTTGATCATTCCCCGTGTTTCAGAGTTGGCTTCGCGGTACATGTGTGCGAGTTCGAGTGTGTTAGGCGCAGCGTAGGTCACTGGAGAGTGGTGTATCCCGTCTTTCTTGCTTGTCATTAGGTGATCGAGTATGCCGGGGAGGATCGAGGTGGATTTAGAGATAGATGTCGGTTCGCTGTATTGTCAACTTTTCGTTAATCATGGATAGTATAATTTGTAGTGTAGTTAGTATTTTACTCACAAGAATGCTGGAAATGTCGTTTAATCAAATGAGTTTGCCCAGTGAATCCAAAAGGCAAAAGAACACTTACTTGGAATCGGATCCGAGCGACTCCAGCAGTGCTTTAGAATCGACGACATAGTGGTCGGTGATAGGTTACCGTCCACAACAACTAGCGATGGATTCTCTTCACCAAGCCGGTCGATAACCTACGAAAAATACGTTTCTCAATTCGAGACACATTCTTGATATTTGAAATCCATCTTACCGTTTGTTCAGGCACCATTGGTACGATGTCCATGTCCGCGACACCACCCACAAGTGCACCAGAAGCATCAAGCACCATATCACAAACCGCAGTCCTACTCTCCGAAGTCGGAATAAACCCATCGCTCCTCATACCCAAGAGCTGATGTTCATCCAAGAGGAAAGGTGCAAACGCGTCTTCCCCGATAGGAGAAACGAGTAATGTGGCATCTCGGTCTTCTGAGTTTGAGCCAGAAGAGAGTACACGATGTGCTGCTTCGGCGATGTTACGAGCGACACCTCCAACGGTCAACTCTACTGTCCCTGGTGCTGTCGTGTGAGAGATTACGCGCTTAAGACCACGCGAGACTCGGCCTGTGATGTCGACGGCTGCGGCACCTATTACGACGAGTTTTGCAGGAGCCTTCTCTCTCATTAATCAGAGAGAGGTTCTTCCACAGAACAATACTCCGGATCGGGCTCACCTTTCCCGAAGATTGAGAAGTTGCATCTTGTTTGGGAGGCTTATTCTGGACCGTCCCTGTAGAGTTGGAAGTCGTACTTGAATATGATGCACTAGTTGATCGACTTGACGTTTCCCGCTGCTGTTCCTGCAACTTAGCGAGTTCCACAGCGACCTGTCCGCCTACAAAATAGTCAAGTCAACGGAATTCTCTGTAAACGCCATGTCATTCATTTAATCTCGAAGCGAACCGACCCACCAATGACAGCAGTATTTTCAATAAGTGCCAAGTCTATCCAAGACCAATCCCTCATTCAGCAAGGCACTCATACAAACATATTGAACATTTAAAAACATACTATTCTGCAACGACTTCCCTCCCGTCAACTCAACAACCCTCGCCAACAACCAAGGCGTAACCTCCTTCCCCTTCTTACTCATCCCATTTTCCTCGGATTCACGTATAGCCTGGTCAACAGCCTTTTTCACTTCCTCGCCTTGAGCTGCGTATTCTTCCGGCATTGGAACCGCGAAGAGTGTACCGTTTTGTAGTCCTAGACGTGCTTGTGCATCTGAAGGAGAGATGTTAACCATGAAGGGAGGTGCTGCTGTTCGAAGATGGGATTATTTACCGAGAATCTCTGCTGCTGCTCGAGCATTGTTGACTTTCCAATTCGTCTGAACGTAAAGTTGGGTAAAGATCGTTATAAAGGGAGAAGGTCTGAAGTCACCTCGAAATCACTCTTGCCGCAAAAGAATGCTGGAAAATTGTACGTATCGCCATAAGTCACTACCGGTACGCCTAGTGTTTCCTGTGAGGCATGAGGTTCACCTCCAAGTCACATTGAAGGCGCTTCTTACGAGGTATTCCAAGGTTCTGTGAGATCGCGTTGTTAGCAGAGCGACATAACTGGATGAATTAAAGAGAAGGACAGATTATACCTTCCAATATCCAAGATAGATTTCACACCGCACGATACCACGCCAACCGGACACCTCGTGAGTTCATGTAAATCCGCAGAAATGTCCATACCTATCGTAGCATCGTCAATAACGTTGTGCAACATGTCAAGATAATTACAGACTATCTTGAGCTCCGCGGTGCACACCACCTAACCTGTAAAACAGATTTCATCACCATCGCCGAATACTACATGTATACGGGATTAGAGTGACGCACCCTCCGGTCGCGAAGACTCTAATCCCAGCCAAATGAGCGAAAATAAGCGTTGCACAAATCGTAGTCCCGCCATCCAGTCGTTCACTAATAATCGGTCCAATATCCCTTCGAGATACCTATGCAGAACACATTTCTTTTAGCACCCCAACTACAGAAATAGTCGAGTTAATCACAATAATCGCACCTTAACAAGTTTCCTATTCCCTTCCGTATCCGCAAGCCTCACCAACTCCTCATCCCTTAACCCAACTTTCACTCTCCCCTCAACAATCCCAATAGTCGCAGGTACCGCACCCTGTTTCCGGATAATCCCTTCTAGCTTCCGTGCGATTTCGAGGTTGGTTGGAGGGGAGATACCGTTTGTGACTAGTGCTGTTTCGAGTGCTACGACTGGCTGGCGGGAGGAGAGGGCGTGTTGGACTTCTGGGTGGATGTCGAGTATAGAGGACGAGAGTTTGAGAGAGTGAGTTGAATACGGTTTTGAAAGTACTAATGAGCTGTGTTTGAGTAGAGATTTGGAGAGGGCCCTCGGGAGGACCATGGTTGCAGGCTTGCAGCCCCTCTCAAGCCGAGTTGGTTTAGAAATAATAGAATACTCAAGCAAGCGGAATGTGCGTCCAAGACCGAAGCCGGTCCGGGATTGACGATCAGGGATGCCAACGTCAGTAGTACCTGCTCAATATATGCAGCCGTAACTGGCTTCTTGAGTTCCTCCTCGCAAACACAGAAATGACTTCACCCTCAGCATCAACAGAAGCCCACCTCACAACAGAACACGGCGCCTGCGTGCTAACCTACAACCCACTCAACCCACTCGCCATCATCGACTCAGTCGGCTCCGACGAAGCGGGAGCAAAAGCTATCTTCATCGGCACGACGCGAAACTCGTTTAAAGGTCTTGTACATATATGCACGCTCAGTAAGACGTGTCGGAATCGCTCATTTTGTTTGAATATGTATATGTATAAAGGAAAAGTCGTAACGCGACTCGAGTACCAAGCGTACAGCAAACTTGCGATTAAAACAATGGCCGACATCGTTCACGCCGCACGAACGTCTTCTACCTCTCAACAACCAGAGCATAACTCACACGCCTCATGCCTCATCCGATGCGTAGTCCACCACAGACTCGGACCAGTCCCCGTCGGCGAACCATCCATCGTCATCGCAGTCTCCTCACCACATCGCAAAGAAGCCTTCCGCGCATGCGAGTTCATCCTCGAAGAAGTCAAGCTAAAAGCTCAAATTTGGAAGAGGGAGTTTTACGAGGGAGAGCGAGAAGAGGACGCTGAGTGGAAGGCTAACAATGCACCTTGACGCCATATATTCATATATATCGAGGGTATTTTCTTTTTTTAAAAATTGGATTTGCATCTTACTGTCCAGTATTCGTAATCACACTTGAGAGAACGGAAATAAAAATGCAGTCAATGTGTCAACGTTGTGCTGAAGAGCGGCATGGGTAGCGGGTTGGAAGAAAAGAGGTATGAAGCATACGTGCTACAAAATGACAAAGAAAAAAGAAGGAAATGAAAGTACAGGACCGCAAGCCAGTGTCCTCCCTCCAGCACACATTTCAATTATGATCGAAGCAACAACGTAAACAGACACCTTCTAAACGAACACCATGCAACTGAGAAAATCATGTCAAATCGAAACATTTTCCACACGATGAAGTCGACAGTCGTACCGGAACGAGGGAACGAAAATTTGGGGGAGCATCAAAATGGTAACAACCACTGCGGAGATATTCAGTATTTGGTGGGAAAAAATAAAAATAACCATACGGACATTATTAGTTCCCGTTGCCGTAGAGCTCGAGGACACCGTTAGGTGCCTTCGTGGCTGCCTCAGCGGGAATGGTGTTAATGTTGCTGTCTTGACGCTTCACTTTCTTGTTGCCATTACCGTAGAGCTCGAGGACACCGTCAGGAGCCTTGGTGGCTGCCTCAGCAGGGATGGTGTTAATGTTGCTGTCCTGACGCTTAACCTTGTTGCCGTTGCCGTATAACTCCAAAACACCGTTCGGGGCTTTGGTGGCAGCCTCAGCGGGGATAGTGTTAATGTTGTTGTCCTGGCGCTTGACCTTGTTGCCGTTACCGTAAAGCTCGAGGACGCCGTCGGGCGCCTTCGTGGCAGCCTCGGCGGGGATGGTGTTGATGTTACTGTCCTGACGCTTGGCCTTCTTGTTGCCATTGCCGTACAACTCGAGAACGCCATCGGGAGCCTTAGTGGCTGCCTCGGCTGGGATAGTGTTGATGTTACTGTCCTGGCGCTTCACTTTGTTGCCGTTACCGTACAACTCAATGACACCTTCCGGAGCCTTGGTGGGAGACTCTTCGGGAATAGTGTTGATATTGCTATCCTGGCGCTTGACTTTGTTGCCATTGCCGTAAAGTTCGAGGACACCGTTAGGTGCCTTGGTGGCTGCTTCGGCGGGGATAGTGTTGATGTTGTCCTGGCGCTTGGCGTATGCGACGAGGAGCTCAAAATTAGGCGAGCGGCCCTCCACAGCCTTGCACATAGGATTAGGATGCAGAAGAAATAATTCGAGTAGAACTAGTAGGACTTACGGCTACAGGCTGCGGGGACGCAATAGGGCTCGCGAGGACCTGAGCGACGAGGACTGCAAGAAGAGCAAGGGCAGTGATGCGAATCATAATGAAGGTAATGCTGTCAAAGCGAAACTTGAAAGGACTCTGAAGGTGGATGAAGGACAGCGAAAGGAAAGGTCGCCCGGCGGCCTGTTGAAGTTGGGATGAAGAAAGCGAAGGGGAGGAAGAGCACGGCTCAACAGCGACAATTGCACTGACTGGGGGAAGGAAAGGAGGGGAAGTAGGGGGACACGGTGGTTATATGGGAAAGAGGGTGCCAGGACGCGATCACGGTCTCTATGGCAAGGACTGTCCGCGTCAACGAGGTGGCTGATTCGACGGCAACCGCCCTGCTATATTTACATTCTCCCACGCGGCCATTCGTCCGGCTGTGGGTCTCGCCCGTCCACTCCGGTTGCATACATCGAATTAAAATCTTTCGGTCTGTCTAGCTGTCTGTCATGAGTGATCCACGCTTCACCCGCCTCCACACCGACCCACGCTTCCGCAGGCCAAAAAGGAATACTCAAAAAGTAGTCGTCGACGAACGCTTCAAAGCAGTATTCGACGACGACTCAAATAAAAAATCAGGCAAGAGAAAATCAAAAGGTCCGTGTGTTTACCAGCACTGCTCTCAGCTCAGTCGCCAACAGTACTGATTGATCCCATGATTTTACCTCAATCCTGACAGGCGGTCGTGTAGACAAGTACGGCAGACAAGTCGCTGACACCCATGAGAAGGACAACCTCAGACGCTTTTACCGACTCGAGGGCCAGAACGACGACGAGGAACACGAAGATGCCCAGGCTCCTCAAATAATAGATTATGCACGAGGTCAAGTCTTACTCGAGTCGTCCGATGAAGAAGATGGCGAAGAATCTGCCAAAAGTGATGGCGAAAGCGAAGATGGTGACGACGCCGATGTTATTCTCGGCCAACACGCTTCAAAGCCCATCCCCGTCTTTGCAGAAGATGACGGCTATTTAGAAGTTGACCTCAACGAGGACGAAGACGCCTACGCAGACCTAGACGCTCAAGCCGCTTCTTACGCAAACGAGCATGCCAAAGACGACGAACCGGAGCAAGGCGGTGTAAAAACCAACCGGCTCGCCGTTGTCAATCTCGACTGGGACCACGTCCGTGCCAGTCACCTCTACAAAATATTTTCGTCCCTCGTCTCACCAACTGCGCCATCGGCATCCGTAGCTGTCAATGGCGCCACGTCCATGTCCGTCAGGGGAAACGAAAAGGCCTCGTCTGCAGCTAAAATTGTCCGTGGAAAGATCCTCAGTGTCCGTGTTTATCTATCAGAATTCGGCAAGGAGAGGTTGAAGAAAGAGGAGGTCGAGGGTCCGCCGAAGGAGATATTCAAGAAGAGTCGACGACGTGACGAAGATGACACTTTGGGCAGCCTCATTCAAGAGGATGAAGGCGACGAGTTTGACGAGAAGGCTTTACGGAAATACCAGTTAGAACGGCTGCGGTAAGTGCGTAGCACTTCACACATAGGATACTTTTAAATTGTTCTTTCATTCAGGTACTACTATGCCATCGTAATCTGCGACACCCTCGACACCGCTGCTCATCTCGTCTCTGAACTCGATGGTACAGAGTTAGAACGTTCAGCCAACGTCTTCGACTTGAGCTACGTCCCTGATGACATGACATTTGATGATGACTTCAGGTTCGTACATCATTCCGTTCCCAATTCAACCACATTACTCATTCAGTTATTAGAGACGAAGCAACCCCTACCACAGAATCTACCAACACAACCTACAAAGGCCTCGACTTCTCCACAGACGCACTCCGACACTCAAAAGTCACGCTCAAATGGGACGAAGACGACCCCGAGCGGAGTAAAGTTACCCGACGCGCGTTATCTCGTAAAGAAATCGAGGAGGGTGATTATAGAGCGTACATCGCGCCTTCCAGTTCCGAGGACTCAGATGACATTGGAGATAGTAGTAAAAACGAGAAGAGTAAAACCGAACGCGAAAGACTGAGAAAACTCTTACTCGGCGACGGCGAAGTAGGCGGCTTTCCCGATTCCAACCCATTCAGTGATGGAGATAACGATGCGGAAGGTGATATGGAGATTACTTTCATGCCCGGTTTGAGCGAGGCGAATGCAAAGAGCCAGGACGAAACGACTATCGAGACGTACAAGAGGAAACAGAAAGAAAAGCGGCAGGCGCGAAAGAAAGAGAAGATAGAGAAGATGAGTGAGAAGGAGCAGGTTACTGGGAAAACTGCGAAAGTGGTTGTTGGAGATGAGTTCTTTGCTGCTGGGAGCGAGAGCGAAGAAGACGAGGCGGATCTGGGCAAGAGCAAGAACAAGAAATCAAAGTCCTCCAAATCAAAATCCCGGCGCGAAGAGGAGAAAGACAGTGAAGAACACACCGAAGCCCGCCCAGCTACAGAAGCCGAACTAGAACTTCTAGTCGCACCAGACGACACGTCGACAGCACGCAACCATTTTGACATGAAGTCCATCCTAAAAGCAGAGAAAGCAAAAGGAAAAAAGAAAAAGAAGAGCAAGAAAAGTGGGAAGAAGGGACCTGCTGGCGATGGCGAAGATGATGTTCAAGAGGATTTCCAGATTGACGTTAAGGATGACCGGTTCAAGGCTTTGCATGAAGACCATACGTTCGCTATTGACCCGAGTAATCCTCAGTACGTGTTTTACGCTTTTCTCTCGCCTTCTTTTAGGTAAATAATGAATTTTGCTTGGTAGTTTCAAAAAGACGAAAAGCATGGCCGCTTTGCTTGAAGAACGCGCTAAGAGGCAATCTGGCAAAGGTGGGCGACCTACGGAAAGGGAACCGTCCAGATCAGATGGCCTTGAGATACAGCAGAGCCTACAAAGTCTGGTAGATAGTGTCAAACGGAAGAGCTCTCATGCAGATGGGAAGGGCGTAGGCAAACGCCGTAAATTATAATATTAATACTTAATAGTGGTATAGTAGACGTTCTGCACATTACAATCTTGTTGCACTTCATAAACTGTTTGTGCCATGTAAACAATAATACGGCAATTACCGGCCCAGTCAACGTATGGGCGTTTGCACAAGACGAAATTACTCACTGTAATTCACGCACCAGTTAACCGTAGATCCTTGCCCTCTCTCATCCATAGACTCAACAACCTAACAACCCCACTAGTGCATATCACCCACCATGTCTAGTGAGGGTACAGACAACGACCACACCAGCGCCTCACAAACAAATGGCGACTCACTAGCCTTCTACGAACCGAAATCAACGCTGAAATACGCGTCGTTCGTGGGTCTTCAAGCCGGTATCGTCGGCACACTCGTCAGTACTGTGCAAAATGCTTTAGGGAAGCATAATAAGGGTGCGTTTGGGGTGTTTACGAGGTCTGGGGGGACTATTGGGTTCTTTGGTGAGAATCAATTCAACAACTTCTATCAGCTTTCTGTTCTGTCGACACATTACTTATGAAGAACTGTTTTATTTTACATGGTTAATAGCTGCTATGGGATTCACGTTCGCTGCGACTGAGGCTGTTGTCGCGAACACGCGAGAGAAGGATGATGCGTTGAACGGTGCGGCGGGAGGTTGTGCAGCTGGGTTCCTCGCAGGTCTTCGAGGTCCGTCTCTATCCTTCCCCTCCTCCTCCTCCTCCTCCTCCTCCTCCTCCTCCTCCTCCTTGTTCACCATCTAATCATCCTTTGTCTCTCTCTTCTCCTGTCTTTCTTCCTCGTGGATAAACACAATTGAAAACAGCCCGATCATTACCAGTAGCCTTCGCCTCCTGCGCCTTCCTCGGCGCAGCCGTCGGCGTATACGACTCCGCCGGAAAACTCGCAGGCCAAAAACGCGACCACGAATCACCCGAAACTTGGGAAGAGCGGAGGAGACGGTTCTTCAAGCAGAAACCACCTACGCAGATACCTGCTGCACATACCAATAATGCATAGATCTGCTTGCTGTCTTTGCTATTGCCAATGTATACAATCTTTAATTTCTCGCAACTAAAACTAAATGCTTTCTTTCTTTGAGGGCTTGTGTGCTATTGATTGGCAGTGATTATAGGTGAGGAGAGGAAGGCGAAAATTCAAATGACGACGACAGCAGATTTCTTAATGACTATTTTCAATGACTATTGGTACATGATTGCGTCCACACTATCCTTTATTTCATCGTAGGCATGTCCACAGACGCCTTGTTTCCAATCGCGTCCTCCGCTCTCCATAAGCTCGTTGTAGTCTGTAAAGGACAGTATAAGCCTTGAATTCACCCAGCGTAACTGAAACAGCGTGCCTTGAATTGGGTGTAGAAGTTGACACCGCTCTTCCCATAGTACCCAATATCACCAAGGAAGCTAGCCTTGTTACCGCTCCACGCAAACATGGGAAGTGGTACTGGGATGGGCACGTTAATGCCGACTTGACCAACCTCCACTTCTCGCTCGAACTTGCGCGCTGTTGGACCTGATTGCGTGAATATGGCTAGAAAGAAGGAAAGATGAATATGCATGAACGTTGGCCTTGATTGGGGTTAAAAGACGAACCTGTGCCATTGCCGTATTTGCTAGCGTTGATAATTTCAATAGCATCGTCTAACGTTTCAGCTGTCATAACGCAAAGGACTGGTCCGAAAATCTCCTCTCTGGAGAATCGGAGATCATCAGTATAGGTTCATTGAGGATGCAGATATATCGGAGACGAACTTATAGGCTCGCATATCGACTGTTACTTCAATGACCGTTGCACCGACAAAGTTCCCGTCAGGGTATCCTGGGACATCGATTCGTCGACCGTCCAGAAGGATTTTGCCACCCTCTTCATCCACGGATGATATGAGACCAATTACTCGCTGCTTTGCAGCAGGAGATGTCAAGGGTCCGCTGAAAAGCCGGTATGTGAGTATGTAGATCATAGTCAGATTTCGTTTAGGTACACTCACAAGTCAGCACCCTTTTCGAAACCACCATTGACCTTTAGCGCTTTGGCGCGCTCAATTAGTTCTGGCAAGAAGGATTGGGCAGGGCCGACCAGAATGACTACGATACAATACAAGTGTGAATATTTCTCAGACTCGAGCATTGGCGGTCAGACTTACCAACGGATATTGCCATGCATCGTTGGCCAGCAGCACCGAAAGCTGCTCCCAGTATGGCGTTTATTGAAGCGTTCTTGTTTGCTAAAACTCGTTCAACGGCTGCACAACGTGTTAGTTAAAAACGAGACATACCATCGGGCATGATTACGGCGTGATTCTTCGCTCCCATATTCGCCTAATCCACCTTTCAGTGTAAGCTCTGATCCAGGAGGAAGAAAGACAGACCTGTACTCGTTTCCCACTACTTGTTGCTCTAATGCGACTTATAAGAAAGATAATTGACTAGTATGAACATTGAGTTACCTGTCGTAAATATGTTTCCCTGCTCGATCACCTGGAACGAATTATTATTTAATTTAATCATCGTAAGTTGGACTAGTAAAAATCCCAACCTCCAACGAAGCTAACTGCTTTGATCTTTGGATGGTCGCAGATAGCATTGACCGTTGGTACGGTACCCTGCGAAAGAAAGGATTAAGATAAGTTGACATCGTGTATGTAGCAGACTCACATGGACGATATTCAAGACACCAGGTGGTAGTCCAGCTCGTTCGCATAGTCTTTCGCCATGTAAGAGGAGGATACCAATCATTTAGATTTGCAATAAACTTACTCTGCAAGGATCATTGCCGCACCAGGGTCTCGTTCTGATGGTTTCACAATAAGTGTGTTCCCAGTCACTAGCGCCATGGGAATTGTCCAAAGCGGAATCATGCTGTGGATGGATGTGTTAGACGGATTAATCTGTAATGCAACATGAAAGTGCCATACGCCGGGAAGTTGAAAGGGGCAATACTAGCGCAGATTCCCAGAGGTAGTCGCCGCGTTTCAGTATCCATATCCTTGCTGACTTCTAGTTTGTCACCAAGCATCGTTGAGGTTATACCACAAGCATGTTCCACAACTTGCAGACCACGCAATACATCGCCATGCGCATCTAAGAGTGTGTTAGGTAAGAACAGCAGCTACATTTTCGAACAATGCATTACCGGCAAAAGTCTTTCCCTGTTCAAGTACAATACTTGCCGCTATGGCATCCGCATTCTGTCGGATCTGGTGTTGCAATTCGAATACGAATCTCTGTCTCGTGAGAAGGCTTGTGCGGCTCCATGTCTTGAATGCTTGGGAAGCCGCTTCAACCGCGCTCTCGAACTCTGAGCTGGTGGTCTCCGGAACTCGTGTCAGAAGTGTTTGGGTTGACTAGAACCGGAGTTAGTGGAGAGAATATCACATTAAAGGAGGTATTAATGCACAGACCGGATCGAGAACATCGATTAAAGTCTGCGCCTTGCTGTCCACAAATTGGCCCCCAATATAAATCTTCGTAGGTTCACCTGAAGCGCTAGTTCCTTTCCAAACTGAGAGCTGCTCCGCCTTCTCGCGGGCTATAGCACTCAAGCCAACGATAGGGCTCTTCACTCTAATTTCTGAGGCAGAGGCAAAGGAACGAGACATAGCGACGCGAGCGATATGAGTAATTCGATGCAAGGACATGAGAACAGAGGTGTGCTCGGGGAGTGCTTGCTTAAGTAGATCCGGGAACCGAGTACACGCGTGATGCTATGAGATTAATTTGACACGGGATCTAAACGGCAAACGGAGCAAGCGGGTAGACGGAACGGCGTGAATATAGGATATATACCACAGACGTGCGAGCCAGTTGCCTGTACACAAGAAGAAGAGAGTGTGGTATGAGAACACTGAACAGAGAAGTGACGCAGAGACCGTAGACGCCCATGGTGATCGACGCTCGCATCGCGTAATCAAAACCACAAATGAATTTCGCCTTGCTGTCCTGCTGGGACTCTTCAACGCTTCTGTGGGGCGCAACCGCACTCTCTTCGTCTCTTTCGCCTCTTCCTCCCCCTCTATTTTTCGCCCATGATGACTCCGCATCACTATACACCGCCCAATTCTGCGGGCATGCAGTGGGACCAGCCGCAAATAGTGCCAAGGCATAACAGTTTTCCTTCAACCACACTTCCCTACCAAAACACCCAGAATCAACACCCCATGTATGCTGCCATGGCCTCTGTGATGCAGCAAATGCAGCACAGTTACTCTCAACAACAGAATAATTTCCAACAAGAACCGCAGCCGCAGCAGCAGATATCGTCTGCGTACGATCAGTCCAAGCTGCCCACTCCACAACCTTCGGACAACGCGTTACTTGCGCAAATTATATACGAGCAGACTAAGAGAGGCCTTACATACAAGGCGGCTCTCGAAAGCTTACACGGCGTACGTGTCTTTGCTTCGATCACGCGTCACTAGCTCTAATACGCGTTTTTTCTAACAGCATAACGGAATCATGGCCTTTTCTTGGAAGGATTATTTCCTTGAAAACAAGGAAATCATAGACGCTCTTGTTGATCAGCTCAGAGGGCGGGCGCAGTCAACATCAACGGTTCCCATCAAAGAGAGGTCTTCCAGTCCACTATTGTATAAGAGTGCCCGTGATACTCTCGTCGATGAAGCGCCGCAGCCTCGCAAGCACGCACAATCTCGTCCTGATACCAAGTCTAGATCCTCAGTTGAGAGCTCTGCAAGCATGACTAGGAGTGTTACAGCGAAAGGAAGGCCTAGGGGAAGGCCTAAGGGAAGCTCTGCTCGACTAGCCAAAGAGGCCAAACAACAACAAAAACACGCCAATGGGAAATCAAGGAGTACTTCAGTCCAGTTTGAAGCCGATGCTGCCTCCAGAAGAACTCTGAATAGTATGAGCAGTGCTCCATCTGACGATCTACTTGCAAAAGTGCCACCTGCTGTTGCAATTGACGCATATACTGGACTCCCTGCTGCTCCGTCTCGCTCTCCGTCGCCTCCTGCGGCTCCGCCCAACTCAAGGTACACTGAACAAGATGCAATATACTTTTACAGGCGGATCGCCTACGACTTGGCTCGAAATCCTAACCTTTCGAAAGCAAACCTCTGCGACATACTAGGAGAGAAGGTGCGTTAATGGGCGCTTAATGCAATATATTTTAGACTGAAGTATAAGCTTCCAGGCACCCCATCACACGGGAGTCGCTTGGCGATCGTACTGGCACAAACATGAGGTAGGTTATCAATGTTATCTCCGTTTACCCGAATGGGCTAACAAACTTCTTCCAGGATGTCGCTGATAAGATGTACTTGCTCACTCAGTTAGTCGATCAGGATCGGGAAAAAGCGATCCAGTCTTGGAGGGGTGGCGGAAACGTAGTAAATGGAAACTCGCGGCCTCGGACAATCTCTTACAAGGAAAGTTCCGACAGCGAGGCTGGCGAAGAGGATACCAAGGCGGGATTTTCGTCCGAATCGGAAGAGGAAAGTTCCGATGACGAGGATGAAAATGATAGATTAGACACGGATGAAAATGAGAAGCTCGGTGTAGCCGGTTCAATTTTCACAATGGCTGAGTATCGGGTGCTCGCGAAGCACATTGCCATTTGCCCAGATTGGTTTAATGGCTATCGAGACTGGGAACCTTTCACTATAGCCGTAAGTTCTGATCTGACTCTTTACATTCGAATAGATGATTTGATGAGCTTCACTTTAGTATCCTCAACGGACTCCTGCATCGTGGAGGGAAATTTATCGTCGCAGACAAGATGGTGGGAGTTTGTCTCGATTTTATGAACCTTCACTTGTTAACCGTTGATTATCGTTCAATACTATAGAAATTGATGCACTTGCGAGAAGATATATGAAGAAGGCAAGGAAGACAAGAGAACGTATTAGTGCCCGACGTGGAAGACCGAGCTGGGCCCGACAAAATCATTCCGCTGCGTCGAGTTCGGTCGCTGAAAGCACTGGATCAGTCAAGCGCAGATACTCGGAGGACGATTTGCGAGAGCAATTAAAGGAAAAGAAGTCAAAACTTGACGATTAAGACTGAGCTCATTTCATATTTCTCAATTCCAAAATGTGAAGATGCTTTAATCCTTAATACTTTGAGATTCGCTGTAGGTTATCGACATGTTTTCTGAGCGATATCCCTCCGGTTACTTACCCGATTAGCTATTTATCTTGTTCTTTTGCCCTGATGTTTTTCATACTTCCGCTGGGTTCCTCGAGTGATGCTCTCTCTCTGGGAGATGATTAGGTGGTAGATATTAATCAAATGAGTATGCGAAGTCTATGTGCGATGTATCACAATTACAGAAATGACAGGCTGAAGAGGTGACTCTTCTACATATCGATGCCGGACTCGACGTTCCGGTGATGGAATTGAAGTTGACAGTGGGGTGGTATGAGGATCTGACGGGTTATCTGATTCCATCACTTCTGTCTCCACTTTCCACCCGCTAAGTGAATAAGCTCCAGGTTGTGAAATCCACATCTTCATGATAACATTAGTTTGCTGCCCGTGCGCGAGTGCGCCTCTTCGTGTCATGCGCCCAGAGAAAGAGGGAGGTAGCAAGCCGTCCTGGGATGCAGTATCCTGAGATGCCAGCCTCAACACAAATCGTACGTCATGTGTGCAAGAGTAATTTCGTAGGTCAAAGGTTATAGGAACAGTGCACGGTCTTTTGGAATGTTCATCAGTCAGAGTTGTTCAAATAAAATAAATACATAAGAACATACCCAGTGGAGAAGTCGTGATACACAACCTCATCACAACGAACGGTCGTTATCAGAGGGTTCATCTCCATATTCCATTCACTATTCCTTATGGCTTCCAGGATATCTTCTCTTTCGCGCTGCGTCTCGGCGAACATACTACGCTTGGCCTTTCGTTGTTCCACTTCTTGGATGACGTCACGCAAAGCTGCGTGCGAAGCTCCTAACAAGAGTCCAGTGACGAGTAGAAAACCAGAACGATTTAGTGATGGTATGTCCCAGAAGAGGACGACATCTGTTGCGGAGGGGTTGTACAAAGGGAATATGTGTGGGTGGGAGGATGGAGGGATATGTGGATGCGCAATTTTGACGGATTCGGAGGTTACTCGTCGTCTGCCAGCATGGAGTAAGTGTTTCATTTGAGGGGAAGATAACGTCCACTTTGAGTCAGGCTACTCAACAGTTAGTCGTGGATAAGCAAGTTGTCACGTATAGAAGTCGTACCTCGTGAAAATTACAGCATTGCAAGTCTATTGGAGGGGGATCTGACGGAGATACGGCCTGACCATCCATAACTTCGACGAGTTTGGATATCACGAAGCTTTGGGTCGCTGAGGAAGATGATGGATCAACGTCTTGTCGATTTGCGCCAAAGACCGCCTGTTTTGTCTGGCTAGGCGGCAGGAGTCCACTTTATGAAACATTCAGTTTCCTGACGGGAGAAGTCAAAGAAAAACAATTCGCTTACCATGGTGTTTCACCTAGGAGCTCGCACTCCCACGTAGGACTCAGAGTTGTTACGCCTGAGATGTTTACTTCCGCAGAAGTACTCAGATTTTGTACTTGCATATTGACAGAAAACAGATATCCCAAATGGGCGCTGGGAGCGGAGGATACGGAAACATCGAGGAAGGGCTTGACATCGAATGACCTCTTTAAGCACATGCTACGGAAACCATCGCTCTCCGTCTAATAATGTTCGTGTTAGCTTTTTGTGTGGCATTACGAAGTTTAATACACCGACCTCGCGAAAAGCCAACATGCAAAACAAGTCCAAGCGACGCACTTCGGGAGCGTGCAAAACCAAAGGGATGTCGACTGATTCTCCTGGCTGAAGATTATCGCTACTAAGGAGGGCCTGCAGCGGAATGTTCAAAGGCGTCGGGGGACGAATGGAATTCGTCGACGTCAGAAGTTCGTTCGAGCTCCCTGGTGCTTCATAGTCGTCAATCTAGGCTTTGGAATCATGCCAAATAAAGCGTACCAGATTCACCCTCTTCGCTATCCAACCAGAGTTCATTGGAAGAGCCGTGTACAAGCCAGATTTCACCTATCGTCTTTGTTCCAACATTCTCCAGTCGTAACGATATGCGAATCATCTCGCCACTTGCGAGGATGGCAGATTGCTTATCCGTATAGGTGGCCGCGAGACGCTGTTCTCGTCCCTCGACTTGCACATTTGGCAGCACGTCAGGAGCGTACATCTTATTTTGACGTTGCAACGCCGTTTCTTGCAGACGCCTTCCTCGAACGGCAAGTGATTCTGATGCTAGTAGGAGACCTAGAAACGCGTATGATACCTTAGTTATCGTTAGGTTGCAGGGGCTATGGCTTTTGATTGCTATTGAGACCTGGACAACAGGGAGAATCAATTGGCAGATCAAATGGGGGCGGAGGTCCACCAACCGTTCTGCGCTCTTTTGCATTGAGGTATATTTCATCAACTACCTCTACTTCAGGACCATTATTTGAGGCCTCTTCGTTCTCGTCGCTATCCACGCACAGCGTGACGTTGGTCAATGTTACCGCGACATTCAGCGGATTGCAAAGTGTAACATCGACCCATATTAGCTCTAGAATACATCAATGAGCAGTAACACAGACGAAAGTCACTATCTGGCTCACCTCCGACGAACGCAGTTCCACCTGCCTTTAGCTCATGATTCCCCTTGTCCTTCCAGAAGCTCCGCCATTGGGACTCTCTTTCCTCCCAAGTAGACGCGTCCTGTGGAAGATGCTCGTCTGGAAGACGTACCTTGACAGACTTCGGTCTCGAAAACTTGAAAGGTAACTTCAAGTCTTTCGGAATCGCGTCTTTTCCACTTGTCGCAATGAAATGCTATGACAAATGTTACTATTCGATATAGAGATAACGGAATGTATGTTCCGAGAACCCACTTCAAATGAGAGTCGAAAGTCTTCTAAGAATGCTTTGTCAACACCTGTGTCCTCTTGCAAAGGGACATGGTCTGCTATACTCATGTCGTACGACACGGAGGAAGTAGGAGAACCTCGTAAAAGACCTAGGAACAACCTAACGGCCGTCTCGGTTTCACCAACTGTATACATCAGACGACCTATGCATCGTATTAGACATTTAATAGTTCGCACTTATGAAATGCTCCTACCGATGGAGTGTTCGATACTGGGCACCACAGCGTCAAAGAAAGGCTCTTGCCCTAGAAGCCGATTCTCTGCATCGTCAAACAAGGGGGACAGGAACTTTTCTGGAGGATGTGTAAAGTAGGTATGCGCTTTCCGCAGGAAGTAGAGCGTAAGAGGTCTCTAAGAATAACGTATCGATTAGAAATATTCTTCCGCAAAGAAAGACACTTACAATTCCGATCTTCTCTAAGCGCCTCGCGGCTACGACGTACAACATTGCTGACCTCCGTATGCAGCTTTTACGAAAACTTAACAGAGCTGCATGGGCGAGTAGCAATGCCGAAGGCGTTTCCTCTGCCTATTCGCAGTGTCCCAAATGTAAACAGTCTGCACATGCAGCGTAGTGGACTACAAATACTTACATTTCCTGCAGCCCACACTAGCCATCGGTCTCCATCGAGAATATCACTGAGAAAGTCGCTCATGCCGATCCCAAGCTCCCAACGTACTGCATAAGCCATACTCCGAACCTGGGCTCTTGCAGATGCCTCTTTACTTCCCATGGATTGTAATGAGATCGCGTTCATAGCGTGAAGTTGCAATGCTTCAGATGGAGAAAGAAGTAGAGGGAGAATGTCCTGTCGGACGGTTAGGTAGTCATGACTTCTAACCAGATAGTTACGCACAGAACCAACGGTGCCCCTCGTGTCCTTCCTTAAGCTCTCCCAAACGCTGACTGCAAGTTTGAAGTCTCCTAGCATCGTGGCGAATTCTGCAAGTCGACGTTGCTGCATAGGTATCATTGAGCCGTTACTTGTCGAACTCGCTGAATTTGAATACGCATGCCCTGCACCCGTCGGAGAAGATGGAGAGGATGATGGCGATGGTGACGCAGAATAGGACGATCCGAAAAAGCGACGAGTAGTTGAAAAGAGTCGGGAAGGTAAACGACGATTAGAGGCGTACTAGATTAAATACCTTCAGCTCTGATATTAGTCAAACATAATCATGGCTTACAGTTTCGTTCCAGTCGATGACGCATTTCTCCATCCACGGTATGAGACCTGTTGTTACAAATTCGCGCACAAATTGTGCCGTTGCTTGTATGTCCGAATCACACATGCGTATTAAGTTACCAGATTCGATGACATTGCCTTCTTTACGGGAATTCTGTTGCGATGCACCTTGGTATCTAGTCGGAGATCCATCCTGCTCAGCAGAGACTGGAAGCCTGGGGTGAAGGATAACAGTAGAAACAGGAGGAGGAGGGGGCGATGGGAGGGAAAGTTGAAGCAGATATGTATTCAATCCATACTGTTTCCTAATGGCATTGAATAATGCATTTGCCCTAAATGAAGCTGTTAGTGTAGAGAAGGACAAAGCGGCGGATGGTTGGCGTACTCGTCATCGTTGAGAATGGATCCTTCTGAATGAACGATTATGATGTACCGGAGATGCACACTGTCTACCCAGGTGGGCAAGCCCACTTGACGAGCGTACAGGACTGCTAGAGCATTCAACGGATTTGGAGTATTTGTCGAGATAGCGTATAGAACTTGAATAGATAGTTAGAAAACCTTGAAGGAGTTGTTTGTCTGTTTTGCTCACTAGAAGTTGGATGGTTCCAGCCCTCAGCTCTAGATGGTACGTGGTCCCCTTCCGCGCAACGCTTCATCTCCTCCCACCACGGTTCTGGAGCTTCTGCTAGCCTGTCCCGGTTCGACTCGGACGCTTCAGCTTCCCAACGTTCCGTTTCCTCGACCCATCGCGAGCATTTTGCAGTGACACGCGAACTGATCCAGTCTATGAATCGGCCTGCCCGTTGCTCTTCGTCCTCTTTGCAAGCGGTTTCTATTTCTGCTAAGTCCGAGAAGCGCAACGTGAACTTTGCATGTTGAACAGTAGTTAATGCCGTCGTCCGTGTTGTAACTATTAAAGGACATTAGGTCTAGGACATATGCATCTAAACACGTGGTGAGGCAGAGCTCACTGTTTGGCAAAGGCGAGAATGACTCGAGGACATCTTGTAATGGTGGAAGCGATGATGCTGACAGTAACTCTTGTAGGTCCGGCGATGCTAGGGTGCAAATATGCGGGCTCAAGGAATACGGCAGAGGAGGAGGCATTTGAGAAGTCGCCAATGCCGTCGGCGTCAAACAGACGCGACACGGGCACTGGCACGGCGCGCGTCCACAAATTACTCAACACCGACATCATAATGAATTGCCTACTTACGGACACGATTTGATAACTAGGTATAGGTCGAACAACACCGCTACCATAAATTTATACGTGTATGGAAATTCATAGCTAATCAAGATATAGGACATATACAAGGACAGGCATAAATAACAGCCTAGCTGAACAAGTCAGGTTATATAGTATTCAAGAGACACAAGCATATTCAAGATGATTAGAAATCTCCACCAAAGTCACCCCCACCAAAGTCACCGCCATCACCACCAAAGTCGCCTCCATCGCCTCCATCGCCTCCAAATCCATCGAGTGCTTCTCCAAGGAGCAGACCCTGTCATGAACATGCAAATCAGATAAGTTAATAGCACCTCAATCAAATGATGTCTTACACCAGCAAGCCCTCCAAGGATTGGCATCTAAATCATTGGAGGCAAATATCAGATCTCGATAATTGATAGGATCTCAAAAACAGGAAGGACTCACACCCATACCGCCCATTCCACTGCGTTTTGGCGCCGCTTGTTGCTGTGGTGGATAGTACCCAGCAGGCGGGGCACCAGGAGGAGCACCGCCATAACCACCAAAACCGCCTTGGCCGTATCCTGGTCCGCCATACCCTGGTCCACCATATCCTCCTCCAAATCCTGGTTGTCCAAGCCTCTGCTGTGAATATTGATTACCATAAGCTTGTTGCTGCATTCGTCTGCGTTCTTCGGCTATGCGCTCGTCTTCACGCCGACGTGCTTCTCGCTCTTCCTTAGTTCCCATTGTCTTATCCCTTAATTTCCCAAAGAAACCCCTCCTTTCTTGGTCTTGAGCAAGCGGAGGTGGGCTAGAAGCGGAAGAACTAGCGGCAGGCAGGCTAGAGGACGATTCGACACCATATCCTGGCGGCGGCGGACCAGGTGGGCGTTCGTAACGAGGGCTGATTTTCTCGCGAATCTCGGGATGCTCCTCCAGGTACTGAGGATCTTTGTATGGGTGGACCCAAATGCTTCGCGGAGGCTGCGCCTTTGTGTCGACCTGCAAACAGTATATCAGAAGATGCGATTGGCTGATTAATGCATATAATCATCACTGACAAAGTAGAACTGCTGGTAGTTCTCGTCGAAGTCCTTAATCCATCCGTACGGGAGAGGTGGTTCTTCCTCCATGTTGTGAATAGATGTATGCTACGGGTGAGTAGGTTGTGGTAAGTGGGAAAGATTGGATTGCGTGAGCGCAGCAAACTGATCTCTACACCGCCTGACTCAATCTGGAAGGACTCCATTACTAAGTACGTACTATGCACTAAAAATATGTGCTGCTGACTCATTGCGTATGTCTTACCAGCGGCACAGCATCTCTTTCAAACCTCAGATATTATACTAACAAAAGAATTCGTTGGAATCATACACATGAACAAGTCGTTACAAAGGAGACGCATTGGCTTTGTGTTAAGAAGTCCATCAACGGATGAAGATTTAAATAGCCAACCCCCCTCTTCCGCGTTGAATCGGCGCAGAAACGTGCGATCCGCGTAGTGCATCAATAAGCTCGTTAATATGCCTCACCTTTTCATTCGTAGGCATCTTAACGTCACAGTTAATGCAACACAGGATGAAGGACATTGCAGATAGCACTTACTTTACAAAAAGCGCACAAGCGATCCTTTCGCTCAGAGCTCAAACGATAGCTCTCCGCAACTTCTTTAATTAATTCGTCGGGATTAAGTCCATGGTCAGATATCGACGAACGTCGACGATCCGACGCGAATGAACGATCTTTATCGTCCACCCGTTCCAGGGGCTCTACAGCCCAAGACGGGAGCTCGACGTTCCAACAGTTCTCCTCTTCTCTTTTCTCCTTAAGCATGCTGAAGTATTTCTCAAATCGTAGTGTTACGCCATGTTCAGCGGCTTCAATTGATTTTTGCCAGAACGGAATGAAGTCGCCTTGGTGGTCGACATACTGCGTCGACCCCGTCACCCGGCCCTCAACGAGTTCCCCATCTCCATTTATCCAGTCATTAACTTCGGGTGGCTCGTTCCATACCTCCCGAGCATGCACGTTCTCTTTGTGTTTGAGTGTCTTCTCGTGTTTTAGAGCTTCTTGAACAGTCATGCTGTTATTCTCCGCGTCCACTAGGCTCGGCGTGCACATGGTACAACTCCATCTTTTCAACTCGCGGTGGTATTCAAAATCTGGCCAGTTTTTAAGCCACATCAGCATGTGTCTGCTTAAACGGAGTGAAAGGCCTTACGTCGCGGCTCAGCGAACCTAGGTTTCCGAGGTGTAGAGCACATTCCTAAAGGTAGATCGGTCCGAGGCAGATGGTGTTATGAAAGAGAATATCTGACTAGCAGATGGTGGTGGGGACCAAGACGTTTCGGCTCAACATGGGGTTCATAAGTAAGTTTTGACCTGGCCTGGCCGGTGGAGGCCAATGTGGTCTGTGACTGTGTGGCAATTCCGCAAGCGACAACTCTAATCCACGGATTATATAATGTGAAATTGCAGATGAGGCATATTCATCCAAATACGGTAACAATACATTCCAACCAAATGCAACCCGCAGTCCGAAACAAAATAATAAAGTGTATTAAATTAACTAAGAGGGTCCCGGAAGAGGATTTACCCACGAGCCGTTCGGCCATAACGTTGCAGCTTTAGTGAAGTCACCGCTCACTCCGGCCTTTTGGAACTGTATACAAAAATCAGCAAGTGGATCTGGCAGAACGCATGTTCCTGACGTACAGCAAGGCGGAAAAAGTGAGGGATGCCCTCTTGCAGTGATGCGAGCGAGAAATTAAGTGCAGTACCCGTGAAACGCTCAACGTCATCAATCAGTAACGCAAAACCGTCAAACCCATTTCCGTCGTCCGGAATTGGTGCCCAAGATATTGTCTGATTTAAAAGAGGAATCGATGAATTGTAAGTTGTGGAGTTTGTAAGGAAGGTCGGAAGTGCTGATCCCTGGGGAGCATCTCTTTGCAGCTGAAACAGATTTAAGCATATGTTTACTGCAATACCTATTGAGCGACTCACATCCGCTGCCGTCTGTAAGATTGAATCATATCCAAATGCAGCGACACCATTGAGAAACATTCCTAGTAGGAATGCCTGGTAAATAGCGGATAACCGTGTTGGAAAGGCTGTTCCAGGTATCATCACCATCGCGAAGATGTAATGATGCAACCGCAATGTCAGATTCGGCAGTTGTGACAGGACCAGTGCCACCAATCCACCAGCGATGTACCAGGCGAGATACTTCGGCAACCACCCGGTTTTGCGAATCACCCGAATCTGGTTGACAACGATAACAAAGACGACGATGGCAATGATGATGATGGCTATCAATGCCCCAGGCCTTTTGTCTATATCGCTAGCAACCAAACGATCAACTGGAATCTTGTCTGTGACGATGTTCAGGAGGACGCCAGGCCAGAAGGCAGCAAGGTACCACACTGCCCTCTCAAGCGGTGCATTAGAAAAGGCTGGGAGAACGAAGCGGAAAGCGAGACGCCAGAATGCATATGCGAAAAAGAGTGTTGGAAGAAATATTCCAAATGCAGTATCCAGCGGCGGAGGAAATCCCTGAGGCTGCGAATATAGTGAAATATGCCAAAAGCCAATGCAAACAAGGGACCAATATAAGATTATTGGCTTCGGTCTGAAGACGAGGAATAAGAGAGCAGTGACGATTATATTGAAGGCCAGCACGTGGTTTCTGAGGTCCAAGCAATGCGAAAGGGACGTATTCTGGCTAAAGCGGTACGATAACGGGAAAATAGTTGGGAAGGGCGCCGACATCAAGCCGTGCGCAGCGAGTGCCAAAAAGTTCGTGAAGTTCCCCGTTAATTGCAGGGTGCCGCATCCCCCATGAGAGTCCTCAAACAAGCCTCTGAGAAAATTTCCGTTATTATTAACTGTGAAGTACCGCATGAGGCAAACACGTACGCGTGAACCGCAGCAGCACATATGAAGGAGTCTCCACGGTAAGTACGGTTGTCGTCTCCTCCGCCGACGATGACGGGAACATTATCGATTTGTATATTACCTATTGTCCTCGGGTTTGCAAGTACTGTAGAGGTGCACTGTGCTGGGCAGCGGAAATCGAATGTCGAGTTATCAAATGGTCCGCAGGTATCACCATTCAGGCCACATCCATCGTTTGCCAGCCAGTATGTCGCCGTACATCCCACCCACGAATCAGAAGGAACCAGAAAATACCCAGTCCTCGTGAGGAAGGACAGTGCAATAATATACGCGACCACCAGGCATGCCAGAAGCCATTTCGAGGTTAAGGGACGCGTCCATCGCAAGACAGGTTGTTCAAGGCCGAGAGTTACGGTACGGCCTCGTATTTTGTACGATCTGTTAAGGACAGGCGTTGGATCTATGGGTGAAAGAGTAAGAACGCTCCCAATGTCCCGATACTTGGTCATGCATACAGACCTGGTAGGTCCACCTTTGGGCGAGGTCCACGTATGTAAAGGGCGGCTTTCCTGGCGTAGACATACAGCCGAGGAAATTGCGACTGCGTCCGAACAAGCAGACGCTCACCGAGAGACCTCGGTGTAGTTAGAGCAGATTGAGAAGGTGAGCTAGGCCGAGAGGCGTTGGCGGGTGTCGCGCTGCTACCAAGAGCACGCTCTTCATCATCGAGCTTACGCGACGTCGATTCTCGGCCATCGTAGCTCACCCTTGTAGTTGCAGAGTCTGACCTGGATTCCAGAGCACTCATGTAACTGGGATGAGAGTCGGAAGCAGGGACGATGAGAACTCAATTTGTTGCAGGCATCTTGGTATGTCGTGTGAGCGATTAGTTACCTTGGCAAGGCGATGATGCCCAAAGTCTGCTTATGTCATCCGATTTTAAACAACGTATCCTAGTATTGACAATGCATATCATATTATCAATTTATATCTGGGTTGTCGCATTACAATTCTACAGTGATGTGGGTGACAGCGGGCTAGGCGTCATTAGAACGAGTGTTTGGTCCCTCTAATAATAACGGGCAATAGTGAATGAGCGCACAAATGGTCAAAGAGAAATGGACTTACGGTAGTCATACACCAGGACACGATGAAGATCTTCGCCGTCTGGGCCAGTAAAGTGTATTCTCCTAACGTACCTTCTTTCGCTATTGATTTCCGAGAATCCCCATACCTGTGAAGGATAGTTAGTTCGCATACTCAGAGGCTTGCTCCCACTAATTCTCGTACCTGATCAGCAACCCAGGTTGTTCCGCTCTTTGGGGTATCACTCTCCACATATGATTCAATAGCACAATTCTCAATTGTGTCGGCGGACCAATTTTCCTTGTGCCATTCGTATTCTAAGTCGTCGACCTTGATTCTTCGTGACCTTCCAACTATGGAGTTACTTCTTCAACTTGCGTCATCGAAAGATAACAGATGGAACTAACCGACTGCCCCAAACAATGGATCTTCGGTGCTGCGTAGGGTCCAATCAACGATGCGTCGCTCGAAATTGCCCTCGAAGCCTCCTGATCCAATTTGCCTGATATCAATATGTTCCTTTCCTTCGTCGTCCTTATAATGGCTAACGTAGAGTGTTATAGTGATAGTGCTAATGATTTTGCGTTTGAACCAGCTAACGCCCTGTAAGCGGAGAATCTCATCCGGATCTACAGTAGAAGAGAGAAGAGAGATATTTGTGATTAATTCTCGCGACGGTGAGAGAAGAGACGAACCATCGCTCAGTGTTTTGTTCTTCACCGCGAATTAGGACAAGAACGTTTACACTCTGGCAGCAGTACCACGTACCATAATAAACATGCCAGAAAGATCGAGAGTGTTGACTTCAGGAGGCGCCGCCATGGTGGAAGAGTTAGGAGGAGTACCGAGTATTTCATTGTGGAGACGGGCGAGCCCACTTATAGCAGCGCCCGCAGGTCTAAATCGAGATTTCACGTGCATATATGCAGTCTGACTCTATGTCCGTCTGCCAACTCAACTTTATCAGATTTCCAAATGCCCAGGTATCAGAACTGTCGTCACAGGTATTCAATGTGAATATTGCAAGACTACCCGGTAACAGTACACATGTTTTTCTTCGAACACGCTTGTGATTCTTAGTCTCGCTATGTTTTCCTCCAGAATAATGTCAAAACCTTCCATTTCGCCTCTTTCCCTCGTTCCCAAGCCTGCGGTCCTGTAGCATTTGGTCCTCCGAACTCGACCATAATTCCATCCTTCGCCCACTCGCACCAGATGCCAATCGATCCGGATGACGGGCCTGCTCCGCCTCCCTTTCTGTCAGGTTCACCCAGAGCACCCACGATATCCTTTCCGGTCGACAATGCGGATAGTGTGATCTCCTCCTGCCTCGCCTTCTGCTCGTCCGTCGATGGTGGAAGCGAAAGTACGAGGGGCAAGCCAGGATATATTGAGTAGGTCTGGGCACTCAAACCCGTGCTCGGCATTTTAGAATCTTTCTTCTCGTCGTCTATCTCAGGATTGTAGATGTCTATACTATCGAGCGCTAGTTTCTCGCTTCGTGCATCGATGTTCTTGATGGATTTCGAGCCGTCGTTGGCCACAAACATTAAACTTATGCCCAAAGTATAATAGTTATGATAGAGGGCATCAGAATAAGATTTGACCTCTGGCGCAGGTACTTGATCGGCTTTCGCCAATCGTGTTAGTTGCTCAAGATACTCCAGCAAGGGTGCCACGAAGGGAGAAAGACCCAGAAGTGAACGCGGATCGGAGACTGAGGTCATACTCGTTACTGTAATGTATGAGCATGAAGGAAATTGTAATTTGCATCCGTGATCCGTCATTGACGAGAGAGAACACGTGTTTATACGCAAGGCGCGTCATACGCCTCCGCCGCTTCGTCTCGTCTCGTCTACATCTCCAAAAGTGTTGCATCTTTTATTATGGCTTCTACGGACAGTCCGCGACGCATCCAGGCTGCTCCGAACAACCGCTTAATCGAACTGCTTACCTCCCTATCTAGTAATGCGTTGACTCACCTTAGGTCGTGGTCGCCGCAGCTCGTGCCAGTCTTCATTTGCCTAGTTGCATTACCAGTCCTTCTCCTCTTCTCCTTCGTTGCGGGATGGATAGTCTGGTCTAGCGTTCCACACGGCTGGTCACTCCCTGTCTATCTTCAGTTTGGGTACGTTCTGTGTTCGTGCAGTGCTAGCGTGTCTCAGAGCTCATAATCCTGCTAGAGATGGCACCATTCCCTACGGAGACGTCGAAATTTCTTCTCTCTCGACAAGTCAGCCATACGAAGTTACACTTCAGCTTACTGTCCCAGCCATCGAGGCGAATTACGCTCTCGGAAATTTTATGGCCTCGTTGAGAGTCAGTACAAACGCGAATGCCACAATAGTAGACATTCGGAAACCAGTGGGTCCATCTCATTTCGTGGTACACTACAAGGCTAACTTCTCGGAGGTCCTTGTTATGCCCCCGGCGTCCAGTTTTCTACGGTTATCCCGTGCACCACGTCTCTTGAAGTTAACAGTACCATTTGCCACGTCTTTAATTACTAGTGCGTCCAGCGTAAGAGCCCATATCGAGCTTGGACGCAGGGACGGGTGGAAAACACTGGGAAACGGTGAAGGACGTGAACTGAGCGTTTACGATGCTGCCTTACTTGGCGCTGTGCGCCCTCGAGGTTTAAGGCATGTAATGTGAAGAAATCTGAAGCGTCTTTTACTGAGCTTCTCCACTCTATAGACGTATCGTGGCAGCTTTCCCCATTACCCTTGCCACTACAGCGGCCATAACCTTTTTCACTGTGGCGTCACTTATTCTTGCCGGATGCCTTCTTCCATCGATAGTGCGAGGCAAGGCGGACACTATGGTAAAGGAGGAAGAAAAAGGTATGAAGAGTCCACCCTGGATGATTGAACTTGTCTTTAATGCTACAGTAGGTGATTTATCCCCTGTTGAGGGTCCAAGTACCGTGACGCGCATGCAACGCAGGTCTTCGGTAAGTTTGACTCCCAAAGCAATGTTTTTATAGCTCAATGTTTGCCAACAGCGTGTCAAAGAAGAGAGCGATGAGGAACTTTCGCCTCACGTACAATCTTCGCCAGAATCAGATGTGCGCCGTCGTCTCAGACGTATCTCGAGGGAAGAAAATGATTAATCGGCCTTTATATTTTCATTCTTGTACATGTTGTTACTGCATTCATCGCAAACTTCTGTAGCTTTATCGAATGATGCTTTCTTTCATGCTCTACAACTTATTGCCTCTTTAAACGTTGTTATCTAATGCCTTCCGAATCATAACGATCTATAATCAGCGTTCAAGTTCAGGGCGCATAGAGCGGGCTCATCGAGGCTACGGTGGTTGTAGCTGAGAACAGCGATCTGATCCCAAGAATGTATCATATGAGTAAGGCCTTCGGTAAAAGAAAATTATATACTTACTCCAGCAGGTTCGAAATGGAAATGTGTACCTGTAAAAATGATCTCAATTCATTTCGCGGTTCACAATGACAACTAGTTTGGAAATTACCAAGGCTCATCGGGAATTGGACCCAGCGAGATATCAAGACTCGGCTGAAATGACCATGCGAGACAATAAGAACATCGCGTCGGCCTGTGCCATCTTGAAGGAACTGCTTATGGATCTCCTGAACCTTCTCAATGACTTTATCTACGCGTTTAGTCATCTGGTCAGCGCTCTCCCCTCCGGGACAGCCTGTTCTCCAAATGGACCAATACTTGTCTTTTTCTTTGATCTGTGCAGGTGTTAGGCCCTCGTAATCACCGTAATCCCATTCGCGAACGTCCTCAGTTATGGCATGCGGTGGTGGATTCGGGACGTTGGCAAATAGGAGCTGTGTTGTCGCGTTAAATTCAGAAATCAAACATCTCTTTTAGGACAGTTTACCTCAAAAGTGCGCGAAGCGCGAATTCGAGGTGAGACGAAAGCACAGCATATATACTCGGGATCAAGTAGTTCTACGCAGAAAACAATGGTCAAGTACAGAATGCAAAGAATGTGGTGCATATACTCACTGTCGTCGCCGACGAGGTCTGGGGCACGTTCCTTGATGATATTTTCCCCGTTAGCAGTAAGCGGAATGTCACTTCTTCCAGTCTTGAGAAAACATGTTAGAATATTATATATTGTAGAAGGACGGACTGACATGACGCCTGGACCAAGGGCAACGTGTAAATAGTCAATGCTTCAGACAGAAGTAATACGCCAACTTGCCCGTTGAGAGTCCATTCGGTTTCTCCGTGTCTAATGACGAGAAGTCGGGGCATGGGCCTTGAATCAGACATGGTCGATAATGTCGAGCGACAATTGTCCGATGGATGCTAAAGTGAAATTGGGACGAGGGCGACGTCTGAGGTCGAGGATGACCCAGGGTGTATTTATAAAGAGCCGGGATCCGATGAACCGGTCAGCAAACGGCGAGCCTGAGGAAAGATTCGCGGCTCGTCAGTCCCGTGACACGCGTGCACTATACGTAGTCCGTACTCCGTAGACACGCCGCACTCGTCTTCAATACTTCACAACTCGCTCAATAGCAATGTTTGACGAATGTACGTGTTCTGTCGGTCCCGTTCACATCAAAACAGCTAACTTAATTCTTGAATGTAGTTGTCGAACATGCTACAGGGCCGTCCAATCATCTCTCCCATGCTGCACACAACCTTCCAAGGCTAGATTACCAAGGGTTCGAGCCCTCTCCATACGATGACACGGACGAACGTGAAGACAGCCTTGTTAGCCCTGTGAGTCCTGAATTTCAGTCATACAAGACGCGTACTAACTTTGTCTATAGATTGATGGCGGCCAATATCCAAACGTTCCTGTATCGTCTGGTCCGATATTTGAGCTCGGCAGAGTGCAGTACTCTCCACCGGCACCTTTGGTCTCTCTTGCCGTTTCCTCTGATCTTCTCGTGATGGGTCTCTCCAACAACCTCGTCATTATTATTGAGCTGTCCCGACCCGAACAAGTTGTGAAGATTCCAATTCAGCGTAAACCGAACGAAATGACGCTGTACAAAGTATTCCTCGATCCGTCAGGCAGGCATCTTATCGTCACTTCGGCACAAGGGGAGAATTGGTACCTGTTTCGGGGTTGGAAGAAATTTAAGCAGCTCAAGAACTTCAAGATGGTCATCGAGAGCATTGCTTGGAACAAGGCTGGTTTACTTTCTGCGTCCAACGCAACCTCGTCACGGGAATTCCTGATAGGAGCAAGAAATGGAACGGTGCATGAAGCGCTCTTGGATGCTGAAGAGGATTTCTTCAAATCACAGGAACGTTATGTGTCGCCCGTATTCTCATTACCAGAACGACCACCAATTACTGGTATTCAATTCCAACTCTTACCTCCCTTGGAACCAAAATACGCCACTGTGGTGATAACGACACCATCACGGATATATCAGCTTGCAGGAAGTTTGGACAGGCGATCGGAAGACAGTAACAGGCTTTTTGCTCCGCTGTTTGCCAAGTATCGCGATACCGCACCAAGTAAGAAAATCACCTCCTTAGTTAATTTGTGATTTCCTCATAATCGTAAAAGAAATCCTTGAACTTCCTGGAGAGACGCAGAACTCCGAACTGCATTTCTTTACTCCTAACTCGGACCAAGCGCAGTCATTACCTAAGACCATGGCTTGGATGACAGGTTTGCGAATTTACTCACTGTTTCTGGAATGATGCACTGAAGCCATTAAAGCCCAAGGTATTTATCACGGGTCGATGAATCTCTCCGCTAATTCCGATGACTTCGTCGATTCTGCACAACTTCTCCCGTTCCCGGACCTCAGCTCGCCATCGCAGAGTCCAAAGAATAGCTCGTCCTCTGTCCTGCAACCACTAGCTATGAGTCTTACGGAGTTCCACTTCGTTCTGCTGTACAAGGACCGCGTAGTCGGTGTCTGTACCCTGAATGATGCGTTAGCATATGAGGAAACAATCCCTCTGGTACGTAGCTATTCACTTCAACCTCTAACGACTCTCAATGTGTCAAAGTAGAAACCTAACGAGGAAGTGCGGGGTATCACTGCAGACCCTGTTCGGAAAACGTATTGGGTATACACAGACTCGTCGTTGTTTGAACTAAACATTGCAAACGAGGCTCGCGATATCTGGCGGGTATATCTTGAGAAGGGCCAATTCGACATCGCGCTCCGATACTCGAAGGTAATGGTTAACGCGCTCATAACAATGTTTGTTAATTAAGCTGCATGATAGATGGCTACTCAACGGGATCAAGTCCTTATTGCTCAGGCGGAACGCTTCTTTAAGGATGGTCGCTACATACAATCTGCTCAATGCTACGCTCAGAGCTCGGCTAGCTTCGAAGAAGTAACATTGAGTCTCATTGATGCAGGGGAACGAGAGGCGTTACGCTACTATCTGATATCGAGACTGGAGCGGACAAGAAAAAATGTACGTATAATTGTCGTATCGAAAGGATTGGACATTCATTGAGTCATGACTTAGGACCTTACACAACGAATGATGCTTGCGACATGGCTAATTGAGCTTTACCTATCCAGATGCAATGAGCTCGAGGACGTGGCCGCTTCGGAATCTGTGTCGCACGATGTAGAAGATCTCAGGACTGCTCTCACCCTTGTCGAAGAGGAAATGCGCCACTTTCTTGAAACATACAAATCTGACCTGGACACTAACACAGTATACGACCTCATTCAAAGTCACGGACGAACTGACATATACCTTCACTATGCGACGCTTGTCGGTGATCTGGAACGTGTTGCTGAGCACTGGGTCCTTGAAGAGCAGTGGGCAAAGGCGATTGACGTGATCAGTCGCCAGTCCAATCTCGAGTTATACTACCGTTTTGCCCCTGTTCTCATGCGGCAAGTGCCCCGTGAGACAGTTGAATCTTGGCTTCGCCAACCAGCACTTGATCCTCTCCGACTCGTACCAGCGTTGCTGCGAACACAATCACTGTCTTCAGACGCTCCGCGCGATCCACTTCAGCCGAACCATGCTGTCCGATATTTAAATCACGTCGTGTTCTCACAAGGCAACACAGCATCGACAATTCACAACCTCCTGATCACGCTGCACGTATCATGTCCACCGTCAGGGAACGATGATGAAGTCCTACTCTTACGATTTCTTTCTACCGCACCGGTCGATCCGATTACCGACAAGCCGTACTACGATCTCGATTATGCATTGCGCCTGTGTCTTCGGGCAGGTAAAACGCGATCATGCGTACACATTTATTCAAAGATGGGTCTTTACGAGAACAGTGTAGATCTTGCACTCGAAAAGGGAGATCTAGAGCTGGCAAAGATCAATGCTGAGATGCCGGAAGATGATCAGCAGCTGAGGAAGAAATTGTGGCTGAAGATCGCTAAGTACGTTGTCCAAGATAAGAAGGACATCAAGAGGTACGGTCCGCCACTGACTACGTGGGCGAACTCTGCTGATGCAATCTTCACAGCGCGATGGCATTCCTTGACAGCACCGACCTACTGAAGATCGAAGACATCCTTCCGTTCTTCCCTGATTTCGTTGTTATTGATGATTTCAAAGAGGAAATATGTACCGCTCTAGAAGGTTATTCTGCACATATCGACGCTCTTAAGGCGGAAATGGATGAAACGACTAAGAATGCGGAAGCGATTAAGGCAGACATAACTGCTTTACGGAACCGCTTCGTCGTTATTGACGCTGCAGACCGATGCACGGAATGCCAATTCTCATTACTGGCACGTCAGTTCTATGTGTTTCCATGCCAGCATACATTCCATGTCGACTGTCTCATCAGCCTGGTCAGTAACTTTAATTTTACTCGTGTTGGCGCAAACGCGAAACTAACATCACAATCACAGGCCAAAGAATATCTTCCCGCAGCATCTCTACGCCGAATGATTGCATTGCAGAACGAACTGTTGAAGACTGCCCAGCAGCTTCCAACAGATCGAGCTTCTATTACATCTCCAGTCCCAGGACTACCGACCAACCCAACAACCCGTATCTCCGCTCAACGGACACTCTTATCTGCCAGCTTCGCTGCACCTGTACAGAACGGTGCCAGGGCCGCCAACTCATTGGGCCGGAATATACTTTCGGCGGGAGATAAGCTGCGGGATCTTATTGTCCCAGAATCATTGGCGAGTGTGATCACCGCGGGAATGTGGTCAACAGGATTGGACAGAATAGGATTGGACCGCATATGGAGCGCAGGAGAGAAGGGAGAAAAGAACGACATAGCACGGAAGGCTGAGAAGGCACGAGAGGAATTGGACGAGCTTTTGGCCGGTTCGTGCCCGCTGTGCGAGGGAGTTGTTGCTGGCCTGGACAAGCCATTCATTAAGGAGGGCGAAGACGATGATTCATGGCAGATTTGAGGTTGTTGTCACCGATGTTTCGTTGCAGTTCATGTAAATTATTGCTCATTCAAACATCACTGGTTTATTTTCTTCGTTCTTCCTGCTTTGCGTCTTAACCGCGCGGCCTTGCGAGCGCCCATCTGCATGCAGAGTGAGTAAAACACAGAAGCGCAAGTCAGTGAATAGAATCGGCACCTTTGCCTTGTCCTCCTCAAGTCGCTGGCGCTCTTCAGCCGCCTTTTTCCTTTCTAGGGTGATCTCTCTCCGCCGCTGGATTTCGGCCTGCTTTTCTGCCTTCAACTCTGACTCGAGCTTCTTGACTGCGGTTGCCCGCGTTGTTTTCTGCATCCTTTCCTCCCACTTCTTAGTTTTCACGCCATCTGGAAGATGTGTACGGCTACGGAGAGGCCAATCAGACGGAGTTAGGTGTGAGAGAAAGAAGTGATAGAGCTAACCGTGACGCAGCCTTTTGCGTCTTCCAGCTCTTGCCCGACTGTCTTCCTCCCGCCGACGGGGCGAGCGGAAGAGCCTCAGCAGAGTCCATGTCACGACTAGCGGTTATGTGTTGCTGTGCGGAGGTGGACGAGACGGGCATGCAGTAGTGTCGCGGGAGGAAAACGGTGATAATTATAATATTACGTGATAGCGATCAGCACGTTCTGATCGTCGGAGCTGGCCGATCCCTAACTCGCTCGGTGCTACTTGCAGTCAATTGCATTTAGATTAGAGCCAGTTTTTTGCCCCTCTCCATCTTCCCCCCTCACAGTCCGACTCCCAATCGCCATGCCGGGCGCAAGAGGTGACACAGAACACGTCCGCGCTCTCCTCGACCAGCGCGCACAACGTGCAGACGTGCCCTCGCCCCACACACGCTACTCTATCTTCTCGGACCGTTCAGACTCTCCTTCACTATATAGCCACTTTGAAAACAACATCTACCGTACAACACCCACAGCCCCCGTCCCCCGCTTCCCCCGCTTTCACGACAACGACACTTATGATGACAGACACGATATATACCCTCCACTTTCCCCCAAGGAGCGCCTACAAGATCCCAATGCGTCCTCGCTCGACCTCTCAGAGGACACTGACGCATACTTCGAGTCCGCCTCTCGCACTGCTGATCAAGAGGAAGACCCCAATCTAAATCCAGAAGAAGACGAGGATCCGGAGACCAGACTTAGCCTCATGGGTCCCAAGATGCGCGTGCATAGTCGTGCGCCCTGGGAGGAGGGTGAAGACAGCCTCTCGGACGAAGAATTTGACGACGGTGGCAACGATAATGGGTCCATCTTTGGCACCAAAAAACCTGGTCTTGCAGTCATGCGTGGTCTCGGCTTTGGCTCCAGATCTCCCGCTCCGAGGCCGAGTTTTGATTCCAGCTTCCCGAACAAAGATAAACGATCATTTGATACCACTTCGAGCGTAGCCGCTAGTGGCTCATCGCGGAGTGCGGTCCTGTAAGTCGATTTTGTATGGTCTCGGAATTTGTTCGGCTTATCAATGCACATTCATTCCATCAGAGCCCTCGCTCAAGCTTCCATGTCATCGACATCATTGGCCGTCGCACCAGTCTCCTCAACTAATCGTCTACCACACAAGCTGTCTGTAGGACACCTCACCGTCAGTCGTGACAGATCAGCATCTGGACCTGCTAGTGCATCTGGGGCGATTTCGCCATACTCCATTCACCCCAGTCCTCATTCCCGCGTCTACACTGAACGGCCCTCGGTACACGGTTCTCCTTCAATTGGTCGACGTAATTCAATTAGCCCTATTCGGTCAGAGTTTGCGGCTTCAATGCATCGGACCCGTTCTCCATCTCCTATACCTACTGCGGATAATGATAGCGTCTACACACATCCTTATGCAAACCCGGCGCTTCTCCCCGCTTACCTTCGTGAGCCTGCTAGGACATTATCCGATCATGACGCACGAGAATCGGACCGCGGACGGGCACAACTTACGCCAAGTGATTCAGTAGCTACGCTTGCAGTCTCCGAAGAGACGGTCATGCTTACTCATTCGTCCTCGACGGCATCCGCATCATTGGCCTCCACTTTTGGACTGGAAACATCTACATCTCCTACGTCTGAATTTTCATTAGGATCGTCCACGTCTAGAGTTGACTTGTCGAAGTCTGAAGACGTTACCTTTGAGCCGGAAAAATACAAGAATCAGAAACGATCAAAGAGGGAGACCAAGTTAGGACCGATCAGTGCGCCAACACCGGTCGGAAACAACGACTTCGCGGCTGCCACTCCGTATAACCTTATCAGTCTCGAACAGGCGCAGGCTCGTGCGAAAGAACGAAGCAGAAGTGCGACCACCGGCACTGCACCTTTTGCGGCTGCGAGTCGTGATGAGAAGATGCAGAATGACCTTGCTCAAAGAACTAGGTCCAGTAGTGCAGCAAGCAAGGCGATGTATGCGATGCCCCTCCCCACGGACAGCCATAAGATTGGTGGTGAAGGGCTATCCGTACCTATTTCTCCCATTGGCCCTAGGCAATTCAGCTCCGGTGGACTGCCACCGGGAAAGGCGCTCCGTTCGAAGAGGAGTGGATTTATGAAGTTATTCAACAGCAAGGAGAAAGACAAAACGCATGGCTTGCCACCTCCTCTACCAACCCCGGAGACACGAATGTTCTCCCAGTCGGCCGACAACTTGCACCCTCCTGCCTCAGCTCGTCAGCCCAAAATAAGTACGCACCGGGTCCCTGTCCCCGCAGTATCGCTTTCCCCCCAGTCTGCTGAGAACAAGGATGACACACGCATGAAAAAGTCCGCGCCTACCTTGTCCATCAAGGTCTCCACTCCATCGAGGGTGAACTTCCCAGGACAGGATATTTCTTCAAGAAGATCTGATTCTCCTAAGTCTCTGCATCCTTCAGCGATGCCGAAGATGCCGAGCAGTGCACCAGCAGACGTAACGCAATTTCAAGTTCTTAAGCTGAGACCTGTATCAACCTTCTTCTCGAAGAACTTTGCGGATCACCTGTTGACAGAAGAGCCCAGGCCAGAAAGCCCAAGGCATGCGGATGTTTCGTCACTGATTTCCCCGACGACGATTGCATCGAGTGATTTGATTCCGTCGCCTGTGAATGCGGGATTTAGTGGGCCCGGCTTTGATGACTCTTCTGAAGAGACTGAGAATCCATCAGCAGTTATTACTGCTCTAAAAGAGCAGATACGAACGTCTCGGAAAGCGTGGCAGCGGCAGATATGGGAACTGGAAGGGCAGATCCGTGATCTTAGGGCTGAGATTGACGATATAAGGACCGGTGATATCTGCGAGACTTGCGGTAGAGGAGGGCCTGTGACGCGAGAGAGGAGAGACATCAACGCTGGAGTTATTCACCGTCCGAGAGCCAAGACGGGTCATGGCGCCAGATTTGCTAGTGGCAATGACGGCTGAGGCACCCACTACCTTGTTTCTTGTCAATATCTATTTATTCAACTCCTGCATTCCCTTCTTTCCACCGCGCAAGGCCATTTTTTATTATTAGATTTATTAATTTTATACCCATTTGCTCCCGACACTCATTATTTTTAGCGCATATTCTGTTGCCATTCATACTAGTATTTCTAGACATGCTTCTTCTTCATTATCATTATGGCGTTTGTCGTGGATTGGATCTTGTACCTGTTTAATTACGACTTCTATTTTTCTTCTATCTTTGCTTATTGGTTACACTTGTTTTTCTCTGACTATCCGACTAGCCAGCTAGCATCCCTTCTTTTGTATTCCAAAAATCCCATTTAATTACTAGCGGATGAGATTACTACTACTATGCATGCAATACTATTAACAGTTCTTCATAATTCGTCGTCTTCTGCTCCGATAAGCCATCCAACACCTTTGCGAAGAGCATGGCGTGCCTGGGATTGCATGTCTGGGCTAGCTTCGCGGCTCCGACTCCTTTCTTCGCTCGATCGGCCGTGTATTGCGAAAGGAAATGCAGCTGCTACGCGACTGAAGGTGTTTGATGCTAGTGCAGAGGCACTGGGAAGTGTTGGAGATGGCATGTGCAGTGAGTTCTGCAACCTTGCCGATAGTGTTGATGTTGAAGTCCTGCCTCTCATTCGGTCAGTGTTTTTTTTGTCACCTCCGTTCTGAGATTGCCGAAGGGTTGTCTTCTCTTTTCGTCGTTCGATTTCTTCTGCTTCGAGTTTCCGCCACGATGTGAGGATGTCAACAATTTTATCCGGTGGGCATAACTCAAGTGCACGTCCTAGGAGTGATATCTTCCTCTCGACATCCTTCGCTTCAGGTTGTCTACCAAGTTGATAACAAGCAACCCAGCAAACTTCAACCGCCTCTCGTACCTGCTCGCTATCTGCACCGAGCGGCGCGTTCTGCCGGAGCCGTAGCACAGCGTTGATCATACGTTCACTAGCTTCGAACGCACGCGTGAAGTCTTCCGCTTGGAGTGCTGTATCAGCAACCATCGCGAGTGTCTTCACTTCTGCTAGTGGGTCGTCCCGGAAGCCGAGTTTTCGCACCAACTCGAGGAGAACTTCGACGTGCTTGTAAGCACTTTCGTTGCTTGATAGAACGCGCGAGACGAGGCTGAGTTTGTCCTTTGTTAGGCGGATCTCGATGGGTAGGATGGGTACACCTGGACGAGAGGTGACGTTGAAAGAGGAGATTCGGCTGGTTGCTTCTATGAACTCGCGTTCTTTTTGGATGATGTATGTTTGAGGGGCGACAGATAGACTGGGTTGAATTGCTTAGTATTGTATATATCATGAGGTGATGTAGTATGAAGGGCTTACCAGTCATAAGCAAGCTTCATGTCCCCGAAGTTGTAATTACCCGAACTTGCGTTATCGTAGAATTCACGCGAACAGTCCAGACATAACTTTTCGATCGTCTCAGCATCCAACAATCGTTCGCCGTGTCGCGGTTTGATTATTTGTTTTGCAATTGCAAATCCTGCGACAGAACATAACTTTAGTCAACTAGACGTAATGTAAATTATCTCAACACCTACTGCTGGTACTCAAGAGTCCTCTAAAGAAGATTTGCCGGATAGCGTCTCCAGATAGCGTGCCAAACGCAGAGTTGGTATCTGTTTTCGATTCTTCAGGCCGAGCTATCTTGAGCATATCCTCCAACAGAGACAACCAGATGTCCTCGCTGTCAAGGTCTCCGACGGGAGCGTCCGTCTGTCTCGCCATCTTCATTGCACAAGCACGTTGCTGTGCTTCATCATGCGCACTTTGGAGGAACCAGCGCAACGGCACGGGTACGCCCCATCTCGACAGGATCTCACCGGACTCGAGGTGCACGTCGAGTATGTCTAGAGCTCGTGAGAGGGAACGTGACGGTAGAGGCTTGAAAAACATAAGGAGGTCGGATGGTGATGTTTGGGGACGAGCCGTAGACGGGACGAGGAAGGCACTGAGGGAGGCTACTGTCGTGTCTGCCTCATCTTCCTCAGCTGCGAAGTTCCATGCTGGAAGACATTCAAATATTCGGCTCATACTCGTCCAGTCTGTGAGACTGTCGCTGCCATACAGACAAGCCAGTGCTAGGCGCGCAAGGTCATCATCATTCGATATTAGCCTTTGCGAAGTAGGTTGGGTCGGTTTTGAGGCTTCGAATATCGGTACGACCATGTTAAGGCTTGCTGTTAAGACGTAGTCGTATAAATGTCGTTTCACCAACTCTGGATCCGGTGTTCCTGCTCGTTCACATCGTGACTCTAAGACGAAAAGATAGGGCATGACAAGCCTCCGAACGTCGCTGACAATCGTGTCTGGGGAGCTGCGAGTGAGGTATCGACGAACGATATCACGAGGTTCGAGTGAGGTCCATTCTGAAAGTGTGATTGTTTCGCTTGTGGAGACGGTAGACCCAGGAGCGTCATATACAAGGCGGGAAATCAATGTAAGGTCTTCGCCGAGTTCATCCAAACCAATAACACCCTGTGATACGCCGTGTTGGACAAGGCTAAGTGCTATGTCCACCATGCAGGTCGATGCAATTATGGTCTCGACACGTCGTCTGTACCATGATAGTAACTCTTCGACAGATAGAGGCTCGGGTTGTAGGTTAAACGCCTGTTCATTGTCCAGACTTTTGAGAGAAGCTTCGTCAGAATCATCGACTTGTGAGAGGGCATGTCTGACGTCGACAGTCTCAGAGAGATCTAAGTCAGTTCTCCATGGCGCTCCTTTGGGTATAGACTCTTTCCTAGTTTCAGAATTCAGTGCTGGTAAAAGATCGCGGTAATTGGAGGGATCAATGAAAAGGGGTATCCGAGAGATTATTTCGAATCGAAGTGGAAACACATCGGCGGGGTAACGGTTAATTAGGGCCTTGAGGGAGGGGAACTGCGCTTGGGATGCTAATGCCAAGCACAAGATAGATAGTTCCTCCGTGAGGAAAACGGACAGCGGTATTGGAGGAGCTGACGGCTTCATGGGTCTGGACGAAGGGCCTGCCTCGGCGTCACCATCTGCCCATGGATCATCCTCCCAGCCTTCTTCGCTGGTACCTGAGTCACTTTCCGAGCTTTCCAGCAGTGTAGGCTTTGCGTTATCTTTGACTTCGTCAAACGTCCGTAAACGATCGCGACGGCTCAGCAACTCCGACCGAATTCGACATAGATGTGCGTCGGTGACATGTCCAGCGAAATATTCAACAAGAGCTTTCTGCGACGCTTTTGAACTGTCAGTGTCAGCCTGTGATGTCGAAAGGATCTCCCTAGCACAAATAATAGCCGAGTCTGTGCGTTGGATGCCGAGGTCTATGAGGGCGCGCTGTGCGTCAACGTCATCGAGTATTCGGTCCGTGCAAGCAGCAGTTACCCAGAGGTCATCCTGAATTGGGGATAAGAGCTCTTGGATGAGGTCTTCAGTGATTTGGTCATCACGTAGAGAAAGCCAGCGTTTAACCAGGTCGTGTTCTGCCATGAGCAGTGAGCAGTGAGCAGTATGAGGTGAGGCGCGTCGGACACGTCTTGACCATTCAATTCATCACGCTCCCGTGGTCCCACGTGTTTAGTCGCTTGAAATAGATGCACAGCATATATCCAGTCCAGTCCAGCTGCTCCAGCAGTATTAAAATAATCTATCTATCTTCTTACACTCCTATTCTGAATCTACAGGAATGCTTTTCCGAGTACGTCAGCTCCTACATGCTCTTCAAGCCTATTCAAAGACGTCCGTATCCACTGTCTTACCGACTCTGTTGTCATCCCGGCTACTCGCACAACACATCCTTGTTCTATGCAACTCATTGACCAAAGCAAGTCCGAGGGAGAAGATTGTTGGTAAACGCATATCTCATGGTAGTCCGCTGATAATGCCCCGACGACTGTTCGCAACTTCGGACCGCATAGGAAAAGCGTTGCATAGCAGGAGTATATCCCCATCCGTTCCTTTAGTGGCCTGGCATTGTCTTCGCAACCCTCCAATAATAGAACGTCCCTAGCTGCCCTTTTCTTGCATGCCCAAATCTCGTTGACGCTATAATAACGTGAAAACTGCCATTCTTCGCCTCTTGACATTCGTCCTGAAGTGATCCAGTCCAGCACAACTACTGAAGCACCGTCTTCAAGGTGAAAAGTCTGGACTTGGTTGTATGAGGCAGCAGAGAAGCACGTTATTGGGTCAGGCAAGAGGAGAAGCAGCCCGTCCGTCTGTACATGAACTTCTAGTCGTTGGACAGTGGAAGCACCAAAGGTGTCCGATATTTCCTCTGCAGCTTTAGCGAGCCTAGCACCAGGCCTATGCTTGAAGACCTTGGTAGAGCCCTTGAAGAATTTGCAACATGAATAAAGTGCACACGTTCCAGTTGCAAGGAAAGCTCGTGCGCACTTGAGTAAGAAGCAGAAGCGATGCGCCCAAGCCGACGTCGACATGCAGATGAGTTCGATCTCCGCTGACAAGGCCACCTCCATACGTCAAGACATACGCGATAGCGACGGTAGGCTCGGTGACACGAGGCGAGAGTAATTTCAGAGGGTAGCGATATGATAGTTCTGTGAAGACTGCCTGGCGACCGTGCAGAGTAAGACCAATCCGTCCCGAGCCCGCAACATTCCCGACATTAAGAGGAGTTTTGACGCTCATGACGACGAGCGAGCAACGAGGAACACGAGGCTTGAGGCTTGAGAAAGGGAATAGGCTGTCCGGCTACTATTGTTAGTGCTGATTCGAGCAAGATGTCGTGACACGCGCGACTTTTAGTCCAGCACATACTGGCGCGCGTCCCTCGACCTCGTTCACTCTCCTTGGTCGGCTCCCGTCAGACATGTCAGACGTCGAGGTCGCTCCCCCTGCAAATGTTGGCGATGTCGAAGCAGAGCAGGAACATCAAGACGTTGCTGCTGTGACGTCCGAAGACTCTGGTAACCCGGTCCAGGCGAGCGATATCGACACGTCCACCACGCATGACGAAGATGAAGTCCATGCGGTTGAAGGCAATGGAGCCGAGGGCAGTACTCGGGATAAGACACCTGAACCAGTTCATGAAAACGGTGCTGCGGCTGCCGGCACTGGGGATGCATCAGGCGTGCCCAAGGAGAATGGTGAAGAGAATAGCACAGTCAAGCCAAAGAAACCTGCAGGCGACACTGACAAGGTAGTGAAGAAGACAACGCCTGCAGCTGTGAAGGCATCACCCACCAAAGTAAGCAGGCCGTCAACCGGGTCTGCTCCACTCGTGAAGAAGGTGCGTTGGACATGCTCTTGCACATTTACTTCATAATTATATTAAGATTATTCTGTGCGCTTGGCCTAGGTTATCAACTCGGGCTCTACTGGTGCCGGATCCACCAAAGCCGCCTCTCCTGTCGTATCAAAAGCCGCGAGTGCTTCTTCTGCGACTGCAAAGCCCGCCGTTGCCGCTGGTTTGAGAAAGTCTACGAGTACAGCGAACGTTCCGGCATCTAGGACACCTGCTTCACCATCGAAAGCTCCTACCACAAAGGCTCCTGCAACGACAATCAAAGCTGCTATGTCTACTAGGCAAGGAGCGTCGTCTTCCTTGGCATCTTCCCAAACCACTGCGACACGTAGGCCATCTCTCCCGCCCAAGCCGTCTTTAGTGGGCTCGACTGGGAGGCGACCTTCGTCCCCAGCTCCTAAGCCAGATCAATCCAGGACAACTACTCGCACTGTCATTTCTCCTTCTGGCTCTGTGGGTAACCCTGCCTCAGCGAACAGGCCTCGTGCTGCTATCTCAGATGGCATTCCCTCGACGGCAAGGCGCTCTTCCCTGGGTCCAAAGCCCCCTCTTGCCGCGAGGCGGACTACCGCCGGAGGGTCTATTTCGTCGCTGAGAGAGATAAAGGAGGACACCACTGTCCTTGACCATCTGCAGAAGAAGGTCTGTTGGATTTTACAAATAACACATAATTCGGGTTACTGAGATATTCTTTTAGCTCCAAGATGCAGAGGCGTCCTTGAAGGCTCAAACAGAACAGACGGAGTCTCTTCGAAATGATCTGAAGTCAGCTCGCGAGCAGTTAGATACTGCCATCGCCGAAGCCCGTTCGAAACAGGCAGCAGTAGACGAGTTGAATCTAACCAAGGGTACGGTCGAAGCGCAGTTGGATGCCGAGAAAGCGGCAGTGGAGAGACTTCGTTCTGAGATCGATGGAGTTAGGAATGAACTCAATGAAATCCACTCCAAGGTCGGTGACATCGCGTTCCTTGTACTACTAGCCAAGCTGAAATTTCCGTCTATTCATTTATAGCTCGAGTCAGCGCAGCATGAGACTGTATCAAAGGTTGAACAGATACAGGTGCTAGAGAGTCAGCTCAAATCTCTCACGGATGAGAATGAGGCCGCCAAGCAGGAGATTGAGGCCTTGACGGCTTCATCTACTGAAGCTGCATCAGCGTCAGCCGCTGCTGCTGTGGAACACGAGGCTCTACTCAAGGCTCAAGCCGACCTAGAGGCAATCAAGGCTGAAACCAGTGCACTTGCCGCTGCCCACGGAGCTGCGCAGCAGGAAGCTGAAGCGAAGATATGCGAATTGCAGAGTGCTGCAGCTCGTGCTGAGGAACTTGCTGCACAGGTTGAGACTCTCAACACTGAGAAGGAGGAGAACGCGAACAAGCTTTCGGAACTTGAGGTCGAGATCCTGGAACTTAGGGACGCGGCAGACGCGGCAGAAGACAAGGAGAAGCAGGCTTTTGCTCGTATCAAAGCCTTGGAAGAGCAGATTGCAGGCCTCACTGCGCATTCGGAGCAGGCGCTCATCGAAGCGAAGAAAAAGGACGAGAGCATGAACGCGCTTTGGTCGAGATCAAGCAGCAGCATGAAGAATCGTTAAAGATCGCAGGCGGTGAACAAGACAAGCTATCTGCGAAACTGAAGGAGCTTGAAGAGCAGCTGGCGGGCGCTGCTGCGCGTTACGAGCAGGCTCTTGCTGACACTAAGGCTGCTGAAGACGCTCACGGAGTAAAACTGAATGAGCTCGAGAAACTTTACACCGAGAAGGCGGCTGAATTGTCGACGGAGATCTCACGCCTTGCGAATGAACTGGCTGTAAGTCTTGTTTTCCCTTACGTAGGAGATGATATCTGACAATATCACTTTGCAGGGCCAAGAAGCGCAATACGCCGCTAAGGTCGACGCAGTTAAAGAGGAACACGACCAGCTGTTGCAGGAGGCTTTTCAAAAGGCCAAGGTTAGTCCTTGCAGTGATTCTTTTTTTGCAGCTTCACTCAATGTCATTGCTCAGACGGAGGCTGGGGATGCTCACGCCCAAGATCTACATGCACTGCGCACCCAATCGCAGCAAATGATCGATCAGCTGAATGCCGCACATAAATCATTCATCGAGGACCTCAAGGCGGAACACGAGGCGGCTTTAGAAGCCAAAGTCAAGTCACTCGACAAGACGATCAACAACCAGACCCTTGAGCTCAAGGCGACTCAGGATGACTTGGCAAAGGCAAAGGCATCACTCACGTCCTCTATACAAGAGATCGAGGCGCTCAAGAAGCAATTGGAAGAGGCAGAGAAGGCTTCGGCCACTGTTGCTGAGTCGTCTGCATCTGAGCACGCAGCAGAAGTGCTTCGCCTAACGAGAGAGTTATCATCTGCGCATGATGAAGCCACTGCGCTGAAAGAAGTGCTATCTGCGCAGAAGGATTCAATCAGTGAGATGTCAAACAACCACGCGAAAGAGTTAGAAAGTGCTGCTAAGACACGCGCTGAGGAAGCCACCAAGCTGCGTACTGAATACGAGGCGGGAATTTCATCTCTGCAGAAGGAAAACTCCGAGCTGTCCGCCCGCGTCTCAGATCTGGAGGGTGAACTTACGACACTGCAAGCAACTGTTGCTGCTCAGGCTTCAGCTCCTGCTGCGAGCAAAGGCAACGGTGTCCTTCCAACAGAGTCGGCTGCCGTGTCTAAGGAGGATCTACAGAAGTTACACGAGGCGCATAACTTGAAGGTTCGCGACCTCGAAGCACAACACGAGCGAGACGTTTCCACGTTACGTGATGACTTGGGCAAGACGGTCGCCAGGACCGAGGAACTGCAGGGTGAAGTCGACCGTAAATCGATGGAGATTAATTACCTCGAATCGGACATGGAGGAGAAGGACGATGTCATTACGCGGTACGTAAAGCTTCTAAAAGCGTTTATTCAAGTCAAAGTTCCAAAGCTCCGTTTTCTTTTCCGTGTTTGATACACGGACTACTTGTTACTTTACTCTAAATTATTCACTTCCAAACTTGTTGTAACCGGATTCTCGCATGCCACCTGTATTGTTCGCATATGTTTCTTGTCCTCTTGCTGTCTTCAATATGTTTTCTCTCTTCTCACATGTATTTCTCATGCATAAATATGCGCCATTTTCTGTTTACTCACCCGCATCTTCATTTTTGATAAATTTACACGTTATTCTGCGCGTTATTCTGCACGTTATTCTGCTTCATAACTCTTTCATCGTGTGCAAGCGATATTGATTTCACATGGCTCATTTACTTCATCTAGGTTGAAGGAAGACATCGGTCAACTTACGGAACAACTAGAGAAATACAAACTGGGTCAGGCCACCGCCTAACCTGGTCGAAGTATAGCTTTCAATGGAGAATCTCTCCCGTTTCGGCGTCGCTTCGCACCGTCCGAACCAAACGTTTCGTCCATGCATGCCCTTCACGATCACCTCCATGCTCGTCCTCGCATCTAACCTCATTGTTTCGTCGTGTTCGATTCATTCAACTGTTCATCGTTCAATTCATATCCGGAGTGGAGACCAACGTTTTACACTGCTTTTTTCAACGAGAATATTCACCGTTCACGATCACCGACATCGATTCATCCTTCTTCGTTACCTCACGCGTGTACGTACGTATACCCTCTATGTAGCACATCTTTTTTTCTTGTTCTTGGTGTTGCCGTTTGGCAGGTAGCGTACAGGCCCATTTAATCTTATCAGTCATTTGTTTGTTTTGGAAATCTACTCCTTGATTGGATTGAGATGTGGTGTGCTTATTCTGGCCCGAGATTGATACGCTGAATGCGATTTGAGGTTTGGTATTCTGCCGCGATAAAACTCGATTCGAAATTGAATATGCCAGACGCGTCTTTTAACCTTTATGCGTATGACATAATTGGATCTTTTCGGAAACAAATAGCAAGGCTTCATAGATGTAAAGTTATACTGTATGTACTGTACTGCAACGATTCCAGAGGAGCGGCGATGCAACTAGAGGTCTAATTGGCTGCGTGAAACAACTGGGGTCCAATGAGAACGGAAGTAAAGAAAATGGGACGATTTTTTGCATAGTCGGACGCGTAGCGGATCTGCGTGGGACTGATTTCCCCAATCACTTTTAGAACTTTTGAAGCGGCGTCCCGCTCAATCCTCCGCTCTTTTAACTCCTCTCTTCCTTTCCTCCTCCCTTCCCACAACTTCAAAAGTCGTACCCATTTCTTCGCGTCGACGTCTCTAGACATGGCACCAATGGCAAGGGAACCAGGCCAGAAGGGCGTAAACTGGTCAAATATTGCTGTCGGTGAGTTGTGTCCCCAACCTTACCATCTCCGCGTTTCGGGATGCTAACGGAACGGTATTCAGGCGCGATTATGAACATGGTAAGAAACATTCTCGTGTAATTGGCTTTGAACTAACTAAACATTCGTTTTGACACGAAAATGACAGTTTGTGAGTTCAAAGTTTTGATTTTACTGTGCTACGAAAGCGGATCACTAACTTCTTTTCTTACAGGAGGTGAGCTGGCTCTAAATATCATAGTTCTCTGGCAAAATCTCATAGAAAGGTGTTTACAACTAGGTTACGACGTTGGGTCAACCTTTAGAGGTCATAAAGACCCAGATGGCGGCCAACCGAAGTGAGACGATGTTACAGGCACTTCGGACTGTCTGGAGTCGCGGTGGCATCAGTGGGTTCTACCAGGGGCTCATTCCATGGGTACGCAACTTTTCAGCTTTGATTCCGTATGCCACGGATGTGGCACTCAAGACTATACTAGGCTTGGATAGAGGCGTCGACGAAGGGCGGTGTATTGCTGTTCACCGCGTCGGAGATCGAATCCGGTGTTACGAGCTTCGGTGTAAGTCCCGCAGCTGCCGGACTTCTGGGGGGAATGGGCGGTGGCATTGCACAAGCCTATGCGACGATGGGTATGTTACACACAACTACGCCTTGTTGGCAAACTGTGCCTGACCGGCTGTCGTTCAGGTTTCTGCACATGCATGAAAACAGCTGAAATCACACGACACAAGCAGGCCGCTGCGGGCATCAAGCCGCCGTCGACGTGGGCTGTCTTCGCGGACATCTACCGCAGAGAAGGTATTGCTGGTATTAACAAGGGCGTTAATGCGGTGGCAGTCCGCCAGTGCACGAACTGGGGCTCACGGTGAGTTTGATCTGATGCGGCCGAGAATTACGATTTTGATGTAGCACACCGTTAGTATGGGCTTTGCCCGTCTTGCAGAGGCTACCATCCGGAAAATCCGTGGAAAGACTGAGAATGACAAGCTCGGTGCTCTTGACAAGATCCTGGCTTCGTCGATAGGTGGCGCTCTCGCAACGTGGAACCAGCCGATCGAGGTCGTCCGTGTTGAGGTGATACACTACTTTCAATCTTGGGAAGTCGACGCGTGCTAACTTGTGATAAGATGCAATCCATGTCCAAGAATATGTCTGCCAATCGGCCTGCTAAGCTGACTATCTTCAACACTCTCGGGTTCATCTACAAGGAGAACGGGTTGAAGGGCCTGTACCGAGGAGTGACACCTCGTATTGGGCTTGGTATCTGGCAAACTATCTGCATGGTTTCCTTCGCTGATTATGTCAAGGCTTGGTATGTTCCGTCAGTCCGGGTTCTGGTAACACGGTTGTACTGACTGATTGGCTGTAGGGTCAAAGGAAGGCAGTAAAGCTGCTGAGACTGGGACTCTGCACGACTGCTTCGTTCACCTTTCGTCATTCTTTCGTTGTTGTTAGACAGTATTCTAGACGTCTATTATTTTTCTTAAAAATTACATACAAATATATTTTGACACGGCTGTGAAAGCGGGAGAAGATCAGAAATGCTCGCGTGATCGACATTCGGAGCATTCCGCTTCTACTTAGGCACAACGCTCGTTCTCGTTAGCCGACTTGCAAGCACTCACTCATTTACTCACCGCAACGACAATGAGCACTGTAGCAAAGAAAGGCCCGAATCCGCTGCTAGCGGCATACGTCGCGCAGCTTGCAACGCATCCCTTGCGCACCAAAGCCATCACCGCAGGTCTGTTCCCAGACTTCGACTTATAATGAGGCCGTAATACTGACTAGGCGCGGCCGCGTGTCCTGCGCTACATCTCACATATAGGTGCACTCTGCTTCATACAAGAAGTGCTCGCTTCACACGTCGCCAACTCGCCCGTCCAGCGGCCGCCCAAAGTTTCTCCGCGCGTCGCACATGCGCTGGCTATCGCAAAGGTAGATGTGAAGGCGTTCAAGATGGCGGTGTATGGGTTCTTCGTGTCGGCACCTCTGGGACACGTCCTCGTTGGATTGCTTCAGAAGGTGTTTGCGGGACGTACGGGTGCGCGTGCGCGTGTTGCGCAGATACTTGCGAGTAATTTGCTCGTTGCGCCGATTCAGTCGGTCGGTGAGTTAGCGTTTTATTTCTAAACGCTTCTTATTATCTCATCATTTTACTTTAAATTTATTGATTAATTTTGTGTTGTTTTTACAGTGTACCTTGCGTCGATGGCGATCATTAATGGCGCAAAGTCAATAGACGATGTCGTCCGTACAGTCAAGTCTGGGTTCATGTCCGTCATGCGGGTACGTTCCCCACCATTTTTTCCCCTCACGTTCTTGGCATTTTCTACCTTGGAATGTATGTCAAAATAACCGTTGTTTGGTAGATGACCTGGATCACGTCGCCGCTTGCAATGGTTATTGCACAGAAGTTCCTTCCTCAGGAGGTACGATATTTAACTAACATCCAATGATTGTGCGGTATGAACTGACTGTTCGACTAGCTATGGGTACCCTTCTTCAACCTCGTCGGTTTCTCAATGGGGGTACGCTTATTCTCCATCCACCACTCTCCCCATCCACCTGACTCATCGCACTTCGTAGACATACTTCACAATACGCGTCAAGAAAGCGCGTCTCCTAGCTGAGAAAGCCAAGAAAGCGAAAGAGGGTAAGGAAAAAGAGAAAGAGAATAACAAGAGCGAATAATCGATTTCGCCTCGCTCTATCCACCCCACCACTCCTCTCAAACGACTCACCTAACTATGAATGCTGATTTCTACTTTCACATCTATGGGATTTAGTGTTGCTGTTGTTGTTGTAACATACCATTATGATCTTCCAGATACTCCCCATCTTGATTACCTGTTTTACTTTTTTGCTTTTGACATGCAATAATAGTGTTATTGTTTTCGCACACGAAATAATGTGCGCGTGGATTGAGGATATGTTTCTGTGACATTGGTCTGAGTCAGAGATGCATACAAAAAAAGTATCTACAAGAAACAAAAAACAAGAACTAATAGAATTAACGAAAAATTTCGGACTTGTAAATTAATAAGCGGCAAGTGAAAACGCCTGCGTATGCTACATTGTGTTCGTTCGTGTTCCATGATATCAAAAGAGGGGAGAGGAGAGATATTAGAGTCTGAAATAGGACCAAAAAAGAGGCGGGAAAGTAGAATCAAAAGGAAACCGTGGCAAGGGCGTGTCGTGAGAGGCAACGAGATTGAGGCATGCAGAAAAATGACAAAAACGAGAAGAAAAGAAACAAAATGGGAAATATGAACTGAACATAGCCGCCATCAATATTGTCGAGTTGCAAGGGTACGAATTTCATAGAGGCATGATCGATCGGGTTCTGCGAACGACGAAACAGAATCACTTCGTCCCAACGTCCAGCCCTTCATCTCAACACGATGCCGAGCCTCAGCCGCGCGACATAATTCGATGAAGTTGTCTTCCAGGTCAAACACTAAGGACGCTCGTGATCCATGGTCGCTATCCGACTGAGACTGCTGAGACTGGGATAACGACTGTGCGCGAGAGCGTACGCTCGGTATTGGACTAGGCGTTTTCCGCGATGCGTCGGAATGAGAGCCAGTATCTGTCGAAGTACTCGGACGAAGAGAAACTGTAGCACGAATGGTACCACCCTTGGCTTCCCAATCATCGTCCTTCTCGTCATCCGCAAGGTCAGCAAAGACATCTGGTTCCTCTTCGTCTGGAGGCAAAGTCGACATCCAGCACATTCGGACCGGATCGAACACCATGTTACCCACTACTCGAGCGGTCGGACCGAAGTTTCCTCCAGGAGAGCCGCTCACAGAAGACCCAGTGAGATGGGTGATAAGTGCTGGTCGGGCGGATGCCGAATCAAAATCTCGCAACGCCTGATCATTCCCTTCCCAACGAAGTGTCTGAGGATTCCACCGCATCTCACCAACAACTGTTACGTTGGTCAATATCTACCCCGAGGAATTTTTTCATTAAAGACAAACCTTTTGGTGCTCCCGCGCCACCCAAGTTTCGAATAAGCGTCGGTTTCCGCCGAGTCGCACTCGAAGAAGGCTTTCTTTTCTGAGGATTCTCGTTTTTCGATAAGCCCTCAATACGACTTTGCTTGTGTTTTAAAGAAAGCATTGATGCGGCAGGACGCGGCGCGTTTTCTAATTTATCACGGACCAATGAGCCTTCAAGCCACAAATCGATAATACATAATAAAAGTAGACTATACCTATCGTGTCCTTCTTCCTGCGAAGCGTTCCTTTCGCCGGTTTTTCCTCAACTTTGGGTTGACTGCTTTGACTGCTACCACTAGGAACACGACTAGGCGGAGGCTTTGGCTGAACCCTGAACTTAGCTTCCTTGTCCCGATCAGTTGGCAGATCTTCGATCTCGTCCAGCTCAGTCCCGTCACCGAAATCTCGACGTTTAAGGCGACGAGCAGGTTTAACAGGAGCTGATGCGGAAGTACTTGTCCTTGAAGCAGGACGATATTGTGCCGGTATATTGGTTGGTGTAGGTGGTAAAGGAGGAGGGGTAGATGGAGGGAAAATACCGGAAATTGAGGGCCGTGACTTTATACGATTTAGGGAAGTGGGCATTGTCAGTCGTAAAGCAGCAGGATTATCCGCTGGCGTCGAGGGCCTTGTCGGTGGTACATGACCAGTATGCATCCGACTGGTGGAATTAGTGTGCATTCGAGCCCGCGAAGCCGCTGTCGTTGCAGAATAATTAGGACCAGTCTGCGGGGCGGGTGACTCTGGCGCAGACGAATCTTGTGCGTTACTTGTCTCTAGCAATGATGAAAGAGACGCCTTCCGACTGAGTTTTCGAGAAGTCGTCGGGGAATGCGACTTTAACACTCCGTGAGATTTCTGGTTACGTATTTTACTTTGTCCTTGCTTCGGGGCGATAAATGACGATGGCGCTTGAGAAGCCTGAGCAGAAGGCAAGGGCTGAAGAGTTTGAGTGCGTCGGCTTAAAGTCGGTCGAAGTAGTGGTGGCGACGTTGATATACGAGACGTCGCACGACTCATCGACCCAAATTGTTCACCCGGCATTTTAGGACGATCACTCTTAAGACGCGACGGCGGTCTGGCGGACGTTGAAGTTGCTGTACGCGCGGGCATGCTGTTACTTCTTGCAGAAGACATCGCTCCACGTTTCGTCTCCTGTGTCTGAATAAATTTCGTCGGACTAATATCTTCGTCCCCATTGATTACTAGACCAATCTCGAAATCGTCCTCAGGATCTGGAGATGCTACATTGACTTGTTCCTCGATCTTCGGCACTTTCTTCTTCAGATCCAGTATTTTTGTCAAATGCTTACGCCCCTGATCGCTCTCAAAAAGTCCTGTTGGAATTACCAAGCCATCCAAATCAGTATCCCCATCTTCATTGCAGTCTACATCGGTGTCAGGCAATGAGATGACCGTCGAGTTGTTGGATGGATTGAAGCCGAGAGATGAATAAGCATCCGACGACGATGCAGACGAGGATGTATGGTCACGGTCACCCCATTCTAGCGAAGCCTTCGAGCCTCTGTGATGAAGAGACAAGGGCCGTAGCGAAAGCTGCGTAAGGTCGGATGGAAGGGCAAAATCTGCCTCCATGTCCTCGTCTAATGACGTCCCAATCTCCGTCGACTTGAGTAGTGTCATCGGTAAAGCAGATATTTTTATCGTCGAAATGCCTTCATCATCATCTCCTTCAGTGGGAGAGGTTGCCTCTGAAGTCGTACTGAGCGAAGGCCGGATAGAGACCATCGTGCCCTTGCCAAGAGGACTCCGATGTATGGACGCGTTTTGGGCGAGTGGTATTGCCTTCGCTCCTCCCGTCTTGCCTAAATCCATCTCCACATCCCAATCCTCGTCATCGTCGCCAACCGGTGGTGGAGTAATGTCAGCGCCTTCGGGGATGTCAAAGTCCGCATCGAGCCATTCCTCACTTGCATGCGTGGGTGCAGGGATTGTGACCATTGTCGTTGGAGCCGTTGTTGTTGTCGTAGTGAATGAAATAACCAGGCAGGGTCCGGACCTGCTTAAAGAGTTTCTCGGGGATATCTAAGTGTGGGCGGTGGACACAACAATAGGGGTGTGACGGAATAGGAGGTTGTCGGAACCAGGCGGGGATGGCGACAAACGGGAATTAGAGCGCCAGAGGGGAAGTACGGCAGTGCATAGGAGTAAAGAGAGACAAGCTAAGAATTATAGAGATAGAAAAAGATTGGAAAATCCTGGACAAAGAGCAGGCAGAACAAACAGGAGATGTTTGTTGCTGCAACTATGACTGCCTTGAGGTAGCGGAGTGGACGCGGGTGATGGTGGTCTTGTTTGGCACAACATCTTTGTTTGTACATCTCATTGTTTCTCACGGTCATAACCATGCACATACAATTTTCGTTCTTTACTTGGGTCTCGGCTACACTACGCTAACGCTAATATGGCATTAGTCGCCTCAATTCCCTGCTTTCGTACTCCTGTTCATCCTCGTCCTCCCCCACACTGTCTTCTGATCCGGACGCTGCTTTATCATCAGCATCATCAGCATGCATCTCCAACACCTCTCCTAACGACCGCCGAAGCCTAATACCCCGTTCGGCCATTGTGTCTGAAAGGTCCATTAACTCCCGTCGGGTATACGCTTGCCGTAAATCCTCCTCAAATGCGAGTAGATACAACTCTATCTTTAATTTAGCTTACTGTTTTCGTGTATAATATGAGATTACATACCTTTTACGAGAGGACATTCTTTGAGTGCCCTGAATAGCACCGCTTTTGCCCGCTTCAAGTTGCCTGCTGCGATCTCGAATTTCACATAGACTTTCCAGAGAATAGCACTTCCCTTGGTTCTATAGATGTTATCAGCCAAAGCTTGAATGACAGCGATTTCATACTACGTACCTGTCGGACTTAATAGCAGCTTCAAGCCCTGCTCTCGTTCGCTCAACCTCGCCTAACCAACGTCCTTCCTCCCATTTTGCAATCCAGACTTCAATAAGCCGCCTACCCACTGACTTTTCTTGTAATGTTCCTGGCACACTTTCGCTTAGTAGCCCTCTCACTCGTCCCCATACTCCTTCCCCCTTCTCGCATTCTAGGAAAAGACCAACCACGATACTGTTGCTCGGATAGACACCAAGAGCTTCCTGAACGCGGTCTCGAAGTATAGCTGGAGGTGCAGGGTTATGTAATGTCACCGTGTGGTGATACAGCATTAATAATCTCGCTACTGTAAGCGATTCGTGTTGCAAGCTCCCATTTGCCTGGTAGGCAAGGAACTGCGTCACGACTGCAACTGCGGAGTCGAGCGTTCCAACCAGCAGTTCAAGTAAGATTCTCAACTTCATCCACCTTAGGCGGAATCTCCATTCAGAGGTCGAGTCTGGTTGACAAAGTTCTTCAAGCCGTCTCTTCGCCCGTAGAATATGTACACCCGTTCTCCCTCCTTCCTGACCTGCGGATCTCAGGACAACTTCTAAAGCGGCATCGTCCTTTGAGAGCAACCATTCTAGTTCCGCAGAACCCCACCAAAGACAAACAACATCTTCCTTTCCGCTCCGTGCTAGAGATTGAAGCCCGACTCTATACACTTTGCGTGCCTTGTCGTATTTATGTCGGATACGTTCTAAGTGTGCGTGGGTAGCAAGGAGTTCCGCTGATGAGCTATTCTCTGCTAGCATTGCCTGAGAAAGCTTCAGGGCGCTGCGATGTAACGAGAAAAAATAAGATTAAGCAGCGTGAGGAGACCGATAATTGGAAGACTCACGTTTCACCCTGACCCATTGACGCTTCAAATGCCAGTTCCGATAAGTTCCAACCTGGAAGTTCACTGTCATGCTTATGCTCTCTAATGATGCGTCTGGAGAATCCAATCTTCTTCAGCAATGAACAATTCATAGTATCCATAAAGGCGAAAAATACCTCATAACGTCTATTACGTCTGGATCGAGACCTGCCAGGCAGTCTCTAGGCCACATCCTATATTCACCGCTGACTGTCAAACCATCCAAAGGTTCAAGTACCCCCAAACTCCACGATTTAACAGCGTCAAAGCCCTTTGAGTATCTTTTCTCTCTCCCAACCATAACTCCACTGACAGAGTCAGCCGTGATCATACGCAGATCATTGGAGTGCGGGAGGAGTGACTGCACAAACCAAGGTTGCAAGAGCGCAGTATCCGCCCATCTATCGTCAGAGGCCAAATTTGTTGATGATAGTGCGCCAGAAAGACCAGGAATGTGTAGACCTAAGTACGACAGCCATACAAGTCGGAATATCTCTCGAGCCTTGGGCGTTCTTAGGTCAATCAGGAAGGGCCGAATGTCCGAGAATAAGATAGTAGCGTAAGGGTCTTCATCTTCTGCCTCGACGTCATCTTCTTCTGTATTGTCATCCTCCTGGTTTGACATCCGAACTGGAAAAATCAGACGCCTATCCGACTCTACCTCCCCGAAATGCCAAATTGTGTACGGGTCATGATTCGCAAGTTCGTCAACTCGACGCGGTTTTCTGCCAGCGTCTCCTTGCTTGTCCGCAATCCAAGTCTTCCAGCCCTTTGCTCCTGCTTCCCCCATTCGAGGAGCTTCGGACTCCCAGAACTCTTCTAATGAGTCAAGTCGCTGCTCGAGCGATGCAGTCACGTTCTCTTCTGGTTCATTAAACGTTCTAAAGTGACACTTGTGAGCGAAGCAATATAGGATCGTTGAAGATCGGTTGGCTTACAATTCAGCTTGTGCTTGAAATAGTGCGAATCCGCGTTCGACGTAACCTGAAGAAAGCAAGTGAATTATAGGATAATTAGAATTCAAGGCGCTGAGTATGTACAACTTACCGGCTTGTCTGAGAAAGGTCGCGATTCGCCAAAATATTCGGAGCCTCGCGTAGTCATCCTTGTCATTGCTAGCAATTTCGATTGCCTTCATCGCAGACTCGACCGCGGCATTGAAATTAGGGGTAGTACGAATTATCCAATCGAGCCATTCGACTAGGATATCGGCAGAGGTGATAGTCTTCAATGTCTTATCCCATTCTGCTTTTGTTCTTGCAGTATCCCAAATCATTTCGCCTGCCTTCAAGTACTTGAGACGGAGGAGAGGAGAAGTAGCGTTGGAAGGATGTGCGGACAATGCACGTTCTAGAATAGAGACAGAGATCTCGGCACGCGCCTTCTCTGCATTCTTATTTGAAGGCTCTGTGCCACCGACCGAGTGTTGTAGCAACAGAAGCCATGTTTGTTCAGATGTCGGATCCTTTGCTAGACGTTGCTCGAGACTTCGAAGGGACTCTTCGCGAGCAGATAAAGGCGATGTATCAGAGTCGGAGTCGGACGCCTCGCTTCCACTGCGTACTGAAGATGACTCTGAGTCCGATCCATCTTTACTACCAATGGCAATTGACCGGTACGCCTGTTCCTTTTCCTTTCCCTTTCTGGATGGGAGTTTGATGAACCCGTCTATTTCGTTATACTTGTGTGTTGTTTTAGATGACGTTGTCAGTCTTCGAGTTCGTCCTGATTTAAGTAGTGCACGAGCGCGAGAGTCGGTCAACTGAGGAGACTGCAAAACTACTGTTTAGTGGGGAAAATGACGCTAATGCATTCAACTTACCTTATTGTACCAACCCAGTTCTCCGATTTCAACTCCCTTACTTCCTCTATACAGGACACCAAGATGAGGTGCTAGTCCAAGTACCTTCTTTCCACCTTATATTTTCATGAGTAATTAGATAACAATGAAGCGAGAGACTCACGACCAACATGCCAATACTTTGGGACGTCCCCGGCATACAGAGAACCGTACCTGACATTAAGCTCATCCCCTTTCCGGTCTATGAAGAAGACACGATTGTAGCTCTCTGGAGCTGCCATGACCTTTGCAGTACGCTCGCGGTCTTCATCGACAGATGTACTTCGCTTCCTCCGGCGCGAGGATTTACGGTCAAGCTCATCGAGATTGTCCGGCATGGTGCTACGACTATGCCCTTTCTTTTCCTTCCTGTCGCGTTTATCTTGTTCGTGCCTTCTTTCCTTGCCCTTGTCTGCTTTATTCTCTCTGTCATCTTTGCGTTTCTTTTCTCTGTTTCTGTCATGCTTTGTGTGCGCGTGTCCCTCAGTAGGTTGTTGAGTGCTTGAGCTAGATTCTAGATCCGGGAAAGAATCGAAGACAGGAGGGAAGGACGAGAACGAAGGAGCTGACATAACGGAGAATGGTGAATGAGTCCTTTCGGATCTTTGGAGGCTCAACGCGTTGCTAGATTTGAAGGATGTTGACGAACACTCGGCTCGCAAAGCGCCTCATTGAGAGACAGAGGAACGTCGATCATCGGCACCGAATACTTTTCCGACCTCGTGCTTGCAATTTGAGCCCGCTTCGGCATTTCGTGCCTCTACCCTTACTCCCAATGAGGCCACTCACTGAAGACGAGAGCAAGCTAGTATTTACTAAGCTTGCTAACTACATCGTCTGTGTCAAAATTCGTTTTATCCTATGCTGTCTTGTTAACTTTGTTGAAAACTTACAGGGAAAGAATCTTGTCCATCTTATAGACAGACCAGATGAGCCGTACTGCTTTCGACTACACAAGGACCGTGTGTTCTATGTCTCCGAATCGACGATGAAACTAGCTATCTCCGTTGCTCGACTGAACCTCGTTAGTTTAGGGACGTGCTTCGGTAAATTTAGCAAGAGCGGCAAGTTCAAGCTGCACATTACAAGTCTCGACTTCCTGGCGCAATACGCAAAATATAAAGTATGTGATGATTTATTGTTGGACATAAACCTTTCTGAATATGATTGTTCAGGTTTGGATTAAGCCAAACGGCGAGATGCCATTCCTGTATGGGAATCACGTCGTAAAGGCACATTTAGGGAGGATAACAGAGGACACGCCGGAGCATCAGGGCGTGGTGGTCTACAGCATGAACGATACGCCTCTAGTACGTCATAAAGCACAATTCTCATTGACTACTGTTAACATTTCTCGGATAAGGGCTTCGGTGTTACCGCTCGGTCAACAGCAGACGTGCGACAATTAGACCCGACTGCTATTCTCGTTTTTCACCAAGCGTGAGTGTTGCTAGTTGATATTTATCACGCAACGTTACTGACATCTTGGCAGTGACGTTGGTGAATATCTTCGCGATGAGGTACGTGAAAGAACGGAACTTTTGATGACGTCAATGCATGTTAACGAACTACGTTTCAGGATACACTTTTTTGACGTGACGGCAATGCAACGTCTGCTGAATTTTTCGAAGCCGCCTGGGAAAAGTACTGTATCGTTGCACCATGTTTCTGTATAATGACCTATTACGACTTGACCCCTGCGAAGCTCGCGCAACACCCCTTCCAGGACCCGTCGGGGACGTGCACTTGAGGGAACTACAGCAACGGGATGCAATCAAGCTGCAAGGACGCAAGATGAACATAGTCTCCCTGTAATAAAGACACAATGCAGGGATCAACTTCTTGGCGAATCCTCGGTACACAGGGCTAGGCTGGTCAATTCGAGATCCACGTGGTGCCCGTATACCTTGCGAGCTGAGGTTGGCACTCAGTTAAGATGGAAGACTTCTTGTTCCGCAGCTTGCCTACTTACTGTCTCCTGGAGTTGATTCACAATCATAATGCAAACGGTCGAGGTGTCTGATAATACTCTCAGTTACAGAATGTTGCTTCAATGTGCCGACTTGTTCCATTCCCATTCTAGCTCACCTATGCATCAAATAATCCTGAGATTCTCCAATTTGACCGAGATCCACTGTAACTTGACCGAGTACCACACCACTTCTGTCAGTACTTAAGTTCGGATCTTGGGTATTCTACAACACACAGGACGGTTGCAAGGACGGATTCGGAAGGTTTCACTGACCAAGAACATGTGAACTGTGCATGATGGGCCTAACTGTGCATGAGGGCGTGATAATGTATAGCTTGTACTCGTATGGCAGCATCGAGGCTAAGACAAAGGATGAGGGCTGAAACAGTTTCAGATACACGCTGCGCAGCAATTTCTTAAGTCCGTTCATTTCCGTAGCCAGAGTTTTATCCGTATGAACATTAACAGTCAAATTTCTTTGACTTCATCTTTAAGCTAATTAGATGTTCTATGCAATTTATATTGAAGGGAGTGGGATGCCTCTGTATGCGTTTCATTATGCAAAGTATTTACTTTTACTTGATGATAGCGTACCCTGTAATACAAGGAGAGAAAAGGAAAACGAAGTTCCGGAATCATCTCCTGTCTACCTCTAATTTCGACATGGGGGTTGGCAACGGTGCAGGTTCAGGTGACTCTTCCATCGGCGGAGGTGCACTCACTTCTCCCTTCTTCTTCGACCCGTGTTCGTCTAACCATTTGTCCATGTCGTCGGAACGCCCATCGAAAGGTCGTTTACCGAGAAGATCCCGCATGTCCTCGCGCGTGATAACCTCCTTGGTAAGAAGCAGTTGAGCAACTTTCTCGACGTCCTCGCGGTGCTTTCTTAGCAGTTCCCGCGTACGGTCGTACGCCGTCCTACCAAAGGGTCAGTAAAAGCTCAAACAAGCGGGGAGAATAAAGAAACGCGACATACATGATCATCTTGCGGACTTCGGAATCAAGCATCTCGCCAGTCTTCTCGCTGAATGGTTTCTGCCAGCTCTCTTTCCTACTTTCGGTCCCACCGTAGCTGACTGGGCCAATAACGTCGTTCATGCCGTAGTTTGCACACGCCTCAAATGCCATGCGAGTGATCTTTTGCAGGTCATCTTGTGCGCCAGTCGTGATGTTCTCTGCGCCAAAGAATATCTCTTCCGAGACACGGCCACCAAGGGTCATGCATATCCGGTCCATCATTTGCGGCGTGGAAAGCAAGTAGCGGTCAGGGGGCAGGTACTAACGATTCATTAATTAATTTCTCCGTGTAATGTGCGTGAAGTCTAAAACAAAAACACGTACCTGTGCATAACCTAATGCACCAACTCCGCGAGGGATGATACTGACTTTAAGCAGAGGATCGGCATGTTCCAGGAACCAGCCACAAACAGCATGACCAGCTTCGTGGTACGCGACTGTCTTCTTTTCCTCCTTGCTCAGCACACGGCTCTTGCGTTCCAGACCAGCAATGACGCGCTCAATCGCGCTCTCAAAGTCCGACTCTTCAACAGACTCATGGTTCTTGCGCGCTGCATGCAAAGCAGCTTCATTAGAAACATTTGCAATATCGGCACCAGAGAACCCAGGGGTGAGGACAGCCAACTTTTGTGCGAGATCTTCGAGGGTAGGAAGGTCGCTAGAAAGGCGGAGAGGCCGGAGATGAACCATGAAGATACCCTTGCGACCAGATACGTCAGGACGGTCGATGGCAATATGGCGGTCAAACCGTCCTGGACGCAATAGCGCCGGGTCAAGAACGTCTGGCCTATTCGTACCCGCAAGGACAACCACATGCTCGCGAGTCCCGAATCCATCCATCTCGACAAGTAGCTGATTAAGAGTAGACTCGCGCTCGTCGTTTCCACCAAAGTTTCCGCCCTTTCCTCGCTTCTTGCCAATAGCATCGATTTCATCAACGAAGATGATACAGGGCGCATGTTTCTTGGCCGATGAGAACAGGTCGCGGACACGGGAAGGACCTACACCAACGAACATCTCGACAAACTCGGATCCAGAGACAGACAGGAAAGGCACGTTTGCTTCTCCGGCAGTCGCCTTTGCCAAGAGCGTTTTACCGGTACCAGGAGGACCTGATAAAATCGCACCGCGGGGGATCTTCGCACCGAGCTTTTCGTAGCGGGCGGGCTCCTTGAGGAACTGCACAAATTCCATGACTTCCTCCTTCGCCTCATCCATGCCAGCAACGTCAGCGAATTTGACCTTGACTTCTGTCTCCTTGTTGAATAGTTTAGCACGACTTCGCCCCATACCAAAAATACCTCCCGAACCACCTCCTGCGCCGCCTGCACGTCTTGACATCCAATAAATCACGCCCACGAGTAACATCGTGGGAGCAAAATGCAATAGTGTGCTAAATGCTGATATCTCATCGTGATATGCGACAGGGATACGCTCATGGCTCGGAATGCTCAGCTCGTTTTGAGCCTCGTCGAGCTTGCGCTCAAAAGCGTCAACACTTCCAATTGAGAAGTAGTACTCACCCGGTGCAACCGCACCAGGAAGCATATTGCCAGCTGCAGTGGGACGTAACTTTATGCGGACCTTGTTACGGTTTACAACGGCGAGTCTTTCAACAAGGCCCTTGTCAAGGAAGGCGGTGCGGAATTCTTGCCAGGTAATCTCTCTCGACGTAGAAGAACCGGTATTTGACATAGCCCATAAAAGTGCAACTATACTCGTCAGCAAAATCAGCTGCTGAGTATTGTTGTTATTCGGTGGAGGAGGGGATTTTTTCTGGCCGTCTCCGCGGTCGGATTCGTTCTCCTTGTTGTATTTGTTCCGTTCCTCCTCAATTTCCTTCATCTGCTTCTTGAGCTGCTGAAAGAAACCCTCGAGAGGAGGGGGGAATCCTTTCTGATCGTCCTTTCGGTCGAGGTCCTCACGTTGCTTCCCTTTATCATCCAGTCGTTTGTCGTCATTCTTTGGGGGTTCGGAAGGTGCTGCAAAATGTCTCCGCCATTGCACTCGTGAGATGGGAGGAAGAACGCGACGAGAGACGAGGCGTGAAGCACGAATTGACCGAGAAATCATGGTCGACGACGAGTGAAAGCAGCGTTAGTGCCGTCGAGCAAGACTTGGATTCGCCAGCATCTGACAGCCGGGAACGGCACACCTTTCGTCACCCTTGTCTGTCACGTGACATAGATGACTAAGTATAGCCTTGCTAAGCCGTCTCCCGGCATGTTCCGGGTTCTGTCTCACAGTGGTGTGACTATATGCGCATGCGTAATGTGAAGAACACAACTGAAAATGAGCGACTATCACGGATCGTTACCTATTGAATGAAAGGGAGTGGTGTAAGGACGCTGTTCCCCTCCCTGAGAAGACACGGGCGTGGAAAGGAGCAAAGTCGCGCATGTGAGACCGGAGCAACGGCCCCATCTCTTCCGACCTCGACGCTCGCAACGGATATTCCATCAGTCTTTTCCACTCGTCTTCCCTGACTCATCACCACTCCCTTTCAGCCCACTCGACTGTCCGAGGCGGCTGCTGAGTTTTGCTCTGCCTGCTGGAGGGCGGAGAGCGACCTTTGCGGGAGCGCGGCCAAATATAAACACTGGTAACATTGCTATATTGCCATTCGACTGAATTCCGCCGCCGAATAGATAAAGATACAAAAGAGCAACGAAGTTGGGATCCGCTTGAGGGAAACGGCCGAGTGGGGAAGGACCCTGAGATAGACAAATAAGTGCACATACACTTGCTGGTTGAACGAGGCGGCTGTCTAGTGTCCATCTTCTTGACACAACCATCCGCGAGGCTGCCCCAAGGCGTCGCCCACCACACTCCGTTTGACGCCCACCTCGCCTTTCTTCTCTTCTGTTTTACTATCATTTTCATCTCTTCATCTCGTTTCTCTCTCTCTCCACGCTGGTCGTGTCTCCGATTATCTCTCCGCAAATCCAGTCCCTCGGCAGGCCATGCTCGCTCCTGGCCATGACTATGACCAGACCCCTCGCCAGCAACTCCCAGTCCAGCCACGCAGGAAGGGGCCTCCTCCGTCCCTGCGCATAGACACTCCGGTTCATAAGCCTGCAATTGCCCTCGCTCTGGCCGACTCCGCTTCCGCATCTTCATCCCTTTCCTCCGCCAATTCCGAATCCGACTTTTCTCCACCCCTTCCGGACTGTCCCCCCCACAGGCAAAGATCGATGCGCAATACCAAAAAACTCTCTCTTACACTCCCTTCTGCGCACTCCAATCGTTCTGCAAATTCGCTCTCAATATTTTCCGATGCTGACAGCGGACATGCGACCGATGAAGGCACCCAGTCACTTGCCATCATCGAGCCGAAACGGCGAGCGTCTCTAGCCTCTATTCAAAACGTACCACTAGCCTCAAGGATGCATCGCAAGGACGAGGACGAGTCGACTTTGTCCCCATACGCCGATGGTCCAGTGCAAATTCTTCCCGGAGTGTGGTTGGGCAACGAGGAAAATGCTACCAACTGGAAGAGCCTGGCAGACCGAGGCATTCGCGCAATATTGAACGTGGCTAGGGAGGTCATCTCACCCTTTGATTCTGCCGCCCTTTCGCGAAGCGTTACGGCTCCCAACGAAGCGGGTGACACCTTCTATCCAGCTCACGGCACTCGACCTTCCATGCACTATCTAAAGCTTTCCTGGTCCCATGGACAGCCTGATTTAGTCAAGGATGGGTTTGTTACTGCTATGGCATTCATCGACTCGGCCTTGGAACGTGGTGACGGCGTGTTGATTCAGTAAGTCCTAGCCCTTCTCCCGTTTATCGATTTCACTCATGGGTATATTTCCACACAGCTGCCAGTGCGGAGTTTCGCGATCCGCTACAGTAGTCATAGCTTTAGTGATGCGTGCTGCGGCTCAATCACTACCTTCCGCCTCGTCTGAAGTACGGGCGCTGAAGGGCACAGGTTTCGCTGGTGCCTACGATTTTGTCAAAGAGAAGAGTAGTTGCATCGGGCCAAATATGCTGTAAGCCTGTTTCGCAGATAAATTATATTACGGTATTAACACGATTGACTCGTCCAGACTTATATACCAACTTCAGGATTACCAGCATGTTCTCAATGGTGTCAACAAATCGCCATCCGGCTCAGAGCATTCCTCTGTAATTGGGGAGGATGAAGAAGAATGGAGTCGGCGCAGACGCATGCTTGATGAAGAACCCGCTGAACCTGAAGCTGATCGTGAAAGCGTTGAGGTAATACAGGAAGCGTATGCTTTGGACAGAGCTATGGAAGAGAGGATAGTTGCTCGTAAGGCTTCTGGATCATCTCTGGGCTCATCTTCAGGTATTGGCATGGGTCCAGCATGGAAGGCCCGGTACGGCAACCGCAAGCGCACGGGCTCTATTGCTAGCAATTTTACAAACGCCAGCATCATATCAGAAGATCTTGTCGAGGAAGACGAAAAGGAGGCCCTTTTGGGTATTGGTGGCGGTTTTGATGCCCCAAGCATCTCCTCCCGGAGTCACAGTGGGGAGACGACGGAAGAGGAGGTCAACGCGTCCCCGGACTCTAAGAGAGACAATTCCATGTCTTTTCCACAGGTTTGCACGCCTTCCACTGCGAAGCCGATATTTCTGGCTTTACAACGGTCTACTAGCTCTCTTCCGGACAAGCCACCACCATCCGCACCTGTCACTAAGACGTCATTCGGTTTTCCTGCGCGGCTTCCTTTCAAACCCAGGCCTAAACTGAGACCACCGCCTCTGAAATTTCTACCTCCCGTCCCGTCTTCCCCTGATGTGCTTGGTTCCCCCGAAGTTCCTCCTCCGGTTGAGTCTCTCCCTAAAGCAGAGAAGCCACGTCGTCGCCCTGCACCACCTCCTTTGCGTCTGAGCGAGCCCGCTATTTCTTCGCGAGTATCAGATCTTAGGAACCATCGTCCAGCGCTACCTGTTCTTCAGCCTAATAACCGCTCTGTTGCTACCCGTTCGTCATCGCGCTCAAGCAGTCAGTCGCAGCTGTCGCAACTGTCTGTGACGACACCCTCTCAGACGCTATTCGTCTTCCCGCCATCACCAACGCTTAAGGCGCACTTTACACCGCATATGGTCACTGTAACGTCAAGCCTAAACAGTCCGTTGCCGTTTGCGGGTGCGCCAACCCCGCGTGTGTCGACGTTTAAGACTGAAGGTCGCAGGAAATCCTTCATTGGATTGTCGGTGCCTCCTACTCCGACCACCGCGTGTTCTCGTGTGGATGCTCGTGGATGGGTGGGGCTGGGTCCGCGCGACGCCAAATAGCATTGGCGTCACTTTTCAGTGCATAATATGCTGCAAATAAGTTATATACGCTCTTCTGCATGTTTCTTTTTAACATGGTTATGCTCTACATGCCAGTAGGTTTTTTTTTCGTTACTGCGTTTTTCATTCAGCAACCTTTTCGCCCCTGCATGTTTATTCTTGCATTCCTCTGTCTATTATTCCAATTTTTTTCCCCTTCATTCTCATCCATAGCACTTATGGACCGAGCATCGGACACTTCATACATTTCTTAATTTTCTGCACAACTGCCAGATTCCACACAGAACCCACGCAGCTTTGTATTATGTAGCCCTCCCCCCGCGTTGTCTGCATTTTATTCGACTTTCCACGTCCTGCACTTTCGCAATTTTTTTAACATGTTAATATTTATACCATTATTCAAACTTTTTTTCTTTTCTTTTCTTTTCACTTCGCTTTGCTTTCGCTCTCAAAATTCAACAATTCACCCTTCTTTAAGTTTGTCTGCACTTTGCTGTTCGCTGTTCAAGTTTATTTCGTTTCTGTTTATTTGTTGTTTGTTCTGTCCGCTCCGCAGAGCGGAATTGCTGGTAGAAACAAAGAATGCCAAAAACACATACAAAATTGTATGTTTCTGCATCTGAAATCAGAGAAATCAGGAGCTCGGTTGTTGTGCGAGGGTATGAAGGTATCTAGATTATCGTGAAGGAACATTCTGCTAAGATGAAAATACACGGCCAACGCTGTTCTTGACAGCGCTTCCGAGGAGCTTGCCACCGATACCACCAAAGCCCATGTTCCAGCCTGATGCAACCATGTTATTAGCCCATCTCTGTTTCGCATCGCGATCGCTAAACACGCAAGGCACAAATACGTATACGCATGGTGGAAAGAGCATGTCAGTTCCGATATCGTATCTAAGGAACGGAGAGAAAGAAAACACGACGCACGCGTAGGTGAACCCTATGGCATTCGTGACGTTAAACACGAGCGCCAACGCGACAATGGGTAGGAATCTAGGGAAGAGGGGAAGAAGACAACGGAGATAGCGGCAAGTCCCCGCGCTTAGTACAGGGTATAGTACAGAACAACGATGGTAGCACAATGAGCCCACATACCTGTCTAACTTGATTAACGCGACAAAGAGCAGTACTAGCCAGAGTACTGGGAAGGCGTAAATGGCCACCTGGACATACACAATAGACAGATGGTGGTGAGTCCTGGTCTAGAGCTATGGAAAGGTAAGAAAGCATACCCAGAACATCCTGTCGTGGATTCATACATCAAAACGAGTTGTTGTGAAACGGGACCGGGAGGACGGACTTACCGAGCATCAATAGGGTTGGCAGGGCGAGATGGCTGAGTGGAAAACACGATTAAAACGTGCGTTGTGCAATGTTGAAGAACATGTGGGAGCTTACGTCGCGACTCTCGAAGACCCAGTAGCTCTCCCCATCATCGTCCACCTATGTACCAATGTGAATTAAATAATGCAAGAGTAGAAATATTATATTAATTTGACATACTTGATTCCAATATCGTAGCCCTACCAAGGTCCGGCCAGCAACATTCTAAAAGTCAAGTAATTAGTTAAAGACGACTAGCCGGGATATAATACACACCCTGCAGTTCCAGAAGTCCATGGCCAACAAGACTACAACCATTACACTCTATATGAATGGTGTTATGTCAGTAAGGAAAATGATACATAGTGGGTGCATCAAGAAGCACTCACAGCCAAGACATAGTTGTCGGTGAACACCTCGCATAATATATACACTGCAAGTGCAAGTATCCGAAAGACATAAAGAAAGAAGAGAATGAGAGGGTGTGATGACTTTAAGTAAATTACGAATTAGCATTAGAATACGTTTTCTAAAGTAAATAGAGCTGCGGACTTGTCGAAAAATACCCGCAATTCCTATGTTACAGTAGAGCGGTGAGAACACTGGGTAAAGAAACAGCACCAATGTCCTTACCAGCTTCAGCGTCGGAAGGATTCGAAGCCATTGCAGAGCGATTGGTAGGTGTTAAGACCACAGATGGCTTTGATGCGGGACCATTTCCCGATCCAATATTCCCAGAGGGCACATGGTTCTCTGGAGCAGAAGTATCATCTGGCTCAATAGTTTGCAGTAACGGAACGGATGCGCTCATTGTAGTGTGGCGACACGAGTGTTAGTAGTCTCAGTACGATCTGGAAACGCGGCGAGTACGCGCAGCGGTGCTCGTCTGGTAACGTCACGTGGCGCACAGTTCCGGCCATCATAATCCTCACCTCACAAGATTCGATGGCCGTCAGAGTCCGTAGTGTTTACCTGAGCATGATGATATGAGCATTGTTCCACTATAATCGTGTAAGAAATTCCCAAGAAATTTAAAAACACTGGACGGACCGTCTCGGAGTTGAGTTTGCGCTGATACGCAGTGGACGCAAAGCTGTGAGCCAAGTTGCCATATAAGGACGTCCCATCTCGTCAGCCCCAGCTTCAACACCACGACTCTCGTCACGACGACCATCTAAATCTCCATCCACTTTGTTCCCTCTACCTCCAACACTCTCTTTGCTCTCTTCATTCCCCCTCTTTCTACTGACGACAATATACACAATGGCTATTGGCCTGGCCGCAGATGTGCCGGGTCCCATTCCTTATCCTCCTGCGTCAGACGCCGAGCCCCGCCAGTCCGTTTCCGATGCTCGTCGGGTGCTCCTCAATTCGTTCAGTTTCTCAAACGATGTGATGGACTCCAGAGACATAGTAGATAACCCCAAGCCAACTGCTCCTGTTAATCGTGATGCTTTGCTCGTTCTCCTCCCCCTCCTTATCATACTCTCCTCTCTCCTCTTTCTCCTATTACTCTTCTTAGTTTGCGTCATATTTTTACGGCGGCGTCGAGGCATCTCTCTCGGTGATAATGATGGCCCAATTGACATGAATAGGGAGGAGCTCATTGACGGCGAAGGTGGCTTCGAAGGTGTCGAAGAACGATGGTTGGAGACCGTCGACGACGAAACACAGAGAGCTTACCGTCGGGCCAAAGGTGTGTTACTTTGCATTATTTCTGTTTCGTATCTCATCAGACCATACGGCAAAAGATTATCAGACACAATATCCTCCAAATTCACTTCCAACGGATATCACTCTATCGCAATTTTTGTCTATTCAGGAGAAGGGTGTTTCTGCGTGGTCATTTGAACCGGACTACGAATCGAACGCATCAATTCTTGTGCACTCACGTACGGAACTCACGTTTTTGCCGGATCCATTTTCTTCGTCTTGTGTGCAATCGAATTTACCGCTGCCAAAACTTAATGAGGTGTACTACTGGGAAGTCAAGTTGTTTGATCTGCCAGAGACGACCTCAGTCGCCATTGGACTCGCTACAAAACCGTATCCCGTATTCCGACTTCCTGGATATAACCGTTTCTCGGTTGCATACCACTCAAATGGTGACAAATCTCATAATTATCCGTTTACTGCTCAGTCCTATGGTAGTCCCCTCAAAGAAGGTGACGTGCTTGGCGTCGGATATCGACCGCGCACAGGTACTGTCTTTTTCACTCGAAACGGCCGGAAAATGGACGACGCGTATATCGGCTTGACACGTTGGAATCTGTTTCCCACTGTGGGAGCGGATGGACCATGCAGCTTGCACGTGAACCTCGGACAATCTGGCTTTGTCTTCATTGAAGCAAATGTCAAGAAATGGGGACTAGCTCCTAGTGTCGGTACGCTGGCTCCTCCGCCCGCATACGGAAGCGAGCGAGGAAGTATCCTTTTGGAAGCAGGAGGCGGAATTAGGCCCGTGGATGACAGTGCAGCGTCTCCTGCACCAAATATGGCCTCTCCATCTTCCTCGAGGCGAGGTCACCGCTCTCGAAGACCAAGACCTTCATCTCTTCCTCAGTCGTCGCCACTCCGAAACAGTTCACTACCTGTGCAAGCACCTCAGACCCCTCCACCACCGATTACGCCCATCGAGGAAGAGGGGCCTGGAGGAGGCCCATCCTCTGGTCGGTACATTTCTCCTACAGATACGCCTTTCCACACTCCTGCTTCTACAAATCTACCAGCTTCGCCTCCAGGTCAAAGCGACGCAGATGATTCTGAGCAATCGTCAGCGACCGCCTCTCCTTCCCGTTCGCGGTCGATGTCTCCAGTCTCGCGGTTTACCGTGCGGTCTCCAGGACACAGCCGCAACGCTTCCGCTGCTGAAATGGTAATGCGTTTGCAACCTCCCCCAGAATCACCTATGAATTTCCCCGAGCCGTCTTCGCCTAGTGGGGCAGCGGATATTCATCTCAGAGCATTGACTCCTATGTCTTCACAGACAGGTGCAGGCGGACAGACGAGAGCTGGCCCGGACGACGGTACGGCGCGCCCACCGCCGGCGTATTCCCCGTTGGATGCGCTCCGATACCCGGAGGGTGTCGAGGTTGATCTTCCCGCTGAGGTCATCGCTGCGGCGCTGAATCGCGAGAGCATTCCGGAAAGTGCGGTTGGTATGGGACAGGGCGACCGACACAGAAGCAGAAGAGAAAGACGGAGATGAGATGGCATGTATCTTTTAAACTCAACCATCTGTACACAGTCAACATATTTTTCGTATTGTGCAAATCATGTATTTTTTTTTTTCGGAATTTAATTATTCGTTAGTTTACGTAAGGGCCTGACGCCCAAATGTGAACTCGTCCACTTCTGTTCCTCTGCTGTGTCGCGCGCACTTACCTGTGTAGTCGACAGCCATGTCCTCTGAACACAGTGCGACTCTGTCCCCGCCACCTACCAGTCCAAGAGTACGACGTCAACCATCTGGGCGTCGGCGAGCAGGTTCTCAGCTGCCTCCGGCACCATCACTTGAAACGCATGAAGCTGCACTCAAGTCGATCCGAGCGCACTTGAGGAGTCGGACGAACTACGATTCCTTCCCAGTCAGTTACCGCATCATCGTTCTTGATACAAAGCTAGAAGTAAGGAAGGCATTGCAATGTTTGCTGTATAATGGTGCGTACGTTTTGACTGGTGCAGCGCATAAGTTGTCTCATAACGCATTTCAGGCGTCGTTTCGGCCCCGCTGTGGAACAGCGAGAAGAGTCGCTTCGCTGGAATGCTGACTGTGTCAGACATCATCCATCTAATACAATATTACTACCACACCGCAACATACGAGTCAGCGGTCGCCGATGTTGAGAACTTGCGCTTAGAGAATTTGCGACGTGGGTGTACCCTCTGTGCTGTAGTCTCCGTGCTAATCCGGCATTTACTTTCGTACAGAAATCGAGACTCACCTCGGTGTAGCTCCCGTTCCTCTCATTCGCGAGCATCCTTCGAGCACCTTGTTTGCTGCCGCCAAGCGGTTGATTGAGACTCACGCTCGTCGATTGCCGCTCCTCGACGTAGACACTGAAACGGGACACGAAGTGATTGTCTCTGTTTTAACGCAGTATAGACTTCTCAAATATGTCGCGATAAACGTGAGTTTACTATTCAAATATTCTTATTCTTCACCGCTAATACCTCTAATAGTGCGCCAAAGACGTGCAGCAGCTCCATATGCCTCTGCGAAAGCTCAAGATCGGTACATACGTTAATGCCTCGCCAAATACGCCCGCTCAGGTACCAGAAGAGGGTGAACCTGAGAAGCCTCCAGAAAATCCGTACTACCCCATTGCAACTGCTACGATGAGCACTCGTGTCTTCGACGTCGTCCACATGTTTTCTGAGCGCGGCATTTCCGCTGTCCCGATCATCGATGAGAACGGCGTCGTTGTGAACTTGTATGAGACGGTTGACGTTATCGTGAGTCATCTTTTGATCTCCTTCGTGTAAAGCTAGTCTGAGGCATGACTTCAAGACTCTTGTACGGCTGGGAGCGTACCAATCGCTGGATCTAACCATCGCAGAAGCATTAACCCAGCGCTCGCCTGATTTTCCTGGGGTCGTTATTTGCAATGCTTCAGACTCGCTTGCAACCATGCTGCAGCTCATAAAGAAGAGACGGTTCCATCGTCTCGTAGTGGTGGAGGGCGAGGTAAGTTTCCTGAGCATTCCGCAGCATGTTTTAAATTGACAGTTGGCTAGGCTGAAGAGAAACAAGGCGGAAAGAAAGGACGGTTGCTGGGTATCATTACGCACAGCGACGTGCTTAAGTACATTGTCGGTGAAGTAGGGATCGGAGAAGCAAGCGAGGAGGGTGAGGCAGAGGAATTGCGCTTTGAGTCATAGAGGAGATACGAATTTATTACGCACCCAACGAGCTCTGATGACCGCAATGCTGTCGCTCGCTGCCCATTGATATCGCTTTTCTGTTTACTGCGGGCTCGGATATCTGTACTAGATGTATCAGTGTACTTGTATTGGTAGACTCATTCTGTGTTTTAGTTGTAATCCTTTTTTCGTTCCCTTGCTTTATTCGATGCTATCTTTTTTATGGCACGCGATGTTTGTTGATTGATCGACTGAATGTGGGTCCAATATTAGTTAGTATGTCATGTTACCGTACATGTGATCGACGTTACTTCACTTTGTCCATCGGACCAGCATGGGTCCTTGGCCTCTTTTCCTCAAGCGAATTGTCATTACGAGAGGCGTCATCAAAGGTCAGAAATACATTGCTCATCGGTTAGGACAAAAATAGCTAAAATACCTAACTTTTTAAAAGTTCCGCAAGAGGAAGTCCTGAACGTCCTGAAGGACCCACCGACCGTTATAACTCTCAACCCTCTTGTCGCCTATTATGAAGTCAAGCCAGAAGATCCAAGTACATACGTCATCACAGATACGATCAAAATGCCGTTCTTCACGACGAAGACGACGTATACGGCGAGAGTGGAGTTTGGGGAGAACAGGACGACGTTCCATGTAAAAGCTAGTGGCGGGATGACGTCGACGAATCACTGGACGTCGAAGAGACGCGATGAACAACCGGATACGACTGAGGTTGTTGAAGAGAGTCATGTCGAGGTTAGTCAGCAGGATTTCTGTAGAAGTCTTCCGTTTCACTGCAACTGCTTACCCTGGCTGAATTTCACAGGCTCCGTTCTTCCTAATGCCGTTCATTGTTGGAAATATCAGAAAGTAAGAGACAGTTGTTGTCATGGTCGTAAAACTCACGTTGTTGCACAGATCACATCGTGAACTTATGGACCGGCTGACTGTAAAGCTTGAGAGCAAGCAAAAACGTTCGGGGGAACATACTTAGTTCGTCTCTTACAGTCACTCTCATTGAGTTGCTGCAGCTAATAAGCGTCTGTCTAGGGACTATACTGACGTCTGTCATGACCGTTCTTTAATTTATTTTCTTTGTTGTTGTCGTGCTTTTTACACATGGTTGTTTGCTCCGTACTGCTGTGCTGATCCAATATGTTCCTCCGGACCTGCTTACCGCGAACTCATGGTTTGACAGCATCTAGCCAAAGCCCGCGTAAACGTAAAGAGTCAAGGAGCTAGAAATTCATTTAGACAAGTATGAAATTGGTGAGATTCATTTCTAATACAAGCAGGAGCCTTGTATGGCTACAAATCAGACAGGCTAGGCAAGACAGTCATCTATGGTAGAGAAAATTGTAGAGAGAAAGTGGAAGACAGCGATTTCATCAGTATCATCAAACTCTTTGAAAATGTTCGTGCGAATCAACTACAGTGTTCGTAGGTGAAGTTTCTCGCTCAATCTTTCGGACCTCGGCAGCACCGTCGTCAGGTTCGCGTGCCTCAATAACCCCCCTTTCGCGGGCCGCCTTCTTTTCGTCGACCTCATCCCCTGGATCGTCCCTCCCATCAAACCCAGCCTCAACGTCGTCAAACTCATTTGGATCAGCTTCTGACTTGTTATCTGCGCGGCCCTTTCCTCCGCGAATTGTCGTGCGTTTCAGCGTATACTTGCGCATGAAGAGCGAGAGGAGCAGACAGATGCCAGCCATCGGTGTTACGGTGAGCCATATTACCCTGATAGAGTCCGTATAGGCGTGGATAACTATCCGACGTTGCGTTGCGTCTGGATATAAGCTCCGTAAAGACCGGACGCTCTGGATCAATGCTCCTGGTGAAGTATCGATGGATACGCCTTTTAAGGCTCTGGCCTTTTTAAGGAGTTCCTGTGGGAGAGACATAATTCGATGGATTATTCTTATTTGAAGGGTGAATATCGGCACCAACCGATGACCATATTGCCTGGCCGATAGTTACGCCAATGGTGCCGCCGAGCTGCCGTACGAAGACAAACGTTGCCGTACTCGTCGCCATATCTTTCAACGGCATCGCAGCTTGCAAAGCGATTAGTGGTATCTGGAACTGGCATCCAGTGCCGACGGCGGCAATCAGGGGATAGAGTGCCCGTTCAGCACTGTTTTGAGAAGCGAAAATAGATCAGCGGTCCGTTGAGTTCGTGCCGATTGCAAGGCTAGGCCATACCCATTGGACTTGTCATCCAGCATGATCATCAACCCGTATCCAAGCGTCATAATTGTGTAACCAGTCCAGATGATGGGCCGATAACCCAAGTGTGCAATGAACTGCCCAGAAGTTGCTGATATCGCGGAAGATCCAAGCGAGTAAGGAATCATCCTGTCAATTAGTGTGGCAAGTCAGTAAATCCACGTAAGAAGGGGGGGAGGCATAGCAGAGCGGGAATCTCTTTATCAAACGTCTTACCGTATGCCGGCACCAGTTGCACTTGAACCCAAGACTTGGAAGAAGAGTGGGAGGTAGTACGTTGTGGCGAAAAACCCGAAAGCATGGAAGAAGCATGTCACGAGAATAATGGTCGTTGTACGAGTCTGGAATGGTGCATATGTGCCATCTTTGCCTGGAAGCAGATGCACAGTTTACGTACCCTGAATAGCCGCGGCGGTACGATTGCAGAGCGTTTGGTGAACGCCTCGTTCACCCCTCCAGCAACGAGTAAAGCCGCACCACTCGCTATCAAAGCGATAGTCTGGGGGGCCGACCCTACAAGTAGGTTTGTCAGCAAATATCTAGATTGTTACAAGAAGGAAGATTTGCTCTTACAGCCCGTCTCGCTGAAATCAAAACCGAGGAGTAGGCAAACAACCCCACCAACGATAAGGATGAGACCAAGGAAGTCAAGCTCAGCGAGATGTTCCTTGAGCGGCCGGCCATGGTGAGGGTTAAGATTAAGGAAAAAGAAAAGGATGACTGCGGCAATTCCACCTGTGGGGAGATTTACAAAGAAACACCTACAAGAAAATCATCTCAGGGGGCTACGCGCCTCGGAATAAACGCTAAACTTACCATCTCCAAGTGACATGATCCGTGAATGCCTAAGACGCGTCAATACATCTATTTAATTAAGGGGGAAATTTCCCATACCCCTCCCACGAGCGGCCCGACTACACTGGCAATTCCCCAGGTCGAGCCTATGAATCCCCCATATTTCCCTCGCCTAAGGAAGAATATGTGAGATCAGAGACAGAAGTACTTCGATATTAAGGCCGTAAATGAAGGGGAAAGCTTTTCGCCGACTGCTTCGGGAAAGGAAATGCCCACGGAAGATAAAACGACCACAGCTTGGGCGTAAAGGAAGAGGGTAGTATGGGCTAAACGGGGATATACTTACTCTTCCAGACTGACTATATCAGAGACGGTAATTTGAACCAGTTGTAAGATGCCACCACCGCCGATTCCCTGGATCGCTCGGCAGACTATAAGCCATGTCATGCTCTGCGCGGCGCCACATAAGGCGGACGAGACCAGAAAGATGGCGATGACTCCAAACAGGACTGGCTTCCTGCCAAAAACATCTGCAAGCTTGCCATACAGAGGGCAGAGAGTAGCTGCACCAAGAAGATATGCCCTGAAGGGCGAGAAATCGTGCGTGAGTAAATGTACGTATTCATTGAGAAGAATTTATTTGAGATAAGCTTACGAGCCAACCCAGCTGTAGCTCTTCCCTCCATGTAGCTAGCAGAAGAAATCAGCAAGAGCTTAGTGCTTAGAGCCAAAATTTAGCTAATAACCTGGGAGACGATTGTCGGGAGTGCGGTGGCTACAATCGTCTAATACGCATAATGAAGAGGTGAGGAAAGGGAGAGAAAGCGGGATTTAGAGAGCAAATGTGTGAAAGTAATAGTATTTATTAGCTTAACTCAGATGGTGCAGGACGGTTTGAGTAAGTCACCTGATCTATCAGACTGTCAACAATGTGATCGGTATAAAACACACTTTAACAACACCCACCAAGAGCAGCAAGGAAGACGCATAACATTAATCCAGGAAACACAATCATTAAACGGTTTTCTGGCAGCACATGCTGTTCGTTTGCTTTCCACGCTGCGCCCGGCTTTACCTTTGGCGCTGAAGTGGATGGAACGGATCCGGAGGCAGTGACTGCTATTTCTCGAATCTCGTTATTATTGGGCTTCTGCATGGTTGTCTGAATAGCTGTAGAAGAAAGTAAACTGGATACTGGAAACTACGGATAGCAAGACGAGGCCGAGGAGGACGCTGGAGCTGCAGCAGGCATGCGTCTCGTCGAGGGGAAGAGGGTGGGGGGAAGACTGGACCGAACCCAAGTAAAGTAGGTATGGGACGAAGACGAGAATTCGAAGTCGGGCGAAACATTCTGCACTATAAGCATTTCGTTTATACATCGTCTTCCGCCTGCCACTACTGTCCCCGCTGTGCACCGGCATGGGTCATGCCGATTCTATTATTATAGCGACGCACCGAGATGCCGTTTGGGGCGTCTGTATCATGATCAACAAGTCCATCAACATACTTGACCCAGTATCACCAACGCAAATTCTTCTGCCGTATTGCTAAGGCGATCTCTACCTCTGGATTGGCTCATGTCCAATCTCGTCGAATTTCCGCTTCTGTCGAGCTTCTACTCCTGTTCTTTGGCGTCATATCGGGCTGTTGGCAACAGCTGAGTTGCAGACGCACAATGCATAGCAGCGTCTTCCTAGAGCTTTAAAATCTAGACGCAGGCATTCAAGCAACCTGCACAGTACCACTCTCGGCATCGTCGCATCCGAAGCACGAGGAAGATGCGCTCTAATCGCATTTAGCGTAATGTCAAAAAAACACACATCAGATGCCGGCATGCTTTCCTCGCCGGATTCGCGGAATCAAGCTCGGCGAGCCCGAGTCTTCGTGAATAGAGTTTCAATCGGCCACTAGCTCCATCTCAACGGAAGCTAACAGTGTTTGTCGTACGCGACATATGCTAAATATTATCCCTTTGCATTCCCGCGGGATCGATTATCTCGGCACAGAACATCCAGACCATGCATTTGGCAGCCTGCCGAGAAAGTTAAATTGTCCTTTGATCACGGGCATCATTCTCCCCCAAGTATCAATACATAAAACAGTGTGGTGTATCGGCACGTACCAGTCGCCTGCTGCTATGAATAAGCCGTGAAGCTCAACGAGGCCCACAGCGTGGCATACAGCGCTCCCACAGAAGCCCAGGAATGACCCGACGCGTCGCAGAAGTTCTGGCAATCATCTTGAATTAGGAGATGAAGCAATTGCCTTCAGTCTGAGAATGGAAGAGACTAGCGGCAGAATGACGTCCAGGTAGAGCCCAAAGCCAATCCAGAGTCTTCACCGGAAAAACTTTGTACATGTGGGAGACTCGTCAAACGGTCTTTGAAGCACGAGTACTGCTGCGGACCAGACTTAGAAAGATCCTTATCAAATACCACAACGGTAGCGGACAGGGTTCAACCCAAAATGATATTTCAACAAACTATGGTAACAACAGGACTGAGCAGTACAACAAACACTTAAGCTTACAAACCATCCTCTAACAGCAAACGAAGCGTAGAAGTACACGACAAATCCAAAATAACTTACGAATGAAGATGATACGGGATCGTGAGAGTGAAAGAGAAATTGTACAATGTAGGATCACATCGGACAGTCCTGCGTGGACAGGCGATTCCTCCTTTTGGATTCGAATCTTGGATTAGACAGCATTCCGGCGGCTCATTTCTGGAAAGTACAATGAGTACGTGTGTATAATTCTTTGATGGTCGATCAATACCTATGATGTTGGCCGATTGTTTCTCGTCTCGAACCCAACCTGCTGGACGGTTGAGCCAAGTACCAACAGGTTTACTTGACCGACGCTGCTTGCGCATCCAGAAGATCGTCTGTTCAATGACATATAGTGAGCTAAAATTACTTTTCGGTAGCACGCGGAACAATTGCTTACGGCCACGATAAGAAGTGCTCCAAAAACGGATCCTATAACCGCACCTACTATCGCACCAGTACCAATGCCGGAGCCAGAGGATGAGGAAGAGGACGAGGACGAGGAAGTCTGCGCAGGTACCGGTGCGACGGCGCTAACAGGGAGAGTCTGACCGTCTGCGGCAACAGTGAACCTATCATAGAAAAATGCCGGTCATAGGCTTAATTCCGCAAGATTAAATCTGAGAGAATATCTACTCACAGCCCCACTTCGATTATGTGACCAGATGCGCGGATAATCTCGAGGCATTCTGCACCAGCAGGTTGAATCGATTCACTTGGACTAATTCAGATAATCGTTTAGCTCCGCATATTGGCAAGGATTGCAGGCTTTAGAGCAGATACGCACTTTAATACCTGCGTAGTTGGTACAGTGCCTGTGGGGGGAATAAAGCAAGTTGTAATCGTTGGAGCAAACGTCGGCTCAGACCTGAAAGGCAAAAAGGGTTAACAGGGCAAATTATATGATCGGCCGAGTTTATGGATGAACAAAATCAATTGTAAGCTTAGCATTATGAAAAGAAGAAATGGCTACATACAATCCAATAATTGTTGTAGTATGCGATGTTGACGTGCCAGTCCCTAACGAATCAAATGAAGAGGACGGGCCATTGGGTGTGAAATGGGTCGAAGTATCAGGACTTGACATTGGATTGTTACTGATAATAGACAATGACTGGCCGCGGCATACAGTACAGAGTATACCGAGGCCGAGCAGCTTGAAAGCAGCTTTATACAGCGTTGTGTAAGACATTTTTAGGGGTCGAGGGCAAGTCAACGGTGGCAGACAGAGCTAGACGGGATGGGTGTTGATACAATTCGGAAGCAAGTCGACGGACAGCCTCAGTTCACAGCGCCTCGAGAGCGCCGCTGTACACGACACCTGCGGCGAGTGAGATGTTCACGGCGAGAAGCAGGTTGGTGAGAGCGACGGAAGCTCGCTAGCAATAGATGAGCACCAACCTGAAGTGAGCTCGTGATGATTATTTCGGTCTAAGCACTGCCACGCGTACCTCTCGGGCTGAGCAGTGAGCAGCATCGTTGTTCGCGCGCGTCATCTTCAAACTCACTGCTTCCGAGCCAGTGTTGGCGGCGACAGACATGGCCGCCATCCATTCCGTGCGCATCCTCGGCCACGAAGAACGCTCATCTCCAAAGACCCATGTCGTATACAAGATAGAAGTGCAAGCCTCTGTTCGCTCCTGGTTAATGTGGAGGCGTTACTCTGAATTCGATGATCTGCACACGGAACTCTCGAGATCAGTCGGGGATCCTCCTCCGCATCCCTTGCCTCCCAAACATACTTTCTCTATATTCCGGTCAAAGGACAGTCCCCAGATTCTACAAGAACGAATAGAGGGCCTGGAAGCCTACCTCAGAGCCATCGTCAGCTCAAAGGATGAGCGCTGGCGAGAAACGTTTATATTTAAGGAGTTTCTAGGCATCCCTACGACCAAGAAGGACGGTGTCGAAGGCGGCGCCCCTTCCGAATTCACGTCGTCTTCATGGATAGACGAATACATGGACCTTAAGAGCCGCGTACAAGACATCCGGACCGACGTCAACAAACGTGACGCGCTCGCCGACCGCGGAGACGTCGTGACAGCCCACTCAGTAAACGTCCAAGCGAAGAAGAAGCTCGCGGGTGTCCTAAACAGACTCGGAAACCTTACGAGAGGGCTCGAGGCCCTTGCTGCTGCGGGCTTGAGCGAAGGCGAAATTCAGCGGCGCACACCATTGGCTGCTCGTTTGCAGGATGACTGCGAGAAACTTAGTACGATGATGATTGCTTCTCGAAGCGGTTCGCGAGCATTTGCTTCCAGTGTACCTGCGAATCAGAACCCGGCGTCGGAGGCCGATCGCTCGGACTTGCTAGGTCCGGCGCAAGCCTCTACGAACAGACCGTTTGCCCGAGTATTTGGAGCAACTGAGCCGCCGCAGGAGACAGAACAGACTCGGCCGCTCGACGATCATGGCGTTCTCCAACTACAGCAGACGAAGATGGAAGAACAAGACTCGCAATTGTCACAGTTGACGACGATTCTTGCTCGTCAGCATCAGCTCGGTCTTGCGATTAACCAAGAAATATCAGAGCAGAATGAGATGCTGGACGACTTAACAGGCGAAGTGGATCGCGTAGGCGGTAAACTCAAGGACACGAGGAAGAAATTGGATCGAGTCGATAACAGTTGAATTTCGCGAATACCGACTTTTCGCGCAGAACATGACTGTATCCGGTTGGGACCTTGCTTGGGGTTAGGAGTCTGATCGGTGCACCTGTGGATGACTTAGATTTTGTTGATGTTACTCATACGCTTGATTCATTCCCCTTGTTTTCTTGCTAGTCGCAATGTATTATATGCATACCTAGTTTACTGCTTTAATTTGACTTGTCACTAAAGCGACTCACGAACACGACAGACACATGATGATAGTAGCTAATCATCACCAAACCTAAGTAAATAGTTCGGACATGAGAATAAACGAATGCGATGTCATCTTTTAAAGATCAAACAAATAACAAGGCTGCTATGAAACCCAATAATCCAGTTACACCTGGAACCAACTGCTGTGCACCGCTCGTGTCTGTGGACGTAGCTGACGTTGACGTAGATGATGGTGCTGTGTCCACCGTACCATTCACCGTACGAGTACAAGTGACATCCGAGGGAATACTCGCGTTTGCTCGCAGCGTAACGTCGACACACTAAAATCAAGTCATTGTAGAGTTAAAACAATTCCAAAGACAAGGTCAAAACATTTACTTGGAAGAGATTTCCATCGGCACCTGCGAACATAGCTTGAAGAGTAACGTTCGAACCGTCACTAACGCCGGGAATACTGAGTGAAGCGACATCGACGGGGATGCAGATTTCGCCAGCACCACGAGACGAGAAAAAGTTAACGGCGAGTGGCAACTGTACTCCACTTGAAGAGGTGTTGAACGCTGCAAAGTCTGTAGGATTTTGGTCGATGGAAATGAGCACGGACGCTATTCAGGCGATAAAAGTTAATGATTGTCCAAGGCATGGATTTTATACATGCAGTTAGTTACCTGTCCACTCAGAATGATGGTTATCCAACTTTATGAAGCCATTTGAAAGTGGGAAGTCGCTGCGGTTGTTTGCAGCATTGGTATATCCGTCTACAATTCGAGCCAATGAGCTAGTTGTGTCCATCTGTAAGTGACTTGTGAAGTAGGTAAAATGCTTACCACAAAACTTCACTTCATCGGCACTAACGAAAACACCTCGCGGCTCTGGGTAAGATATCGAAAAGTGCGCACTGGCAAATGTCACCAGGGAGACAAGCGAGAGGAGCGTCTTGAATGCCATAGCAGTAAGAAGGGAGGAGTTCGAGAGGATAGATCAAGAAGGACCTCCGCTCAAACCACAGTGGAAATTACCAGCTTTTAAGGTCCATTGAAAGCAAACCTTTCTGGGTAGGCACATGCAAGTTTATGGCGAAGCAGTAAAATTTTTTCACCAGAGTTTGGTTCGTATTTGCGAGGGGACTTGGAACGTCTTGGCCCAATCGATAAAACCGCTTGGCATGCAGGTTCAAGAAACTTGGCCTGCTGTCCGTGACTGATGGCGTGCTTGATGGACCAGCGAGACGGCTTGGCGATGGACCACCTTAGACGACTGAGGGACCCCAATATTCGAGTGACAGCTAGCTGTAGAGACATTAGAACATGAATCCGAAATTAAGCTTATCGTCAAATAGGAGGAACTCTGGTGCACAGTCGGAGATTTGTTACAACAGTGACGTTATGTGCATTTCATCTGAATCAATTGCCGCTAGGACGGCTCGTGTGAGACATGACGGGACACGGATTGACCTCGTCTAAGGATAGGTAACAATGTTGTGCTGCCATTGTCATCAATATACATGTATTGTTGTGGTCACAAAGACAATATAACATTTAGCTGCTCTTGCCCTGCTCTCGAGCGGTCCAGTCAAGCCATGAACCTTCGTAGTTAAACACCCTGTACGATTCGATGTATTCAGTTATTGCTTTCGAAAGAAAACAAGCATGACCACAGACGTACTTGGTGTAACCATGTTTCTTTGCCATATCGGCAGCTGTCGCACTCCTTTTCCCACTTCGACAGTAGAACACAATTTCTTGGTTGCGCTTTGGTTTCTCAAAACCAAACTTCTCCTTGAAAGCCACAGGATTCAGGTGTAGAGACTCAGCGAAACCGGTGAGAGGAACATTGACAGAAGATGGGATTGAGCCGAGGATAACTTCATCAGGCTCTCGAACGTCGATGAGGTAGGCATTCTAGCGAGCCGGCGGACGAATCAGAATCATTGCGGCATGTTACGAAACATATACGTACAGGACTAGGTTGCTCAGTTCTGGGCTTTACTTGCTCGTACGAGAGCTTCGGCGCATCCCAGAAACCGAGTTTGGACGGATCATTCGAGTTGAAGCGAACGGACACGAGTGACACGGGTGCTCTGGGTGCTCTGGGTAAGACCCTGATGGGCCTTGCACTTGCAGCAATACGAGTCCTCGCAACTGCAATCCTGAACATGACGGAAAGATATAATCCTAGGTCTGTAATGCGTTACAGTTTCGACAGTTAGAAAATATGACTAATAAGTCATGCACCTTGAAATAGAAATTCAGTTTCTCACACGAATTGTGGGGTGGACTTCCGGGGTCCTCAAGCACGAGCCATTTTAGCGGAAATGGCTCACCCACCATCGCTCTCCCCGAGTCCTTCCTCTCAACCATCACCAACAGTCCTCTGTCTCATTCCCTGGTTCCCACTCACCCTTTGCTCTCGCGGTCTTGTCGTTCTCGCACGCGGTTTGCTATCTGTCTTTATAGGCGCTCTCGTTCTGCGGTTTCTCCTGGTGGTCGAGTGAGAGCGTTGTCCTCACGAAGCTCGGCCATCGTCGGTGTCTTTCCGTCACACTCAGCATAGTCTCTTCCGCATACATCATTTCTTGCTTGCTAAGATAGGTTCTATGGCATATTACTTGTACTTCTATTACACGCAAGGACGTTGCAAGAGAGCTGTTAGTCATGTGTCAGGAGAGTTGGTGTGAGCGGAGCCTCAGGAAGCCAACTCTCAAATTCTGTCGTCTAGGATGTCCCAACCGACCTGTTTGGGTACACTGGAAGATCTGGCTTTTCTGCTGCGTGCTTCACTTGAACCGCGCACAGTTACCGCATTGTAAGCTTGTCCGTTCTCACCAGAGAAATACCACTTCTGTTTGTTGGTGGGTGGTTTCTCTTCCCACATCAGAGTTATTTATCCTATGCATCGAGTAAATGATGTTTTCTCTTGTGACGAAATTTTGTTTACTGACACTGAAGGAACTGGGACGGGAAGGACTTTCAAGCCACGTCTTCATCGTTGCGGGCTCAACTTTGGATTATATAATCAAATGGACCGTGGTCTCAGACCCAGCCTGGTCCATGGACCGCTAAACCTAGCGACTTGTTTTGGTCATTGTGACAGTAGCATTCTCCCACCACAACTACCCGCTTCCTTCGGCTTGGATACCTCCCCTCACTCTTATTATCCCTCACCCAACTCGTCGCCTTTTCCACCTCTGTAATTGCAACCACAATGGATATGGACATGGGCTCCTCAAGCAACTCAACAGAATTGATGATGACGATGACCCCGTACCTCCATTTCACCGGCGGCGATTTCCTCTTCTTCAAATCCATAACTCCTAGCTCGAACGGCGCAATCGCTGGTGCCGCTATCTTTCTCTTTTTCCTCGCTATTTTTGAGAGGGTCGTCGTTGCGATGCGTGCCGTCATGGAAAACCGTTGGAAACAAAGGTTATTTGCTACCTAGTTATCATTAATGGGTGTTTCTAACATTCTGATTAGAGCGAAGGCCCTAGTAGAGCATCACGTACTCTTGACAGAGAAATGTCATGATGCTGGCCTGAGCCAGCCGTCCTTGCCTTCAGTGACGAAGAAGCGGGTCATCCCGCCGTTTGTCCTCTCGCAAGACGTCAGCCGAGGCGCTATGCACGCGTTGCAGTCCTTCATACACTTCGCGATCATGTTGGCCGTCATGTAAGTATACATCAAGCGGACCGCGCACACTTGCTGCTCTTATTGATCTTATGGTATCGTTCAATTTGTAGGACTTTCCAGGCTGCGTATATCATTGCGATCATCATAGGACTGGGGGTCGGGGAAGTGTTGTTTGGACGTCTTTCTGCTCAGCTTAGCCTTCATAGTCACTAGCTGTTAGATGCTGCTCATAACTACTTGCTATGCGTTCACGGATTTCTAGTGTCCCTTCTATCTTCAACAGTGTCTTTATGTAAATGACAAATGTTATGTTGCCAGGAGCTTTCCACTTCCACTCATCCAAGGGGAAATAATAGTGTGATAGATGTGTGAAGTTTAGGGAAGTGGGCTGTAGTTACGGGGCAGTTTAGCTGTATCGACGAGTTGCTTTGGCAGCAGTAGGCTATGCTATCAGTAAGTCGGATCGCAGACCTTGAAGGTACGTTGAAACGACGATTGATTGGAATGAGGACAGTGAAAAAGTTTTACTCGATATCCCTATCCGGATTATTTCGTGAGAATAATTGCTTACAGTATAAAATGACTTCCCGTTGACCTCCCTCTGGTAGCTGGACACTTGTTCTCTTCCACGCTAAAGGAATTCCTCATCAATGATGCTCACGAAAGACTTTTTCATTTTCTCTGGCATTCTCGCTGTCGCTTCGACAGTAAGTGCGCATTTCCAAATGCAGTTCCCTGAACCTCGCGGTGTCTTTGTCGAGAACCAGGAGGTCAACTTCTGTGGTATGTAGCGAGCCGCGCTCTTACCCCGGTAGAAGTTGTATTCTTCGTTTCCTAATGTATAACACAGATGGATACCAGAATGCAGTCTCCAATCGGACGACTTTTCCTCTCGACCAGGGATTTGTCACCATTAACAGCGAACATCCGAGCTGGTCCGGTAAGCCTTCATGAATTCCCGGTGTCTTGTTTGGTGAAGCGCTGACTATTACAATGCCCTAGCCCAAATACTTATCTCAATTGATCAAGATCCGACTAGTTTCTCCAATTTCAACACCTCGTCGACTGGAGTGCAGCTTCCCTCTGCCGTTCCGTTCTTCAAAGCCACTGGTGAAGGGCCTGCTTGCATCGCGATTGACATTGCAAACCTCAATATTACCGGCGTCAAAGATGGCTCAAATGTCACTATCCAGGTGCAGTTCGACGGTGGAGACGGCAACCTTTTCCAGGTCGGTGTATTCTTCATGTTTGATAACTTGAAGTCGCATGGTCGAAATTGACTAATACGAATTATTGTGTTTTTTCTTCCGAATAGTGTGCGGACCTGACTTTGTCGAGAAATGCTACCATGCCATCCGGGGTGAACTGCACAAACCTTGTTTCAAACTCCACTACTACTGCATCGAATTCAACGTCGACTACAGGAGCTCAGCCAACTACAACAACCAATGCAGCCCTCTTGCTGTCCGGCGAAGGAAGCGGGCTTCTCGGTCTTTTCGCAGCCATGCTGCTGGCTCTTCTTTAAGCTTGCATGATTTATTTTCCATGGCGGGAGTATATATTTCCAACTGCGTACTGAATATTGTGACAAAATGATTTGGTCCGTGCAGAATGGGAAAGCAGATGGATCATGAGTATGTTTGGACTGTTCTTTGTCTTGTATTTATTATAATGAAAGAATGAATTCATATGCAACATAAATTTTCGACTGAAATATGAGTCATGCGGAAGACTGATTGAATAAACCCCAGATTGCTAACAGACAATAATGTCTGATTTGACCAACAAAATTGGCGTCAAGCTGAAGATCAAGAAATTCCTGATGACTGAAAATGTACATGAATACGTCTTCAAGGAAAATAACTTCCAGTGCACCGACTACTTATAGCTGACGTTACAAGAATTAATTAAAACAAAGCAATAGATTGTGGTCAACATGCGCCTGTTTTTTTGTGTGCTATTTATAGTGTCAACCTGATTAGATAAGATAAAATGCTGATTCATGTGACTGACACTCTTCATCACGTGCCTAACTCGGGGTCTCTGAGATTCGCAATTGAGCTTATTCGTCGCGTCTTCCGCTTTCTCAAATCCTTTTGCAATGCTACGAAGAGGACTCTCTAGGTCACTCTGCCGATTATGTGCTACAAATGCTTTCCGCTCACATAGGTCTCATGTCTTGCGACGCCCGGACGCACAGAGGTTCTTGCATGTGAGCCGTCCAGTGATGGCTACGCCTCCTCCAATGGTCAAACACAGGTTAGTCCTCTAACTCCCTGCCGTCAGAAGCTGACCGGCGATAGGACACCGTGAAGTGATATCTCAATGCAGAGATATCATGAACTATCAGATGTAACGATGGACACGTTATTGGAGTCATTAGAAACGCTTCTTGACGAAGTTGGCGATGCAGCCTGTGAAGTCGAATATTCGGTATGTTCACGTGTTTTCTTCCATTCCGCAATATATGTTTCTACTCATGCCGGGCATAGAGCGGCGTTCTCACTTTGAATCTGGCGGATAAGGGAACGTATGTTATCAACAAGCAGCCACCGAACAAGCAGATCTGGTTGTCCTCTCCTTTTAGGTACGCAATCCCATCCCGCCCTTGCATTTTCTGTGTCATATTAAATTGAAACCAGTGGGCCTAAACGGTATGATTATGTTGCGGACAAGGATGGATGGTACTACTCGCGAGACGGCCGCTCAATAGAAGAGTTACTGGATGAGGAGTTGAGCAAAGCTTTCGGTAGAGATGTCAAGCTTGGTCTAGACGAAATTTCTTCCAAAGTTGTATGACGAAAAACTATGGGAATGGTTCATTGGTTCGAAAACATTATCTATCTATGCATATTAGCGATTAAAAATTTGCTTTACTAATGCCGAATGATCCCCGCTCTAGAATAATGCTACAGAATAACGAAAGTATTGCTTGCATGAATTCATGAGAAATTACGATTCAATGGGTAGAAGTACTAAAGAATATAGAAGGTGCCATGGTGTAAGTAAAGGAACAGTCAGCATACAGGGGTGGTATCAATATTCCGATTTCAACTCAGTGCATGGAGTAAAGATCATCTAAGAACAATTCCTACAGTGAATTAGAAATAAACGAAGAAGTGTTCAATAAGTACGAACCTCGGATACAGGGGAGAGCGCGCTCAAGCTTGATCGGAGCTGCGACCTTGCTTTCGCATGCGTACAAGTGAACCCAAAATTCTGTTCCCATTAGCGCAAGCCGTCAGTTAAGAATGAGCAACGTACTCATTAAAGCGTTTATAGATCGTATTCTCATCCGAGCTGGCCGACCGTGCCTCCTGCGGTCGCTGTGGAGTCCCTAAATGCGCATCCTTAGGAGGCGTTTGAAGATGCCGGGGCGCAGGTGGCGTCGATCCAGCGGTACATGTCGATGATTCAGAGGAAGGAGCTCGACGTCGAAGCCGATGCTCTACATGAAGACTACCAAGCAGTTTGTTGATAAGCGTGTAGTGGCCTGGCTTCTGTTCACGGCTTAAGGCATCCGTGGCAGCAGCCACATCGGTATTAGATTCATAGTCGAGTTCGTCGTTATCGACTTCTATTTCCATGCCCCTCTCCCGCCCGTCAAGAATAGGTGACGCGATCCGACGGCGTTTCGTGGTATGACCGAACGTGTTCAGGTCTCCATTGGCCAGTTCGGGCACGCTCTCCGACGTAGGGGGTGGCGTTGAAGTCCTCTGCCGCTTTAACATGTTGCAAAGGAGATGGATCACAAGGGAGATAACTAGAGAGATGAAGTAGTGGGTAAAGAGGCTTGTGGTGGATGGTGAGGTTGCGCTTGCGTTTGAGTAGACGCGTCGGGGTATTCGTCATGCGCGTGATTCAGTCTGTGATCAAGTGACTCGCGTCCTCGTCTTCGATACTCTCCCAGAGTCCCAAATCCTCATTTGCCCTTTTAAACAGTTGCGCATTCACAAGTCACAATGGCGGATATGGACGTTTTCGCCGCTATGGGTATTTCAGGTTTCGGAAAGACACAAAAGAAGAAACCAACAGTGGACCCATCTTCGTTCTCAAGAAACAAAAGGGTGAATAACAACTGCGAATCTTTCATGAAATACTCTCATTATTGACGTCCTTTGTTTTCTATAGGCCCCCTCTCCCAAGGCCGAATCCATGGAGAAGAATGGCAGCGCTGAATCCAATGAAGTGTCTGTTCAACCGACTAGCTCAGAGGTGCTAGCCGACGCGGGCAGGAGTACGACTTCATCTGAATCGCCGGAACCAGGTCCATTACCAGCACCAGCGTCAGTGAATGATGACATTGACGATGCTGAGCCTGAATATGACCCAGACGAACTCGATGCCGAGGCCGACTTTCCTATATCGCACGAACTGCCAATGAAAGATCATACAAAGGTCATTTCTGCTCTTGCCATTGACCCGTCAGGCGCACGGTTCGTTTCGGGTTCTCATGACTACGACTGTAAGTTATGGGATTTTGGTGGGATGGGAGCGACACCCAAGCCATTTAAGACATGGGAACCGGCAGGCACGTACTATGTATGTTTTCATTTGAGCGTGATTATCCTGGCCTGACTTGACGAAGAACACAGGTCCACGATTTGAAGTTTTCACCTGATGGCACCAAGTTTCTTGTCATTTCGGGTACCATCCAGCCCAAATTATTCAGCCGAGACGGCGAAGAATTGTGTGTAGATCATTTCTTCCGTATTCTCTGGATTAACTCACCGCGTTTTTAGAGCGACGTATGTTAAGGGTGATGTGTACATTCGGGACATGAAGCATACTGCGTATGTTTAATTTATTATCACCACATACGATGTACTAATAATAGTTTCAGAGGACATGTTGGAGAAGTCCTCTGTTCATCTTGGCACCCGAAAGACTCGAGTACTTTCATAACTTGCTCAGCTGACTCAACAATTCGGTGAGCAAAACAACTCCAAAGTTGCGAAGGTCATAAGCTAACAGGTTGCAACAGAATATGGGATGCTGACGACAAGCGCAGGCAGAAGACTGTGATTGTTGTCAAGTCGAAGGAGCGAGGCGCACGGACGAAGGTCACTGCATGCGCGTATTCACATGATGCCAAGTACATTGGTGGCGCCTGCGTTGATGGTGCACTTCATATGTGGAAGACGAACTCGAATTTCGTGCGTCCAGACATGAGTATTGAGGGAGCACATACGAAAGGCACAGAAACCGGTTCCTTTGTCTTTTCGGTGGATGGCAGAACAGTAATGACCAGAGGTGGGGATGATACGGTGAAGCGTAAGCAGGCATCTGCTATCTTATCGACCGTTGCTGATAGACATCTGAAAGTGTGGGACCTCCGCTCCTTCCGCAAACCGTTGGCGACGAAGACCAACATCACCACTCTTTATCCCACTACAAATGCTGTCTTCAGTCCGGACGAGAAATATATCATCACTGGGTCGGGCGCTACAAGCAAGGGAGGGAAAGGCAAATTATTATTTTTACGGAAGGAATCTTTGGAGCCTGTCAGAGAACTGGAGATGGATAGCACGCCAGTCAAAGTCCTTTGGCATCCCAAAATCAACCAGGTTTGGGCGCATTACGCATCATATTTCATGTACGAATAATTTATGAAATTACAGATTTTGGTGGGGCAGGCAAACGGCCAAGTGTCTTGCCTTTATTCGCCAGAACATTCGCTGAACGGTGCAAAACTACTGGCCAACAAATCAGCTGTCAGAAGGCCGACAGTGGAGTCCATGGCGTCTGCAGAGCTGCAACCACAGATTATCACTCCACACGCACTGCCGATGTTTCGCGATGGCGAGGAGGGGAGGAGTGTCAAGAGGAAGAGAGAAAAAGAGCGATTGGATCCTCGGAAGAGCAAGCGACCAGAGTTGCCCGTCACAGGACCTGGGAAGGGTGGACGCGTCGGCGCAAGTGCGACTCAACATGTCGTCCAGAACCTATTCAGGGACACTACTCGCGATCAAGATGTAAGCGTCTTTATCCTTCTGATGGCTTTCTGATGGGGTTTGTGCTGTGCGGAGACACTTTCAATTTCGCGTTTTCTGGCGCGGTCGTTTCAGCCTTTTTCATGAGACACCGCGTGCGGTAACCTGCATGATATTTTTGATGACGTGGTCGCAGCCGGTTTCCCTTCCGATGGCGATGGCACTGTCGTCGGATTCCCCTATTTCTTGAGCATGAGTGCTGACCAAAGGTGCACACTTCATTTAGCCCCGGGAGGCATTGCTGAAGTACGCAGACGTCGCGGAGAAGGATCCTCAATGGACATCAGGTGCGTGCGGTTCTGCGCTTTTCCGTTTCCCCCAGTTGGCGTGGTTGTTGACTGAGTCTACTTTTGGAAACTTGTGGCTGTGTCGAAATTTTGTCGCGGTGGACCACGTGCCTGTGTTCTGTAATGCAGCCTGGAGACAAAACCAGCCCAAGCCGGTGTTTGCAGAGGCCGAGGAAGAGGAGGAGGGAGAAAAGGAACAATAGGGCACTGTGCTGCTGTTTGTCTGTAGCTAATAGGTAGGGATATACTGTGGAATAGCGGGGAGAAAGGAAGAATCACGTGGCCCGAGGAGAGCTTACATGAGTGATCTGAAAGAGCTAGAATTGAAACTCCGCTTGAATTGCAATACGTTGGGCCCATAAAACCTAGGTCGGACGACGCGCGCATGCGTTTCCCTCAAATCCGCTGCCCGAGCCCCCACACTTTTTAGATTCCCCTCCTCTGTGACAAATTACATAAGCAGAATATAGCATGTCCGACGCCCTTGCCGTCCACGCTGCGACCAGCGTCAACGGCATCCATCCACCCCTGGGCATCTCCACCAACACGAACGGGGCACAGCCTTCCTCGGATAACATCGACAACGGTGCGCTCAGCAGTGCTCCCGACTCTCCCGTTGTTCTTTCTCCTCCCACCGACGCTGTCTCGCCTGCAGTCAAAATAGATATCGACTACGCGCAACGCGAGTCTGATGCCCGCCATGAGCCCCTCACGTTGTCGCTCGGTAAGACAGACGATGTCTCTGTCCAGGCGCAGCTTGACACACCTGCCGATCCTGGTAAGCCTATATACTCTTGCATTTTTTTCATCTTTGGTTGACGCGGTTGCATTTCATTTCTAGCGTCGATACCTATAGCACCACCCAAGGGCACTCCGCCTCCGCCAGCCGGGCAACTACTGGAGGATGTTCGAATGGCTGAGCAAGCAACTCCAGCACTATCAGGCGAGTCACCCGTTGCAGAGGCGAATGGGAGTAGTGGTATGAATGGTGTGAAGCATGAGGAGAAGAATGGTGTCAACGGCCACGCTGCTCCTTCGTCTGCGGATGATATGAATGTAGATACACCCGTTCCTCCGTCGTCGCGACAGCCCGACGCGCACGATGCGGTATTGGACGATGCCAGTCAACCGCCGCCCGCAAAACGAGCGAGGAAGCTTTCGGATGCCGATCAAGCGTCTCTCGCTCATGTAAGCAGATATCGTCTACGTAGTGCCATGTACTTTTGTGCTGACATGCCAGAATTTGAAGTCTCCTGCTCCACCCCCGCCGACTACTGTTCTTTCTACCGCTACCGAAGACCGCTCTGCCACGCCGTCACCTTCACAGGATCGGAAGGCGACTCTGAGTCAGGCACAATACAGATTTTGTGTGTCGACAGTACGCAATTTACGGAAGCTTAAGGACGCGACACCCTTTCTTAATCCCGTTGATCCGGTGGCCCTTAACATCCCCCATTATCTGAGTATTGTAAAACATCCCATGGACTTTGCGACCATTGATCGCAAACTCGTTGCTTCTAATCCTGTGAAGCCTGATAGTAATCCGGCGAACCCTCGGTACCTTACTGCGGACGAGTTCATTGCCGACGTGCGGTTAATGTTCTCGAATGCTTACACCTTCAACGGGCCAGAACACGTTGTCACTCAAATGGGGAAGCGTGTTGAAGCTATATTCGACAAGCAGATCAAGCAATTACCACCACCCGCAGAAGAGGTAATGATTTTTACGTATGGCCCATCCTTTTCTTGAGCCCTAGTCTAATGGTGTCTTATTCGTAGCCGAAGCCTCAGGCACCGAAGAAGGCTGCGACTCCCCCTCCTCCACCGCCCCCCGCGAAAAAGGCTCCTGCTGCTCGGCGACCTTCCACTTCTCTTCCTACAATTCGCAGGTCTGATACCACGGAGACAGCTAGACCAAAGCGTGAAATACACCCTCCACCTCCGAAGGATTTGCCTTATGCTGAGCCGTCGAAGAAGATGCGGTCAGTGAGGAAAGCGAAGACGGATGACGGGACAGAGGAACAGTTAAGATATTGCGGCAAGATCCTCACGGATTTACACAAAAAGTCACTGTTTACCATTGCCAGTCCGTTCTATGAGCCGGTTGGTGAGTGATTCAGTAAATGAACCGCGTCAGAATTCTGACACAATGCAGATGCTGTCAAACTCGGGATTCCCCATTATCCCAAAATCGTGAAAAGGCCGATGGATCTGGGCACCATGAGGAAGAAGCTCGATAACCGGGAATATCCGAATGCAGCCAAGTTTAAAGAAGATTTCGCTCTCATGATTAGAAACTGCATGGCGTTCAATCCGGTTGGCACAGCCGTACATGATGCTGGGGTTGAAATCCAGCGTGTCTTTGAAGAGAAATGGTCCCATCTCCCGCCTCTGAAAGTACCAAGCGAAGACGAAGACGAGGATGAGGACGAAGACAGCGATGACGATCGCATTCGTGAGTGTCTGATTGTTTGTCCAATGTCTTGCAGTCTTTTAAATCCGCTCTTTAGGTGCTATTGCCGACCTGGAGGCTCGGATTGAGACGATGAGAGGGAATTTGGCAGCACTAAAGAATCAAGCGAAGAAGAAAGTAAAGAAGGAGAAGCGGCCTCCGAAGCGCGCTTCACCACCCGTCGCGTCGACTTCCAAGCCAAACAATCGGCCAGCCAAGCCGGTGCCCAAGAAGAAGAGTTCAAAGAAGGCCCAAATCCCCGACGACGATGTGTTGTCCTTTGACCAGAAAAAGGATCTGAGCGAGACCATTCAAAATCTTGAAGGCGAAAAGTTGGAACGAGTGATTAATATCATTCACGAAGGTGTTCCAGAAATTCGCGATGTATGTACATTGGCTTCCCGTACTCTGATGAATGCTTATCAGTTTTACAGAGTTCTGAAGAGATCGAGCTCGACATTGACCAACTTCCTGCACCAGTACTGCTTAAGCTGTACAATTTTGTAATCCGGCCGTTGAAGGCGAACAATAGCAAGCGGTCCCGAACAGGGACGGGGACGGGGACTGGCGGTTTGAAGCGGAAAAGTATGGATGAAGACGTCGAGGCCGAGAAGATTCGGCAGCTGGAGGAGAGGATGAAGATGTTCGACAAAAATGCAGTTGTCAGTTCTGGTGTAAAACACGAGAACGACAGCGAGCATTCCTCCGATGACAGTTCTTCGGACAGCTCGGGCAGCGACTCCGAATGAAGGCCTGTGTTGATTTTTCGATTTTCTCCCCGGACGCTTACCCTCCGCGATGCCGATTGCATCATTAATGATTTCTGCCTCATTCTTCCTTATTGATTGTCATCGTGCCGCATTTTTAGGCCGTCTTTTCATTCGCAATTTTTCGTATACGTCTTGCCTTTTATTGTGTCTTGCAACCGCAACTGTGTGCTTATACTACGTCGAAAGCCAATTTACTGTCACCACTGTAGCAAATTAGTTTTAGTACTTTATGAAAATATTCGATTTCCTTTTGATGATGTCTGGAGTGCACGTGATGATGACCTGAGTGATGTGTCCATTTGTGGCAACAGCGCCTTTACCGTCTCTTCGTCTGTCTGTCTGCCTGCATAGTAATAGCATAGAAAGCGGCCCTTTCCTTCGTCCGTCATCATCCTTCCCTCTTGTCTCCCTATCCGCATTGTCCTGCTCCTCTCTCGATACCATGCTTTATGACCCGTCAACCAGCCCGGCGCTTCAGGCTTGGCTCGTCAAGACCCTTGAGCCAATGTACGAATCGTTCCCCTTACTACTCCAACCAACTAATATAGCGCTCACTTACTTATCCTCTCCTAGATGCGATGCCGAACCTGACGCTCTCGCTACCTACATCATTGCACTTCTCAAGCATGATGTTCCGGAACATGACCTACGACAGGAAGTTATCAAACAACTAGACGAGTTCTTTGAAGACGGTCCGTCTGTCATGTATTCAAGTTGTATTCATTTACTGACTTTACTATTAGGTGCATCTGGTTTTGTCGATACACTCTTTGCTGCGCTCCGCTCCAAGTCGTATGTGCCGTACACCACTAGCCCTGGTTCATTCCCCGCTTCGACAGAAAAGGCTCGGGATGCTGGGATTCCTATACCACTCGATGCTCTGATTTCGCCTTCATCGACCTCACCTACAGACCGGGGTACAAAAAGGAGTCACGACGGCGATGACCGTGAAACGCGTGGTCCACCGAAGGGCCCTCGACTAAGCAATGAGGCTTATTTTGCTAGACACTCGGATGCGAATGGGCATGGGCAGGACTGGCAACGAGGTCCAATGGATGGCGGTATGCCGAATGGTTTTCCACCGCAAGGACCGAAGGTTATGCTTCCGAAGGGCGTGTGTCGTGACTATCACCGTGTGTTGAGCCCTGCATTCTCTTTTGTCATTTTTAACTGACTTCGTTTATCAGTGAAAGGCTATTGCTCGCGAGGAGTCAGATGCAAGTACAGTCATGACGAAGGCGCTTTTTCACCAAATATGTCTATGCCATTAAATGGAGGAGTCATGCCTTTCATGAATATGTATGGTGGGATGCCTTTCCCTGGTGCACCGGTGCCACCTCTGGCATACGATCCGAATGACTCGGTCATGGATATGCGACCTAGAGCTCCGTATCAGCGCCCCATTCCGACGATGCCTCGAGGTCATCAAAATCGAGAAAATGATAATGGTCAGGCGTTCCCTGGACATGGTGAACTGCCTGTTGTCCAGGACCTCACTCCAGCCGGACCGAGAGAAGAACCAACCGCGATGGACGTTACACCAACGCAAAATACAAATGCTCCTTCGACAAGTGCAGATTCCAACGTACCTCCAGATCCCACCTCCCTTTCTTCACTACAAGCCTTCAATTCGGGGCCAAATGGTGCTGCTGCAACACAAGGACCGACGCAAACTAATGGAAGGCCACAAAGAGGGTACCGACGCGGTCGTGGGGGTCGAGGAGGGACCTTCACTGGAGAGCATCAAGCCTTCGGCGGGAACGAGCAAGGCCGTAATAGTAAGACTATTGTTGTCGAGAAAATCCCAGACGACAAGCTGTCGCTTGGGGAAGTCAACAATTGGTTCAAACGTTATGGTACCGTTACCAATGTCGCTGTAGATGCACCGGGGAAGAAGGCTTTAGTGAGCTTCTCTTCACATGAGGAGGCACGCGCCGCTTGGTCTGCGGAGGAGGCGGTGTTTAATAATAGATTCGTCAAGATATTCTGGCATCGTCCGATGGAAGGCCAAGGTACGGCTGGTGCGCGTGCACTGGAGGCGTCGGCGTCGATAGTTGCAAACATGGCTGCACAGGAGAACGCTCCTGCTACGGTTGCACCTGCCGAGGTCCCTAAACCCACGGCACCGCCTGCTAACAAAGCACCTACACCCGCGTCCTCGAAGCTGACAGCTTTACAAGAAAAGCAACAATTATTGGATAAACAGATAGCAGAACAAAAGGAGCTGATGGGCAAACTTGGTAGCGCTTCTGCAGAAGAAAAGAAAGACATTATGGCGCGTTTACGAAAATTAGCTGCCGAGATGAAGACCCCTTCGGAGGATAAAACAGCACAACCACCACGACCACCACGTTCAAGGACTACATCGGAGGTTCCCGTAGATAAGGAGCGGAAAGCGAAGGAGCTGCTTGACATGGAATTGGAAGCGCACGCAAAAACAGGCGAGGAAAACTCACCAGTGGGAGGAGAGGAGACCCGCGAAAGTTTACAGGAGAAGCTCGAGAAATTACGTGCTGAGGCAAGTGCGTTGGGCCTTAGCGATACTTCGTCTCAGCCAATCTATTCTTCGTATCGTGGGGGTTTCCGCGGGAGGGGACGAGGACGTGCAAGTTTCCCAAGTTTCCGTGGTGCCATGCGAGGTGGACCGCCACGTGGGAGTATGAAACTTGATAACCGCCCGAAGGCTTTACTCGTGAAGGGTGTTGCAACTCAGGATCCGGAAGTCGTGCAGGCAGTACGTTCTTGGTATGAGGTAAGATCACTGTGCAGGTAGTTCTTTTGTCATAAACTGATTGTGTTTGACAGACTGGAGGACAATTAGCATCACTTGATGTGCATGACGATGAGTCCCTTATTGCTCGTTTCTATTCACGAGCTGCTGCGGAACAGGTGAGTATTCTCCTTGTCATCATCATATACTATTGTGTGCTCATGGTTCTGCAGGCTCTAGCAAAAGGACCCAACATCCCCTCCGCTGGCAATGTTAAACTTAGCTGGCACACCGAAACAACAGGTCCAAAACCAGTCACGGGTACTCAACAAGGTACACAAGATAAAAAATCGGCAGCGACAACTGAGGATCGACCGCCTTCACCTCGACCTGAAGAACCTACATTGGAAGAAGTTGGTTGGGGCAATGAGGATGACGACGGGATGGGCATGGGCGGCATGTTTTGATCCAGTCCGCCGTATTGCTTTTTTTTGTTGCGAGCTTAAATGTATCTTTATAAAGAGCCCCCTTGCGCATGCTGCTAGGATCATACATACAATATCTTATTAAAGCTGTCGGCAGTCCTAATTGTGTCCATCTTGTTGACTCTACTCTTGTACAGTGCATAAATGCATAAAGAAATTATTTTGCTGGCTTCGGACTGTTGATACGTCCGTTGTTTAGTATTTATTCTGGAACTTGCAGTGCAGATGAGAATTTTTTATAATTGCGTGTAATTATAAGCGAGAGCAACAAAACAACAACACAGGAAAGCTAACAGGACAGTCTAAACATAACATAACACGAAATCTACACTTCACTAGACTGCTCATAAAGAATCGCATCATCATCATCATTGACCACAAAACTCCCCATCTGATACTCATCAGGCTCACTCCCTCTCACAGGTGAAGAAGAATTCCAATCAGCAGGTTTAGGAAGGACCTGCGTCCTCCCTCCCGCAAATGCCCCAACTCTCTTGGGCCTAGTCTTGAATTGTGGGCCAGTAGAACCACCAGTACCGTTACCGTCGTTGTCTATAGTAGGTGCTTGTGTCATTAAGCTCATGCGGTATGCAGCTGTTTGGTTGTATGAGGGAGAGGCTTGAGTTTCGGGGAGTTCTTCGAGGAAACGACGGTCGGATGAGGATTCGAGCATGTCGAGGATTGAAGAGGCGTCGTCGTTCTCCCCTCCTGAGCTGACTTCTGAGCCGGAATGTTCGGCTTCAACGTCGAAGAGGGCAGGGTTGTCTGACATTTTGAGTTTGGGTTTTTTCTTCTTGGGTTGGTTGTTGTTGCGGATGTCTTGAGGTTGAGGGACAGGAGGAGGACCCATTGGTGTTCCTGGTGCTAATGGTGCAGATGGTGGTGGTGATGGTGAACGGCGTCGGACGAGACGGCGTGGTGCTTCGTTTTGCTCGACGGTTGGTGAGGAGGGGGGAGCTGCTAGTTTTCTTTTGGTGGGTCTACGGAAGGCGAATGTCGGCTCGGGGCTGGCTTGAGAACCATCGTCTACCTTTTTGTTTGTTGCAAGTACAGGTGAGCTCGGGCCAGGAATTTGCTCCGCAAGCGGTTCTGGCGAGCTAACGGTCTCGATCACGCCTAACGACTTTGCACTTCGGAAATGCACACCTCCACTGGCAGGCTTGAGTTTCTCGGAAACCAGATGCCGAGAAGTCTCTGCTTCGGAGCCGCTTTCCAGCAACCATCCAGACGTCCTTCGCTCGTGCCCTGTTTTCGCAGATGCTATCGTCGCTCCTGACGAACTCGGTCCTGATTCGGCACTGGATCTTTTGGGCTCGTCGTCCGAAGATGAAGAGGAGACTATTGCTTTCCGTTTCTTGGGTCTTTTTGGTACTGATGGTTCACTACTACTTGTTGACTCGCTTTCGCTTTTAAGCCCTTTCTGGATGTCCAAGTCATCTGAGTCGTCATCAAGACGATCAGGTATTGGGGCCTTCAGCATATCCACCAGGTTGCGTTGGCTGGGCTTGCGTTTTGTGTCATTGGACTTTTTGGATTTCTTTTTGGACTTGGAGGCACGGGCGTGCAATCCATTTGCGATTTCTTCGTCATCGCTGTCGTCCTCGAGGTCTGAATCGTCCATATCCTTCGTTTTCTTCCCCTTCTTCGCCTTCGGTCGAAGCTTGGACGCGGATACGAAACCCATGGACGCACCGAGAGGAATATTCCGATTTATGTCGTCGTTCCGTTTCCTCTTCTTTACAGTGGCTCCCTTTCCACGCGCTGGTGAATCCTTCGTGTCTGGCATGTACTTTTCGATCGGCATAGTGATCTGTAAACAAGATGGTTCGATATTATCTGGTAAGAGTCGCTCTGCATCTGTATAAAGCTCGAGCTGGTTGCCGCTGATGATTGTGTCTTGCACGTCTGCATAATTCTCCTTGGACTTGTCCCAGTTCCTTTCTTCTCTCTCTTCGGCGAGCAAGACGTCAACATATCCAGTTCTCTTGCGCCCTGTTCGACCTACACGTTGCAGCTAGGAAGGAAATGTTGAATATTGATGCTAGTATAATACAAGTTAATACTTACCATTTGGATAGAACTCTTTGAGGAATCGTAGCAAATGATCCTATCGATCTCCCCAATATCCAAGCCCTCTTCGCCAACAGAAGTCGAAACAAGGATGTTATATTCTCCATCCTTGAACTTTTGTATTGTCTGCAGCAGAAATGAGTATATGAGCTCCTCAAGTAATGAAGAATCCTGACCTCAAGTTGCTTCGCCTGTGCCAATCCCTTTTTGCCCTTCTTGTCTATCCCTTGCCCAACAAAACGCGTCGCCCGAAGCATAGGTTTGTACTGATCCAATACATCGACCACTTCATCGATAACCTCCCTCAGCCCGACGAAGATCATGACTTTCGTGCTCGAAGACGCAGCCTCAGTGCTCTCTCCAGGTGCAGGCGTTTCTGGGTTACTCGGTGGAGTATTGAAGTGATCCATGATAATTTCAACTAGAGCCTTCATTTTCGGATGAGGTGCAAAACCCAATGCTTGTTGGCGCTCGCATTCCTCCATGAGCTTGATGAAGTCCGGATTTCTGAGGAGATTCACTTCCTTGTCATCGTTTTTCTCGCCACTCTTCAAGTTCTCCTTAAGGTCCTTCAGCGAACGATAGCAAACAGAAACGCTTGATTCCATCTAAAGGTACATTAGTTAGACGAAGCAAAAGTAGATATGTGAAACCCTTACCAAGTTCCCCATCGCCCTCGCTAGGCTACCGAGTACGCGAAGGTAGGAAAACATCCACCTGGCTTTGGCTGACTTGCTAGTTGCAAGCTTCTGCGAGCCCGCCACGCACGAATAAGGGTGGAGCGACATGGCATTTCTGGCATATACAATGCCTGCTTTTCGAGCTCTGTCTAGGAGTGGCTGATCAACAGTTATGGGTCAAATTCTTAGAAAAGAGACGATGATTGCTTACATCAGTGATTTTGCACAACAGTCGCTGAATCGTAAGAACCGATTCGCCCATCTTTATCACACGTACTTGAATTTCCTATGAAAACATTAGATAATTAGTCACAGTAATGGCAAGTCCCAACATGTCCCCCACCTTTTTGAAGATGTATCGCTGAAGGTCGAAGCTTGATTCATTCCTAATCTCAATGTGACTTATATGCAGCGAATCAACAATTGCTTGCACAGCTTCGGGATTATTGCCTGGCGTCGCAGTAAGCGCGAGAATACGAAAGTGTGGATTCTTGGCCATCATGTACCGCACGACTTGAGCATATGCGTAATCACCAGTTCCCCTGTGAGCCTCGTCTAAAATGCAATAGTCTGAGGGAACGTGGGTTGGCTGCAAATCGCGAACTGCATACCTATCACCAATAGTACGATGTCAAGAGGATCTGCAAGGCCTGAAACCAAGTCATTTACCAGAGTCTGAGGAGTCATGTATATCACACGTTTCTGTGCCCACTAGGGTCATAACAAAAGGTATTAAAGCTCTACAAAAAGTAAGCCGAGGAGAAAAATATATGTACGTACAGCATAACTCCTCTTATGCTTCTGCACTTCTCCGGTCAACAAGGCAGCGTCGCTACCCGGTATTCCGCAAACATCATGACAGGCAGTTACTTGTTGTGCAACAAGAGGTTTTGTGGGGGCTACGAAGACGATTTTACCGTCAGGAAACCACCTGTAATCTAGATTGCAAAATTTGTAGAGTCATCTAACAAAGATAAATGCATCCTCACAGTTGAGCATCACAACCCCAGCTATGAACGTCTTCCCTAACCCAGTTGGTAAGGCCACCAAGGTGTTCTGGAAGAGACACTTCTTTGCAATATTGAATTGGTAGTCTCTTCGCGGCCGATTCAACGGAAACACCCAGTCTTTAGCGTTCAACAAGTCTGGTTTAAGTTTCATCGGAGGCGGCTAATAGAAGATATCTGAGAAATGGCGTCTGACTTGTAACACGGTACTCACTGGACTAGCGAGTTCAGGAAAGGGCATGTTTTGTTTAGTCGAGTAGCCATAGCCAAAGTACGCAGTTGAAACGAATATACGTACCCAACTATGAATATGGATCAGTCGACGTAAGACGTACAGCAAAGCGGCTCACCATCAACGTAAGGCGAAGGGAATTGCTCAAACTCCATTTCTTCGCCATTAAAGTCATCGTCAATATTTTCACCGCCAGGAACACTCTTTTCTTTCTCCTTCTCCTTCCCCTTCCCCTTCCCCTTCCCCTTCCCTTTCTTCTTGGTTGAACGGAAGCCTGTCTCCGAAAAGCCAGTACGATCCCAAGTTTTAGCTTTCTGCTCGCCGTTTCCTGCCGACTTCGTCCTCGAGAACGACCTCTTCGGCTGTGACTTCTCAATAGGAGAATTAGGAAGCGTTCGCCCATCCAGTGTCGTTTGACGCGTACGGCTAGGCCCAGCTACGGGCTGTGCCTTGCCTGCATAAGAATCCGCAATGAAGGCATCAAGTCTGTCGAGTTCTTCTGCATCAACATCAAACGAGCCATCGAATTCATCAGAAGATGGATGATTTCGAAGTGCTGGTTTAAATCTAGGACCAGCAGACGGCACAGGTACATTTGAAGTTGCATTCGAAGTTGCATTCGCAACAGGAGCTGGTCGAGCTGGTTTCGACACTGGCTGTTGGCTTGCGGCTTCTATCGCATCCAATTCCTGGAGGAAAGCAAAGTCCGCAAATTCGTCATCGTCTATATCGAAGCTGTCAGACATTGTTGACTACGAAGCTCAGCTAAAGTGAATGAAGGACATGGGTAACCAGTGCGACTCTGAGCCCATTACCTAGACGCGTCTCCTGTCCTGGGCGGCGATCCAAAATCAAGACGCGTGGTCACGTGTGTGTGTGACACCTGCATTAACGAACGCCCGACTTGCTCATTTCTCCCTTCCCTTGAAACTCAACTAATAGTACCACGATGTCTGCCAGCACGATTGCTCGCTGGAACGCAATTTCAATGTCAAGGGAGCCTGAGCCCGCTCCCTCTCACAAGGTATTCTCCGATCATTTCTCTGACGCCCGTTCCGCGTAACTACCACACGCACTCCGCTCTCGCAGCGATCCAGGTCAGTCGATGAAGACGATAGTTCAGAGGACAATGTCTCCCTCGTCTCACGTTCACCTTCTCCGCAACCTGATGGAGATGTGGAGATGAAGGATGTGTATTCTTATGATGAACATGTCCCTGGCGTGGCACGAGAGGTTATAACTGTTGAGACAAGAATTAAGAATACGAACAAGGGTTTCGCCATGCTTGCGAAAATGGGCTGGACAGAAGGCACTCCACTAGGCATTTCCGGTGATGGTATGCTACTCAGATGTTTGTTTACATTATTCCGACCAAGCTAACCGGAACTTTTTGTTGATGTAGGTCGCATAGATCCAGTCCCTTTCTCGGTTAAACAGGATTCTACTGGTCTAGGAAAAGTCACTCAAGATTTCCGGATGATCGAGACGACAGTCTCTCAGCGGAGAAATCTTGATTCTGAACGCATGCGATCTGAAACAGCCGAGCAACGGCAAGAACGCGAGGCAAGTCTGTGGCAAAGTCTTCGTGATATTATTTTATTCATCGTTTGGCGTGTTTTCCTATTCTATCCGATAAATAGGCGGCGGTTGCACAAAAAGCAGCCGTTCAGTCTGAACTTTCAAATGTTTTGCGCCCATTCTACTGTGAGCTATGTGACAAACAGGTAAGATCAACGTCCTACTCCTGCTTTTACTCGTCAAACAAATCCCCTTGCAAGTTCAAGAACGTCGCACAGTACGACGAGCATACGAATTCGTATGCGCACCACCATCGTGCCCGGGCGCGTGACATGAACGCAAACCATCCAGTAAAGGCGGGCGGGCGCGAAGAAGCCGAACGACGAAAGGAGAAGGAACGTAAGCGTGAGGAGAAGGAGCTTCGTAAACTTGCAAAGGCTGCTGGGATAAAGATTAGTGCTCCTCCAGTTGCAGGCACATCCATTGCTGCAGAAAATAAGGCCGAGCCTAAGGGATTCAAGAAAAGCGGTTGGGCAAGCGTTGGCGATACTTCAGTCCCTGCAACTACTCCATCGGGTGGTTGGGCACGAGCGTCAGGCGCACCTCTTGCTCCTCCTGAGAATCCGCCGCCCCCGCCCCCACCTTCGTCGGGTCCCGCCCCATCACCACTATCAGCTGCGCCAAATAATGGCTTCCGGTCTGGTGGTTGGTCAACATTGGCGACGTCCTCCGTAGAGATTCCATCTAGTGTGAACAATGGCGGATGGACCAGCATGAGTGCAACTCCGGCTCTGTCTGCTCCTATACCAGCAGCTCCTTCAGGTCCTCCCCCGCCCCCGCCTTCTAATCTACCCCCGCCCCCGCCGCCTCAATCATTCCCTCCACTACTACCTTCAAACCCAACCAAGTCAGAAGCACCGTCATTGCCTAACCCCTCTCATAGCCAACCGTCTATTCCAGGCTCAGGCAAATGGGACGTCATACCTCCAACAGACTCAACTAATCCTCCACCGCCGCTCCCGCCTTCGCACACTCAATCTCCGCTTCAACCAAGCAGTACAAGTTCGAAATCGAGGCACAAGCAGAAGTCAACATTCGATGAGGCAGCAACCGCACAATCTCGTGGGAACTGGCAGAACTTTCAGAAGATGCGTGGTCGACGTTAAACATATGTACTTCCATGAATTGCTCGGAAGAATTTGGATTCGTCTGGTTGAAGTTCTGTGAACTGACCGTATATGGAAAGCCGAGGCATTGATTGACCTCAACACAAACGACATTGGTGACATTGCGTTGCATGGGACGGAACCTCATTGAATTTTCGCTGGCATCTTCTTCAGTTACTGATTAGCGGTCTGTAGCTCTGTCGTTTTGTGCATTGAATCGAAAAGTTCCAGTGCCTGTTTGCTTCAGTTCACGCGAATTTTCAAATAAAAATGCATCTTTTTAAAATTATTTTTGAATTGATAAGATAAACAGTATAAAAATCTGACACTATGCCACCATCCAAAGGTGCTCATAATGCGCAAGAGAACCAGTGACGAGTTGCTCAAGGGATGTAGCAGGCTACATAGAGTAAGCTCTTTGCAAGAATTCCGTTGCAATCAATTTGACAAACCAGATTGCCCAAACACCAGAATATCCAACCGCCTGTTCACATGCGAAATTTGGACCAAGAGACCTGCACCGTCTCCGACAGGGCGACAATTATTTCACGTCGAGACCACCCTCGTTGTAACTGAGTTCCAGGGGCATCATGCCATAACAGCCGCACAAAAAGTCAGACCACTCCGCTCTTGTCCTGTGTCCAATTGCAAGCACGGACACATCCCCGAGCCAGGGCGTTTGCCAGCGAAACGTTCCGATATCAATAAGAGAAGCCCTGACTCGGAGAATGGGGCACATGTGGGTTGTCAGATGGGGATGACATCCGCCAATAGTTCGCAGCGATGGTGATGGCGAGGGCCGAGAAGTCCGATATCGGAATGGCGTGGGAATGGCAACAGCTTTGATGCTTGCTGGCAGAGGAGGCGATGGAGAGAGATGGATGGGGAGGAGAGGTGGGAGGGCAGTGCGCAAGGGGCGCATTGCACTCGCTGGTGATCATGAGTTCCAGCCAGTGGAGACGATACATCTCCAAGGTAGAGAGGAGTAGAGACCAAGACGATGAAAAGGCTTGAAAGTCGGAGCGAGGTGAGCCAGACGCGAGGATATAACACTTACTGATTCTTGAAGTGAGACTCATGAAGCCGTCATACTGAATATACGGGGGGTGCATAGACGGGTGGGATTGAAAAGTAGAACCAACCTGAAACTGGCGTCGAAGTTCAAGAATGGGCTACAAGAGGCGAGGTAAACGGGCTGTACGAATGAAGGGCGATAGGAAGGGGCAGAATTTGTCTGCGAAGTTGATGAACAGGCGCCTCAAGACATCGCGCATTGAAGGCAGGACAAAAACGAAGACAGCTGCAAGACAGGGAGAGTCAAGTCACCGCAGTACCGTCATGAATGGATAAACAAAAAGTATATGAGGTGAGGAGAAAAGCGAGGGTATGTCGAGGAGGTGACGGCAGGAGACAGGAGGTGCAGAGAGAGCGGACGAGACAAATATGCGAAAGTATGACCTGAGAGGCATGCCTTATAACGGGGTAGGAGTGTTATGAGCTATTTGTGCGAGTCGGCATTTTGCGATTGGACAGAGTCCGAATGAGACCCTAGACAGTGCTGACTGTGTCGCGATATCGTAATCACGATATTATTGTGCGTGCGAAAGGATCGAGACCGCGGTCATCAGCGTGTCCCGAAAAGAAGTGATGACGATTAGTGTGCATACCGCGTGCGAGGTGGAAGAGGTTCGAGGCAGAGAAGCACAGAGATAGACGTAGGTTGTAAACGTGCTTTTGGCGGGAAGACTTACTCTTCTCGTTTGATGACGCATTCCCAGTCTTTTCGGCTATACTGCGCCCTGACGGACGGCGGGCTCACCCCGTCGGGCCGCGCACAACTGACATTGCCATGCCAATCGGCGAGTGTGCTCGGGCGATGACGCAACAGAGGCCAGCGACGCGGGACGAGGACGGGGGACGGGGACATGCGCTGGCGGACGAGCCCTGTTGCCGGGCGAGGGCGTGGTCGGATTAGTTAGTGGGGTTGGCAGCACGGAACGTGTACCGTGGACGTCTAGATGAGGAATATTTTGTGTTTTGAATTGAATTGGACCGCGTGAGCGATATGGTGGAGAGAGGTAGCGCGCATCTGAGTGTCTAGACTGCCCTGCTGACGTCAACTATCGCAGCCCAGTCATCCCCCCTCATAAACCCTTCCCATCCATCTATAACGCTATATATCCCTTATTATTTCGTCTTCCAGTCCTCCCCGTACCTCATCATGTCTTCCCCGACCTCCGACGCCTCCTCCTCCCCTACCCGCTCCCTCGACGGCGGTGATGACAGCCGCGAGCAGACAACAAAGGAGCGCCGCCGTGAGCGTAACAGGCTTGCAGCCCAGAAGCACCGTCTTCGCAGGAACGAGCGCATGAGCCAGCTCGAACAACAGGTCCTTGAGCTCCAGCAGGAGAAGTCCCAGCTTGTTGCCCAGCTCGACGGTATCAATGCCCCTGCACATGCAGCTGCCTCTGTAGCAGGAGCGCCGATCCCCACCTCTGCCTCCGGAACACACCCAATCGATCCGGACCTCCGTCGTGATCTGGGCTTCGGCTCTGACCTCGATCCCCCACCTCGCACCAAGCGTCCCCGCACTATGGCGGCGACGTCTGCTGACCGCGACCTACCCCATGCGCACCCACAGCTCTACCAGGACACAATTCGGCGCATGGAGGAGCGAATCCTCGAGCTCGAGCGTTGGTCCGAGGACCTCAACGGCGATCTCACCGACGCGCTGGACTCCGAGTCGCACCTCAAGCATGAACTGTCACATGCTCTCCATTCTGTAGATTCACATGCGCGTCGTCTCGCCGACGCGCTGCACCAGCTCGAGACAGAAAGAGCCCGTGCAGCTCGCGAGCTCGCCGACATGACTGCCGCACGCGACGCGGAGGCTACTTCAGCACGTACGTTGCGTGATGCGAACGCCGGTCTACGGGAGAGCGTCGAAGCAGCAGAAGTGACGCTTGATCTGCAACGCGTTGAGAATGAGCGGCTGCGTGACCGACTAGAAGAACATGACGCCCGCGCTGCACGGGCCGCATCCCGACTTGAGGACGAGTTGCGGGAGACACGACTTGTGCTTGACGAGGTGCAGATGGAGAATAGACGGCTACGCAAGTTACTGCGTGAGCAGGACGCGCTTGAAGATGCGTCCCTTTCTTCCCGACTAGAGGCACGCGAACATGAGCGACGTGAACGTGACCGCCTCTACGCCCGCTCGCCTTCAAATTTGACAATATCGCCTCCGCGATGTTGATTTGTACGGACGCTCCGTCTGATCCTCCAGCTTATGCAGGCCGAACAACAGACGAACGCTCATGCCGGTCATGTAAATGTACTTATTTGTTCTCGTCTGTACCACCACCCAGCATCGACACCTCCAACCGACACCGACTCGCATCATCAACACTCAAATGCTTCCCGCTTTCGACGCTGTCATCTTGACATTGCCTCATCTTCCCTTCTGGACCATCAAAATCCCTTGTATTATTTTACTTATCATATTCTCCGTTCTCGTTTGTCTCTTTTGTTCTGCGTTCTTCCTTTTCTTTTGCTCTTTGCTCTCATTCCCCACCCATGACTGGCTGACCTGCCGGACCTCCCAAAAAAAAGCTTCGATTCGAGTCATACAGTGAACTCTCTGGGATAGTAGCAGCAGTATTATTGATTCATTTCGCCGCCAAGCTGATGGGTAGACTATTCAGATATGGAGCGCCACTTCGGATATCATACGTGCATCTATTTACATTTGTTCCGACCCGCCATTGCTTCGAACCCTACATCGTATATCGCATGCTGTAAATTCACAAGGAGAAACTTGCACCACACCCTCCGGGACGTCTCCGTTGTACAGAAAAAGTAACGAGGGAAAAAATTAACATTGGAGCAGCGACGCTATGCCATATATGCTACGGGCGTGGGGATGGCTTAGGGGTCAGATGACTGGAAGTGACGCACTTGCGAAACGGGTTCGCGAAGAATCGTAGATTGAACCCGCGGAGCTGATGTGATGACGAAAAGTGTGCGTATCCAGATTCAAGATAGCCGCCCGCCCCTCGATAAGCCTGGGTCGAGACAGCCTTGTTCACGGCCGACGAAATGCGATCTCTTCCAGAGGGGCATCCCGCAATGGTTGCTTACGACACGGTCTCGACTCTTGCGTGTGCGCGATAAGCAGGCCGTATTCATACACATGAGCATCTGCATTAACTGTGACCTTTATCCGTGCACCATATGCAATACAAATTATACAACTCGTGCTTCGTCTCCCCAGTCCCCACCCCAGTGATAAAAAACACGCGAACAGACCAGATCCAGACTCAGCCGGAGAGCCGACGATAGATAGCGCAATTTATTTAATGAAAAGAAAAGAGTTTGATAACCTGCGAATGGAGATGGATGCAATTGAAATCAGAGGTCCCCATGGCGTGACCTCGGTGCCCTCTCCACTCCACCTCGACACGCAACACATCGAGGCAGATGACTCGCGATACCCACTTGATCGACCGAATCGAGCTGGCTGTCTCTGAACAGTATTTCCGAATGCAAGTCCGGGGGTCAGAATATCCGAGGGGCAGGAGGCGCAGAAAAAGATCGCAATATGAACACGAGGCACGTTGTGTACAGCTTCGCGTGCCCCATGTGCAGCTGCGATGACGATGACGCTGGTTGATGACGGATGACGGGAGTGGCATGAGAACGGAAGTCGACGGAATAAGCAAATTAAACCGAAGAGGAAGCTAAACGGGAGAAACGTTAACGTGATGTCCTTCATTTGGCTTTGAATACATTTTTGTATTGTGTGTCTCAACCCACATCATGTGTAAACCGCCTCTAACTTATTCCTATTCTATTCTATACTTTGCGGTTAGTATAGAAAACTAGTATTGTTCGCCGCCTTCCCCAAATTTGCCTTGCCCTGACGCTATTCAATGCACTCATGATTAGTCCTTTCGTCATCATCGAAATGATACTATTACCACATCCCGCAGCAGGAATAACTTCCGCAAAAACAGAGCATTTGAACATCGGTAACATAGGATATAGCCTCACAATGGACACCGTCAGCAGACTCAGCACCACATATCAGTTTTTTAGACAGATATCCAATTCACAGCCCTTTTCCAAGCTGGCTCGTCGAAATTCTTTTACAGAACAAACCTGCACATTTACTTTAGCTCCCATTAGAGTTGCTTATTAGTCCCCCCTAACCTAATGCACTCCTTCCAGGCTACTAGTGTACAAAAGGCGACTGGTGGTTAAGATAAACAACTAGTTATTGCACTAACAACAATATAATAAAGCTCGCAAAGTCGAAGCAACGACCTACCTCCAGATTGGAGACAACAGAACCTATGTTGACCTGCACACGGTGGACAGTGACGATTTGAATCTTCCAGCCTCTCGTTGAAACACAGTATAAGAGCAAATGCTTCCGCTGTTGCAATAGCCACTTGCAAAGGGATTGAAGTAACGACGGTTAGATGCTCCAGCTTTTAAATACTGCTAGGTAAAATCACTGTTAAAGATCGTGTTCTCTGAGAAAACTTCTTCTGTTTGTCCCAGTATATCCACAGAATAAACCGGAGTATCATTCTAACGTAAACTGCGAACGTCATATCGGGAGTAAATATCCTTCGCGAAAGAGTGCCGTATATATTCCTTGCCGTAGTTAATTACTGCGACACACACGCTGCTGACGTTTAGCGAAGCCGGAAGGAACAACAGACTCTTCCTATGACGATTCACCGCCGTAGACATGCGGCATATGCCATTACGAACCACCTCAATCTGCTTCGTCGCTGCAATCCCCCATGCCGAGTGGGAACAAAGTTTGATATTGCGACATGCGCGGTGCATGACGTGTGCGGAAAAACGCCCCGTCCTCTTCTCTTCAATTCTGAACTTCGTCCCTCTCTCCTGCAAAGGTCCGCAGCGCGTAGGAGCTAAGCGCAGCAATAGCGACATTCGTCATCTGCCTCCGCTTAGCGTTCCGGATCTCTGCCTTCCGTTGAGGAAGTCGTCCGCGATGACAAGCCTCGCACTTCTCCTTCCGGCTCGGGCGAAGACGTCGTTCTCGAGCCTTCCTTGCTCGAACTGACCTCGTCCTCCGCGGACGCTTGCACACCGAATTCGGGAAAGAGCGTTAGGACGATCAGCTCGAGTAGGAACAGGATAAGATGCACGTTGCATGCTGCAGACGAAAGCGGTTCGAGGGCATCCTCAATTGTCGTTCGGCTCGCTTGACCCGGACCCAAGACAATGCTCGAGATAAAGGCTGTCGCTATAGGTTAGCGTATGTCCTTACTAACTGATAAAGTTGAACCTACAGGGAATTTTTACCTCGATCTGGCGAATAAGCTCTTCCTTTATGACGGCCTGTTCCTCCAGAGGTGGAAAAACTGGAGGAGGACCCGGGTAACCGTTAGGGAAAAGGTTTTGCTTAGATAACTTTACTATCGTAATGACTCGCTGCTCTGTCATGACATGTGCGTGTAGCATATAAACCAAGAATCTGTAAGTTACCAAAGGGTGTTAATTGTACTGAACGAGCACCGACGCGTTTGCTTACTTGTCCGCAAAATCTTCAATATTCTTCAAGATAGATTCAACAATGTTGAATACGGCAGTAGCAGTCGCGCGAGTCCTCACATTGAGGATCTCGGACACGCATCTCACAAGATTGAATGAGAACTCGTGAGGGTGCTTTGTTTTCGGCAGTTTCGGCGCCGCATGGACGTGCTTTACTACACCTAGGGCTTGCTTGTACCAATTGATTAGTGCCAAGCACAGACCGGATAAGTACTGAACCGTTGAGAGAACGAATATGACCGCAGAGTGGAATGATAAATTAGACGAGCGCTTTTGAGGTTGTTCGGCTTCCTGATTTGAATGCACAGTTACTGCATCTAGGACGAAGCACGAGACATTTATTTTTAGAAGGGTCGCACCTTTGTCAAGCTGGCAACCGCATCCTTATGACCAGAACGCAGCTGGTCCAACATCTGCTTGTGTATGAACCACGGCTGGCTGAGCATCGGGACAACATCCTTGAGAATCACCTTGGCGATCACTTCTCGGATTATTGTCCGCTCGGCGTCGGATTCCTGGTCTTCCATGGGCAGGCAAGCCTGCAGAATGAGGTCTAACAGATGTCGAATATATGATGCGTCGATGTTCCCATCGGCATCAATGCCCATATGACTCTGATGCTGGTGGAATAACGACTCGAGCGGCGCGGACCCGCCTGACGCGTATGCAGAACCGACTTTTGATGCGGCGGCACGATAGTCTGCATAATGCTGCTCAACTACTGTCGGTACTGCGCCATATACGAGTTGAGCGATGCCAGCTGCTTCGAGGCGGGATACAAGCACACGAATGACCTCGACAATGACCGACGCGACATGTGGAATGAACTCGCTATCGTAGCGGGTAATCTTGGACCACCACGGTGTTATGTATGCACGGAGTGCAAGAGCAATAAAGTCGTAGAGCTCTGCGTTGAGTTCGGGTGACGCACGGGGAAGAATGGGCGGAGGGGCCACTGTGGGAGAGAGGTCGGGGAACAGGAGGCGGCGGTAGAGGGGTACGCCCGCCGCCTTGGTTGAGGACTTGGAATGCAAGCTTGACATAGCGAGCTCTACTGTTAAACCGGCATTAAACCGAGCCGTGCATTGCTAGCGTCGTTGTCCGCGACGGGCAGCACGGATGCTGTCTGCGACTCCTCTGAACTGAACGCAACTCAGGTTGATTGAACATGCTTTGATGGTGTCGATCCGCTGTGATCGACAAGTTGCTAATTATGGCTGGTCGAGGTGCCTGCCTCACCATCCATCTTCATAAAGATCATTCCTCTCCACTCCCTTTTTCGCCTCGCACTCATCGTATACCCTCCCCCATCTCAGGCTCACCCCGCGCGCACAGCGCCCACATTCTTTTTCACTCACACTCTTTTATTATTATTTATCAGCAGTGCAGAAACAAACCGGCATCACGAGATGGCCCCAGTATCCGACGACGATGATTCCTCGCTACCCATCCCAGCTATTGCTGCTTGTGCAGCCGTCGGATGCATCATTTTTATCTTCCTAGTGGTCCGTATTGGGATGTGCATCCACCGACGGCGCAAATTCAAGCCTGTTCCACTCCCGCCAGCGCGCCCTCTTAGCGCGATACACACGTTGCCATGGAACGCGAACGCAAGCGCAAGCAAAGTGAACCTATCCTCTCCATCATTATCTCCAACTGCATACCATCCCGACCTGCTCATAGCGCAGAATAAGTCCTTTAACGGAAGCGTATACAGGCAATACAGTCAGTCGACATTGAACGTTACAGAGGAGATGCCTTTGCGCCAGCCTCCCAGCCCTGTCACTCCGGTTACCTCACCTGTCGCCGATGCACAACTCATCCCCCCTCAACCGTCGTTCTTTGTTTCGCAAGAGAATAAGGGTGATCGGTCATCCATACAACTCTCGCTATATTCTGCCACCGACGAATCCGATGGTTTCTCGTACCCGCCGCAGCGGTCCCAGAGCGCAATAGCTTTCCCTATCGCTGGATCTTCGGACGAATCAACTTCATCTCGGCCAAATTATCCTTCCGTTATGAACCTCCCGACACCTAATTCCTCCCCTCGAACGTCCATTTCAAGGTCGCGTCGTCTATCCGTGGCCGCCTCGGTAACATCTATGCAAACAACGCGAAGCATGCGCAGTACCCGCTCTATGTCGACTGTCCGTGGTCCACCTCATAGACCGTATAGTCGTGTGGATATTGTTCTTCCTGCGCCTCTTGCACCGCACACCCACCCGTATTACTTACGTGAGATGAATGAAGGGGGTTATGACACGGCTGGAAGCAATCGGCAGAGCGTTTGTGATCCTTGGTTAAGGATCGGTCGAGAAAATACGTCGACAAATTTAGCTTCTCGTCAGTCGAGTAGTAGGGAGAGGTCAAGGCCTAGATACCTTAGCGCCGAAGCGCAAACAGGTTCGTAGATTCAAATAATTTGGAATATACAGTGCACTGTTACTTATTTGATATTAATTTTAGCTCCTCGACCTCGTCCGTACCGACAATCCGTCTCGTCAATATCAAGTATCACAACAAACAACACAAACCTCACAAATCCCTATCTTAACACATCCAGACGCTCGTCCTCCATCTCCTCTCGCTCAAGCTCCCTCCGGCAGAAGCCCTCACTTGATATGTCGCAGATCCCTCCAGTCCCGCGCGTACCATCCATATACTACAGCCCAAACTCAAGCCCAAACTCGAATCCCAACTCACGGCCATCATCTTCTCACCCCTCACCGGTACTCGCGTTGTCCGATTCGATAACAGGGAACTGCAAACTCCGTTGGTTAGAGAGTGGTTCCACGATTACAGATAAGACGGCACTTTCGAATAGCGAGAGCTTAGCGCAGTCCGTTACGCCGAGTATTGTTGAGTCGAGTACACAGGAGTCAATATCAGCACAAGCGTATTAGCTCTATGACTGTAGGTATCTGTCGGACTTAGAGGATCTGCGTTGATTGGAAGAATGTATCATTTGCATAGGTTTATATCTCGTCAGTTGCATAGACACCACGGAAATGGACATTTTTAAAGCTATTGAGTGAAATACCAATGCATACAAGCAAAGACAAGCGAGCATAAAAAACAAATAAATTTGACTCGGCATTGCTACTCTGAACGGCTATCGTACACCATCCCCAGAGATTGTTTATTTACAAAAAACCGTCTAAGATTAGAGCAAAGAAAGAGAACAAGAAGATAAACAGATGAACGAAGTATCATAAGATCGCCCAAAGCAACTTTCTTCCATTTTTCTGTTTTAATTTTGCTTTCTTTCAAAGTTTGAATTCCGATCGCTGGAACTCCACCTTTGCACTAGCTGCGTCGTCGACGAACCAGTACAACTGACCAGGGGCGGCAGGACGGACGCGAGATGCCGGGAGACCTTCTTCAGGTTTATCGAGGGCGGTGTGAAGGATTTCAGCTTTTCCTTCGCCTGCAGCGACGAACACGACGCGTGCGGCGTGGTTGATAACGAGGAACGTCAGCGTGATACGCCTTGGAGGTGGCTTCGGAGAATCTTCAATCCATGCGACCCAGCGGTCCTCTTCGGAAAGGAGCTCATGTCCCGGGAAGAGTGACGCAGTATGACCATCGGGACCCATGCCAAGGAGGATAAGATCGAAGACTGGGTAACGTGCGGAGTCTTTCATGGCGAATTCACGGATGAGTTCCTGCTCGTAAGCATCCGATAGCTCGTCGAGGTCATCGAGTAAGGATGTATCAATTGGGTGGATGTTCTCCTCTGGAATGGGTACCTTTGAGAAGAGCTCGTCCATACAGAGTTTGTGGTTTGAATCCGGGTCCTCGAGAGCGACTGCGCGTTCGTCAGCGTAGTATACGTGCCTGTAATGAACAAGTGCATACAATCATGTATCAGTCAACATGAGCACTGATTAGCATAAAACAGGAAGATACAGACCATAGATCCCATTTAACTCCAGGTTTCCCAATGAGACCGTTAAGTTGCTTTGGCAGGGAACCGCCAGAGATGGCAAGAGTGAACCTTCCTTTCTTCTCAATGGCGTCCTTCTGGGTCTTGATGACGAACTGGGCAAGCGATTCGACGAGCGCGTCGCTCGACGGAAAAGAGTACAGTATGGGATCTAATGGAGGTCCAAATACCATGACTACTGGAAACTGAGTCGGTGAATACTGTGGTGGCAGGAAAGGGGAGGGAAGAATGAGACGTCGGATGGTGGCCTCAAGAACGACTGATAGTGTCGCACGCGGATGACCTCATCTGTCTGATCGCCTCGTCTTTCCGTCATCACCTGAACAACCAAGTAATGCACGTAATTATTGCAATTGGAGCTCTTTCGTGTTACTATCATCATTTCAGGTTTCTGTCTGCACTGCTCTTTGCAATAATATCTGTAGTTACTGTAATAAACCGCCACTCATTGTTTGTCCATGACAAACCGGGCCGTACGCGACGCCGATCATTTAGCAAATATTGAAATATTTATCGGCCGAGTCACCAGCATTTACACGCTACAATTTCCTCCACCCTCAACTCACCTCTTTCATCTATTCTTGCTAGCGGTCAATATGGCGTTCACGATCCTCCGAGCAACGCGTCGCGCGTCATGCTTACCGTCTCTCTCGTCTTCTCTCTATCGACGACGGTTATTGAGCGTTTCTGCTGTTCTTCGCAACTCTAATGTTACGCTGGATCCTATGACGGGCGAGCTCACGTCCCTCCCCGACATTGAGGTGCTTCCAATACCGCACTTTTTCCTGGAAGAAAGGACGACTAAGTCTAAGAATTGTTATGCTAGCCTGCTCGATTAAAGTTTATCAAGAACACGGAACCGCGCCCGCCGCCGCCTTCTTCCAGTCTCGTTTTCGGCCAAATCTTCGTATGTCTGTTCGTCATCTTCATGTCGCCCAAACTGGTTGATTAACTATCTTGTGAATGTAGACGGATCATATGCTCACCATCCCATGGTCCGCAAATAGTGGTTGGGATGCACCTAAGATACAGCCGTGTGAGCGGAACATAATTTTTGTTCCGGACGTAAAAGTTGACACGAGGTTATTGCCAAATAACAGACTCGTCTTTACAGCTAGATCCGAGTTGCACTGTATTTCACTATGCACAAACATTATTCGAAGGGATGAAAGCATATCGGGACGAGAATGGCAAAGTCACGCTCTTCCGACCAGACATGAATATGAAGCGTATGAATACTAGTGCTAAACGTATAGCGTTACCAGTACGTATTCCTTACTTTTTGTCATGGAATTAGCAAGACTATTGTTATTATTTAATTCCTGTAGACTTTCAATGGCGATGCACTGCTCGAACTCATCAAGGAGCTTATTCGCGCCGACAAGCACTGGATCCCACGTGAACCGGGATACAGTCTATACGTCCGACCCACACTCAGTGCGCTCTCTACACCATTTTTGTACTTTGTCCTCTTATTAAATATATATTGTCTTCACTACTATAGTTGGAACACAGAAAGCCATCGGCGTCGGCCCACCAAACGAAGCACTTCTCTTCGTAATCTGCAGCCCCGTAGGTCCATACTACCCACAGGGATTCAAACCTATCGCCTTGTACGGAACGACAGAGTACATTCGTGCCGCTCCCGGTGGTACGTCTCCCCCTTTCTCCCTTCTTCCGTTTACCTTTAGATGTGTTGATGTATTGATGTGGGGATGCGTTGAACTTGAAGGTACCGGAGGTTATAAACTCGGAGCGAACTATGCACCGGGTGTCGTACCCCAGAAAGAGGCGGCCCATAAGGGATACGCACAGAATTTGTGGCTTCATGGGCCGGAGCATTACTTGACGGAGGTGAGCTCAATTACAGAGATATTTTTAGCGGACTCTGATTATATTGGTAATAATTGACAAGGTTGGGACAATGAACATGTTTGTGGTCTTCAAGAAAGATGATGGAGGTAAGAATGGATAATCCCAGGTTTTCTCCTGAAACAGTGCATTGATGTAATTTTCTCTTTGCAGCCCTTGAACTCGTCACCCCACCACTAGACGGGATGATCCTCCCAGGCGTAACACGCGACTCCGTACTCACCCTCGCCCGAGACCACGTCTCAGGAAAGACCAAACTCTCCGGTCTCCCCTCCAACCTCATCGTCAACGAACGCTCAGTCACAATGGGCGAAGTCAAAGCAGCCTCGCAGAAGGGCCAACTCGTCGAGCTCTTCGGCGCTGGTACGGCTGCTATCATCTCCACTGTAGATAGAATTGGATATTTAGGAGAGGATGTTAACATCCCTACTGGACCCGATGGCATGGGTCCTGTTTCTCGCGTTATTTGGAAGGAACTTGTTGGAAGACAGCTTGGAACTATCCCGAGTGATTGGAGTGTTGTGGTATCGGAATCTTAGGATGGATTTTACTGACGTTCTTGATTACTTCTTACCGTAGATGCGTTGCTGACTGGCTATTTAACATATCTGTACTCTCTCAACAGCATGTACGCTAACTGAATATAATGAGAGCACAAACGTCATGAGTAACTTAATGCAACTCGTAATTATAAAGCATGGGCACAGGACGAAATGTGGAAAAATGACGTGGAAAGTGGGTGAAGGACGTGACGATATAAACAACGTGGGACGTAACAGTGTGTATACGGCGTGAACAAGGCGAGTTCGCTTGATAAAGAGAGACAAGATGTACGAAGACGACAACAGCGACTATCAAAATGGTATAGAGAATCAGCAGTTGCATCCGTAGTTCTGCGATGTCTCCGAGTCGATCTTGATTGGGTCAGGGTAGTCGGCATACCTGAATACACAAGCTTAATGCGAGGGTCATATTGAATGAAGATGAATACGTACAACTCAACCTCAGCCTCCTGCTGTAAGGCATTCTTCGCCACAGTCTGGAAGGCCTGCTCGACGTTGATAGCCTCCTTTGCCGACGTCTCGAAATAAGGGATATTGCCCTTTGACTGGCACCACGTCATTGCACGCTTTTGCGTCACCTAAATAATGTCTCAATTATATGTCATTTTAACGTTAACTAGGTAGCACACAGACCTGGCGCTTGTTCTCCTCCACATCAATCTTATTCCCAAGCACGACAAAGGGGAAGTTCTCTGGGTCATGAGGGCTCGCCTGAATGAGGAACTCATCCCGCCAGCTGTCGAGCGTCTCGAAAGACTTGGAGCTGTTCACGTCATACACGAGTACACAGCAGTCTGCGCCTCGGTAGAATGCGACACCGAGTGACTGGAAACGCTCTTGTCCTGCGGTATCCCACAACTAAGTTGGTAACGGTTTCAGTTAACATCAAAGAAACCATGTTTTATAGAAGAGGTAGTATTAACCTGCATTGTTACTAGTCGGTCGTCGACCATCACCTCCTTTGTTAGGCTGGTGTGACACATAATCATGAGCGGGACGACCTCGGTTGAAGGCAAATCCGGTAACTTACAAGTCTGCGCCGATAGTAGCCTTATACTGGTTGCTAAACCGCTTGTTCACATACTGGTTCATGAGTGACGTCTTACCGACCCTGTCATAAACATACGTTAGGATTGAGAATCAAAGAAGATGAGATGGCATGAGTCACTCACCCACTGTCACCCAGAATGATGACCTAGAGACGAAGAGGTATCAGTGCTTAGCAATGCAAGACAAAAGCAGGAAAGCAGACTTTGAGGAGAACGCGGCCCATTATTGCTTAATATTAGAGGTATACGTGGAATGGGCAGGAAGCAGCTGGGGCGAGTGAGGACAGCAGAGACAGCAGAGGGACGGGAGAGAGCAACGTTACGGTAGAGAGGAGGTGCTAGACCAGCGCGAGTGACGAGTGCCTTCCAAGAGTGGACAATCAGCTTACGTATTCCTCCCCAATTTGGCAGTCCACCATCCAGTCTATCTGGCCCAGTTGTCTGTCTGTCGCACGCTCTCTTCCACAACGCCCTACTCTGTCATTTCTCATTTCTACCGCGATCGCGACGACGCGTGCGATGGTAGAAGCTTCATGGCAAGAAATCCTCCGACAGCGACTAGTCGAGCGGAACAACAAAGACGCTGCATATGCGCCTATTATCGAACAGTGTATGTCAATTTCAGCCCTCTCCTCGTCACACGCGAAACACGTTGCTTATCCTCACCTTCCTAGACCGCCGATTGGCACAGCAGACGAAGCTGCTAAAGGAGCGTAACGCGTCTCTGCTTAAAGCAGTCGGTTCCGTTCGCTCGAATCCCAATTCCTCGACTGTATTTGTCCCAGGTGCAGACGAGTACGTGACCAGAGAAGCATATTCAGGAGCTTCTTTTTGCTCATGTCGACTTTTTTTCGAAATTTAAACTCTTCACAGTAATCCTGTACGCGCAGCGTATGTTACATCGCTAGAGCAACAGATATCTACGTTACGGGATGAACTGGCGACAGTGTACAAGACACAAGGCCAGAATGCTCAGCGATTACTCGCGATGACAGAGACCCTTCGGGAAAAGGAGGAACAGGCTCGTGGCGAGTCAGAGAACTTACGACGAGCTAGGGAAGAAATCTCCGTGCTACGAAGAAAAGTCGAGCAACATAACGAGTTGATGGCCGAGAAGGATAGGACCGCACAGGCAAGTATTATCTTTAGATACATTTTATTTCGAATATCCATTCTGATTATGCACGTACATCCTAGATATTACATGACGAGATCAGCACCCTGCAGCTTGAGCTCGGACAGATTGAAGAACGCAACGGCATATTATCGCGAGACAACGCGAAGCTCCTCCAACGGTGGCTAGACGCAAAGCAAACAGAAGTAAACAAGATGAACGAAGCCAACGACTTCTATGAGGATATGCGTTCGCGACATCAAAACGTGCTCAACTGGCGAGAAAAGAACTCGGCTCCAACGAGCTCTGTAAGTGGTGACGATTACGGCGAGTCGGGAAACGGGGCTGCGAACGGCGACAGGAAATCGGTGCAGACGAAGAATGGGACCAAGTCTCCATCGAATCCCGCAACGAGTCTGAGTCCGAATGGCTAGAGATTGGGGATGAGAAGAGTCTGCCAGGCGAGTAGAATGCGTTTCGGCCGGCTCTTCTCGTTATACCCTTATTATAGTTCATATATATATATCCTGATCGCCGTTCTATAATTCGTTATCCTTTCGTTCCATGTAGATATAGGTTTCTTTGCAGTAAGGGCTTTCGGAGTAATACTTAAGTGGCTTTAATTCATTGTTGTCCTGTCCAATGCAAGAACTACATCACTTTTATTGGAACATCCTTCTTGATAAAGGAAGACATAATGGAGGGGAGAAGCATGAAGACGGAGTAATACTTATGAAGTTGAAAAGACGAGGGAAAAATAATAGAAGAAAAAGTAAACGTCAAAGAGTATAGACTCATGGTACTTTATGGCTGACACCAATACAGACTGATGTGCTCGATAACTTTGGGAGCCAATGTGTTGAAGGAAAATAAGGAATAAAGCGAGGGAAAAAAGAAAAGAAATTTTTGAGACAAAGACAGAACAATTCTCAGGACTACATCTTGTCGGGAATTTCAGCAGAAAATGATTGTGGGTTGATGAATGCTACAATCAAAAATAACAAATCAATTCAGGAAGCCTGGTTAGTGTCAGCTTGGCCAGCCGCAGCAGGTTGTCCATAGTAACCTGCAGTGTAAGTCAGTGATGAATCTTAAAACAGGTAAGAACGTCTCGACGAACCACCCCAATAGTTGTAGTACTGACTAGGGTTGCTACCCCACTGCGCTTGCGCTCCTTGTGCAGCAGCGTTGGCATCAGTTCCTGGAGCAGCGGTAGCCCCTGCAGCAGTGCCAGCAGCGGCACCAGCTGCTGGAGAAGGCATACCTGGCGCTGCGCCTGTAGCACCCGCGGCACCAAAGCCAGGATATCCGGGGAAGCCATATTGACCATAGGTATTCGCTTGAGGCATACCATAAGGAGCAGACTGCATGTCCTTGGAGACACATTACTCTGACTGAACATTATTAGAAATCTACAAGGAGACTCACCACGTTGCCATAAGGAGCCGCTGCGGGGTTCGGGCTGATAGCGGCTGCAGGCTGTACGGTTCCACCGTCGGCACGATCTTTACCCCAGCTGCACTTGATCGGTCGTCCGTGCACCATTTGGCCCTGCAACTGAACAATGGCCATGGCAGCATTTTCGTGCGTATCTAGCTTGACAAAAGCGAAACCGCGGTCTGCCTGCATGCGGATCTCTGACAGATAGCCGATGGATTGGAAGAGTGGAATCAAGTCGGCCTGCGTGCAATAAGGTACGAGATTCCCGACGTAGACCGTCGTGTTGTAGGCCGGAGTCTGTTGGACGACTGTCTCGTACGAAAGGGGACCACCCTGGAAGTTAATGGGCGCTGGGGCACCGCCAGCTCCGGTAGGGCGCGGAGCAGGGGCACCCTGAGTCTTCTGGTTCGCCCAGTTGACACGGATGGCGCGCGAGCCTAGCCATTCGCCATTCATCGTCGCGATGGCCTGCTCAGCGTCCGTTTTATCGCGGAAGGCAAGGAAACCATAGCCGCGGGACTTGCCAGAGTTCATATCCCACATGACTCTAGCATCGGAAAGGGTGCCGAAGGCGGAAAATGCCTTGGCGAGGACGGCATCATTGACCTCTGGGGAGAGGTCGCCAACGAAGACGTGGAAGTGGCCGGAGGTGTCCTCCTTGGCCGTCGAGCCCTGATAAGCCCAGTTGACTCTGATTTCGGTGTCGAATATTTTTCTGCCGTTGAGCGTCTGGAGGGCAGTCTCGGCGGCACGCATGTCCATGTACTCGACAAAGCCATAGTTGAGACCACCATGCTGATAGTTACGGTCGGGGATGATTTTTACGTGCTGAACAGGGCCAGCGACAGCAAAGATTTCCGTGAGCATATACTCCGTGACACGGGGGCTGAGGTTTCCGACGTAAAGATGAGCACGTCTCTAGAAAAGCAAACGTGTCGGTTAGCAAGCGATACTCGTAATTGACCTGGAAGGCCCTCGGAGGGGAGGCAAGGATGACGCACCGGAGCCTCAGCAGTGCCCGGACCAGCCATTAAGGTATTCATGATTTAGCGTGGACAGAAGACGAGAGCTGGAGAAGATGCCGTGAGCCGATGAAAATTGCAGGAGAGATGATGAGTGCGATTACAAGAGACAGAGAGAGCGGAGAGAGGAGACCTGGAGCGGAGAGTGAGAGAAAAAGTCCAGAGAGAGGAGAGGAGAGAAACAAAGAGAAAAGAAGAGACGATTCAGACGGAGAGAGATTGGAGAAACGGGGCACTGAACCTGTAACTCGACTGACTGACTGACTGACGCTCGCTCTGAACACCGGGCGATACGCCGTGGAGGGACTTATCAACATTCCCACGACAAAATTATGTAATGCGCTCTTATGACTAACTACCACATAATTATCGCGCAGTCTACTTTCGCGTTGGCACATTCAGCAGAATATTTCCTCCCCCAGACGGAATATACGTCACATTCGGGTTCTGCACAAGCGCAGTCGCAATCGCCTTTGACGTCTCAATCTTTTTGAACGCAACAAAGGCCTCCCCAACCTTGTTCAGTGCCTGAGAAATCACCGCAGCGCCCTCCGCTTCGCCTTCCGCACGGATGACCGCAGCCTGACGTTCTTGTTCTGCCTTCTCGACAATGAACTTCGCACGCTCAGCATCCTGTTGTGCAATCTGCTTCGCCTCCACAGCCTGTGTGAACTCCTTTCCGAACGTCAAGTGCGTGATTGACACGTCTTCCAGCTTGATATTGAATTCCTTTGCCCGCGCAAGCAGGTCCTCCCGGATTCGCGACGACACAACTTCTCGCTGTGTAATCAGTTCCGCAGCATCAAACTGTGCGACAATACTCTTTAGCACTTCGTTTCCGATGGAGGGCAGCACACGTTCGTCATAGTCCAAGCCAAGGCTCTGGTAGATCTTCGATAGGTGGTCTACGTCCGGTCTTGACAGCACTCGCAGAGTCAAGGTAACCATTTGCAGGTCTTTTGAGCCAGTAGTCGTAGAGATATTCTGTATATGGCAGCAATAAAAAATGAAATCAGCTTCGTCTCGCCAATTAGCTATGAAGCAACGTACCCGAGGCTTAATCCTCACGTCATAAAGAATGGCCCGCTGGAGCCCAGGAACCAGGAAATGTGTCCCCTCAGATGACGCCTCGAGTAAATCAGATTAGAAAGGCTTTTTAATATCTACGCAATTTGCACTCACTTGAGGTTTCACACCAGCGAAACGGTCGAACATGACAGCACGGTAGCCTCCTGGAACATCGTAAATACTTGACTGCAAAACAATCGCACCCGCGACGACAGGTACTTTATAGAAACTTCTCAGTTATCATTTCAACGATTCCGGAGCCTTGCGTACCTATGAGCCTTGATAGCGCGTTTGGGAGGGCCATGACGTGAAGTGCTTGCTGTAGTGCAAGAGAAACGCGACTGAGACCAATGAAGCGCCGATCATGCGTCGATCACTGACTTTTTTCGGGATCTCAACTGAACAACTTGAACAAGCAGTGAAGCACGCAAAAACGAAAACGTGCTAAATATTTTTAAAACTGATTCAAATCGAATTCTTCACTGAGAAAACATACGAATCGCTGTGGCGGCAGCAAGAACTAACTATGTACATGAAAATAGCAAAAAGAACGTAACGACAGAAAGAGCGTAAGGCGGAGACAAAAATGAGAGTCCAAATGTTGTAAGTAAGGAAAGTTTGCCTCAATAATTTTTTGAATTGCTATTAAAGTGATGACGCCTCTTCGACCGTGTTGATCAAACATTGATAGAGCCGCGCAGCCGGATGTCCCTGCTGCTCGCCCCCACTGAAATGCCCGTTTCGCCTTCGTGTAGCTCATAACGCTGCGTTTCGACATTCCACACGGACAGATCGAAGCGGGAAAGTTGCAATGTAATTGTCTTCGATTCACCTGCAGCAAGCTGAACGTTGTCAAATCCCTTTAGGTTCATTGGTGCAGACTTGGCTGAGGCTGGTGGTGAGGTGTACAGTTGGGGTATCTGTCGGAAGTAGTCAGCAGAGCCTCGCATGAACAAAGAGACGGAACTACCTCTGTACCGTCCACGCTACCATTGTTCTTAATGGCGAATGATACGTTGATCACCTTCTCATGTAGCCTTTACCTTGGTTGAGTGATGATAGACGACCGCAAGGTTTATTGACTTACCAGGGATCTAGAGACTGACCATTGCCATTGGGCTGTCGACTTCCACCGGCAGTAGATCCACTAATCTTCAGGTTCGAGTAGTCAAAAGTCGTATACGATAGCCCGTAACCAAACTCAAAGCGAGGCTCAATGCCAGCCTTTGCAACAGTCTCAGCGTGTCCAAATCGAAGTAAAAAGTCGCGCTTACCTGATCAAAATGCCGATAGTCAACGAATATGCCTTCCGAGTAGTCGATTTGAATTTCGGTGTTGTCCTTGTAGATCACTTGAGCAGAGTAGTCACTAGCATTCTTTGCAATAGTGTATGGAAGTCTGCCGCTCGGGTTTACTGCTCCATAAAGAACATCTACAAGAGCATTGCCTAATTGAACCTCATGAGTTTAGGCCTGAGCTGAATTCAAGGTAATACACTTACCTGCTTCTTGCCCAGGAAGTCCAGCCCATACCTAAGAGGCGAAAAATATAAACATCATTAAGATGAATACTCAGCGTATTGCTTACTATGGCAGTAACTTTGAAAGCGTGCAAGGTTAGAAGCTTGAAACTACTAAGTGATATTGATTCACACCATTCTCGTTGGTAACCCAGGCCTCTGTGATAATCGGACCAACACTATTGACGACAACAATGGTGTTGTTGTTGACGGAAGAGACTGCTTGGACTAGAGCGTCCTGAATGAATGTATGCTAGTCAGCAAACCGAATTGTCTCCTATTACTATTTCTACGTACTCCTTCATGCCAAGCGAATAAATCATTCCGATCTCCCTCATTTCCTTGTGTTTTCAAACGACGTTAGTCGACGCTGAATTTATACCAAAATATCAGAAATTACCTTCGACAGTGATATAGGCCTCTCCACTGTCTGCGGTAATGAAGACGAATGCGACGTCCTTTCCCGACGCCACACTTTTCGCCTTATCTGTATCGGTATCAGATAAAGACGAGGAAATCGTTGTTCCGTCCGCTGAAGCACGACCAGTGATTGCATCCAGGGGCTACAAAACTTTATTTCAGTCAAGATTCTGTACTTCAGAAGGATTGGACACACCGCCACGAGATACGGGAAATCGCAGGTCCTACAATAAAGTAAGAATATAGAATGACACAATGCAAATTCGAGCTGACCCGCTGCCCCAGCCCATTGCCAGTACTCCATCATTTCCACCTCGGTCGCTGTAACTATCAAGAAACTCAAGCATTAGCACCCTGCCAATTCACATGTAGTTTCCAATACACTCACCCGTTAGGCCCTTTAGAGGAATTACCTGCACCGCTTCCAATAACCGCAATGGTGGAAGGTGAATGCAAAGGCAGTACTTTCCCATTATTCTTCAGCAAGACAGTGGAAGCACCCCCAATCTCACGAATGAGACTGCTAGACATTAGACACAGCCTAAGTTTATATCCGGTCGAATGCTCTTACCTTCCATGCCCATCTTGGACGTCTATTTCTTGTCCAAGGAAGCGAATCCATGCATTGAAGTTAACCGCAGGATAGTCAGGCGAATCTTGGCCAAGTAAGTACCATCCTGCAAGGACACGGGTTGCAAGATCCTGGAGTAGATAAAATTTGAGCAGGATACAAAGTTCGCCGAAATGTCTACTTACATCGATTCGTTCTTCCGATACTTGACCCAACTGAACGGCAATTTCTAACGCAAGGCCGAAATAACTACGGTATTAACTTCGTCAACAGTCTGTAGGGTGAATGTTATCGCGAACTACGAACCTTCCTCCCAAGACCGGGATGATATCTCCCGGCATAGTCATCTATGGAGATACATTAGCAGTTGAATTGAGGAGCAGAGCATGAATTTTTACTAACGTCCAAACCTGCATTTACAGATAAAGTCGAATGGGTCGCTAACCAGTCTGTATTTCAACATTTCAATAAAGTGTGAGCCCTCTTCGATAGACATTCCAGTTCACCTGACATAACATCTTTAAGAAAATAACCGTATCAGTTTACGAGTCATGACAGATCAATACGTTTACCTACATCCAGGGAAACCAAATTCGCCTTTCAAGACACCATTGAGCATTTTGTCATTCTCGCATGCGTATGTACCATTAACTGTATTATCCTACGATTAACATAAGAAAACACTTGACCCAAATTAAGAACCCACTTCTGTCTGTCAGGTCCGATGATTGATTTCAAATTAGTATTTTGGCCCTCTTGAAGCGGAGAATCACTCTTACTGTAGCTACACATGAATGATGCTACACCAGCTTGTACACTTCGAAGGAACTAGGAATGTCATTAGGCGAAGGTTTACAATACATGTACTAGAATTCCGTCTTACCGGAAGTCCATAAATCTCATGTTGCTTAACACAATGAGCATCGCATAAGCCTTAAGGCACAACATGAGCTCAATCCGATGAAAGCCTTACCGTTCTGACAAGAAATCAGGTTGGGTCAAAGTCCAAAACTATAGAAAGCTATCTCGTGCGTACCTGTCGTCAACATTGGAAGAAGCCTGTTCTCGAGAATGCTCTTGTTCGCTATATACGTAGAAGCATTATCTCTTTGTGCACGAGACACAGACAAAGAAAGCCATACTTGTTAATAAAGTGCTTCGCACAAGCTTGTACGCCGATAGATTGGGTGCCTCGGATTGTTTCATAAGCAGCTTCACCGGAAAGATAAGGATCTCCTCCGAAGCCTTCCCAGTTCCTTCCCGCAGCCTTGATAAGGTTCTTAGTTTGTTTGTGTAGTTATGCCTAGAATGCTTCCGCTTACAGGTGCACGCATGATGTTCCTTGTTTTTACATCAATTACTAGTCGTAATTGTGACGTGCGTGTACTCACATCATTGGTCCAAGAGCAACATTGACACCTTTGCCCTTATGCTCCGCTCCAATTGCTGCACCACGCTTGTATATTAGGTCTCTATTGAAGCTATTGTGGCACGTAGTTATAGGTCAGTCCCGTAGCCAATTATAAACAATACAGGTACTTACGTTGCTGCTGCATTTATTCCTCTAAAATGTACTCCAGCCTTTTCTGAACCTCCAGAGACATTGGACACTCACGCTGGAAATGCAGATACCTTGTCCGTAGAGCGCACACCAAGTGGAGAGTCTGTGCATCAGAGCTTATTGAATTTGCCGTCTTAGAGAAGTAATCCGAATAATTTACCCTCGAGGCAAAGTCCCGGATAATCTATCTTCGAGATAGCCGGCGTGTTTCCAATGCACGGACCTATATGCACTTCTAAGAAACTTCCACAGATGAATGCCACATGTTGTATCACCCTTAAGCAGACCAACGCCTTCCATGCATGTCAGGAGAAATCAGGACATAAAAAACTATCTAGACTGACCAGTCCCAAGGTTGACTTTGTCCGAGAGTGTCAGATTCTTGACAGCATTCTTCGCCTTGGAGATGGCTGCAAGCCAGTCGGGGGAAATGTTCGCAGCTGAAGTCATCCAGACAGTGTAAATATCATAGATTCTGCAAGGGTAACCGACTCTTGGGACAGGCTCTCACTTGGTTGCGCGATTGCAGTGGATGCCGTTGAGGAAACTCCTGATGAAGAACCTGCAGGTGCGTGAGCACCCGAACAGCTTCATGCTTCATGCACCTCTGACCTTGTGTATAAACGAACGGTATGCAGGAGACAAGGGATAAAAGAGTGGCAGCTCTCATCGCAGAGAAAAGGACGAGGAGGAAGGGAAAAAAGTCCAAGCTTGCAATTCGGGTCCGGCCTGCTTGGACATTTATGCATATGGTGTCGTGTATATCACGAGGAAAAAGTAGCCGTTAAAGAAGCATTGTCGACAGACTCAGCCACAAGTGCGCAAGTTTCTACGATGAAGACAACGGGCATATCGGATCAGAAGAAACAGACCAAGACAGAGATATCTCTTTTGAGACGGACTACGTATCTTGCCGATAAATGAAGATCAAATAAGGAGCACTCGCTGGGAGATGAAACGACGAGAAGACGGAGTTATACACGCGTGGGATTGTCAGTGCAAGGTACAGCCTGATAAGGTAAATATTCCATTAGTCGAAATTGGTCCAGACATGCGACAGGCATGAAACATGGTGTATGGCTTGCAAACAACGAGTGGCACTAAAAACACGCAGAGCAGATGTCAATTGGAGTGTTTTAACTTGATCAATTTTAGAATCAACGTGTTCCTAGATGGTGCACTTCGCACAGTCTAAAACGCAAATGTATGGGTGGTTAGTGATGCAAAGAGTGTTTCTATGTTCTTTTGCCATTTATAGCACTGCGACGATCCATGTCCTTCGATAGCTATTTTCTATTTCTTACCACGTCATTATCACCAAAGTGGCTTTATATCCATGTCTTTCCATCCGGCACGACGCGCTTCCCAATAACCGCCACCATAAACCCATTCTTCGGAGCCGTCAATCTGCCGGAACCAGCGGGGCTTCGGATCCTGTCCTCTTTGCCTGCGCTCGCGCTGCAGCTGTTCAACTCTGCTCTTCTCCCGCTCGGCGCCATCTATGTCTCCTTCCTCCAGAGATCTTACGTCTGGTCGGAAGCGTGAGTCTGTGCAGGGGAGCTTGTCCTTGATGTCAGGAGTTATTTCGTTGAGAGAAATGCCGAAATATGTGAATCCATAGTACACCGTCGCATCCCTGGGAAAAGGTGTCACGCGCCATAGCACTTTCAGATGCTGAGAATCGAGCTTTTGGGCAAGCTGTTCATCCCATTTTCCTTCAAGCCTACTCACACTTTTACCATCTGGTGAGTATACGATGCCTGTCACGACATTTGGAGTGGAAGCCCAATAGCCTGTTTCTTTGAAATCAAGTTTGCATTGCGCGCCTGTAGTGGTGTTCTTGATGATCATCTCCCCACAGTGTTCAAGATACTTAGTACCCATCATTAGATTTCGAGTGAATGAGGATGGCTTGTTCCTGGCCCATTCATTAGTATGACTTATCACGCGACCAGTCTTATCACTGACCATTCAAAGGTATCTGCTCCAATCCGCAGTTTAGTGATACCGGTGGGTATAATCTCGAAGCTTTTCCCTAAAATGCCAGCAAGTTCATACAGAGTAAATACTAGATATGGTGGTAGCATACCCCAAAACTTAGTTTTCCCAGACGACGTAGCATTTAACTCCCATCCCTGCCCGTCCGCATGATAGGCGATGACCAGGGGTTTGTGCACAACTTTTTCCGCGCTGATGGGGACGTTCAATATCAGCATCGCGAGCCAACTTAATCACAGGAACCTTACACGAAATTGAACCTTGCCTCCTCGAAGGTCTCACCGAGAAGTGGTGTACTGGTTCACATGTCATTAGTAAAGAATAGAACAGGGTTTCCTGGTACTGACAATCCTTTGCGACCTGATCTGAACCGGGTACATGCATATCCAGAGACAGCAAATGCCGCAACATAACAAATACGCTCGACCCAATCTGAAGTCGAAGCGGCGTTATTCAATAACTCGTAATATTCAAGCTCTTCTGCAGTCCGCTCGAGCAGGGTAAGAGGTTCATTGAAGGAGCAGGGGAAGCTTATATTCGAGAGATCCTGTCAACCATAGTTAATAAGGGTGCGTAATAAAGGGAACATGAACGTCCGGACCTGTCCCACATTCTTCTTGAGAATAGTGAACAAGCTCCCTTCGTCGGTAGGCGGTCTCGCGGGTAACCTTGTTCTCCTGTCAATCAGCAAGCCGGGCGATTCATATGGTGTGTCGTCTTCAGCCTGCACGTCAGTACACTCGTCTTCATATTCCTGTACTGAACTCTTTGTGTCCATTGACGGGGCCCCCTTTGCACTGTCTCGCTCCTCTTCCACTTGGTCCTCTTGTACTACGTATTCCTCCGCGCCAAATTCATCAGCGTCTAGTGCATCAAAGAAAACGCTGCCACTGTCGGTCACTGTGGACATAGATGACCTATATGAGGACCAGGACGATGCATTCCTTGCCCCAGGAGTCGGTGCACCTTCCTCGTTTATAGTCTCTTGGAACGGCATCCTACGGTGTACTAGAACAGGTGACATGCCCTGCAACAGATCCGAAAGGACGCCGTGCTGCTCGCGCAGTCTCGATAAGAGGGGTGCTAGTTCCTCCGGAATATGCGTGCTCGACACACTACTTGGCAGTCCATCCCTAGCAGAACTTGGTTTACTACGGCTTCCTGTAGATGAGTTCCCAGCTATTTATATAGTCTATCGTTAGCATCGGATTTTGAGTAGGTATTGCGATACGTACGCTTCTTGAATATCGATAGGAGCGGATGGGCTTTGTCTTCCTTAGGTCTGACATTCGATGTTCGACCCTTGTCCGAGCTCTTCACGCTCCCTTGTTCATCTTCTTCAGTTGGATAACATTTCCTCGATATATCGTCAATAGTCTGAAAAGGAAGACAGTCAGTAATAATCATCAGACATACTCTGAAGAAAAGCTCACTCTGCCCATTTCATCTAGGACAATAGTTGCATGCTGGAACTTTCCAGTCTGATGCCCGAGGCTGATCCCCCTGGATAATGACCGCCTCGTCAGGACCTTTTCCATCTCGCTGCCAGTGGGAGTGAATTTTCTATGGTAGCTAAAGTGTCAGACATATAAATTTGGATAGCACCAAAACTCCTACCTAAGTGCTCCCATCCACAAGTCAAAGTCGTCTTTGTTTAGACATTTCATGTGGAATGTTACTCTAGAAGAGTCGACATGAATGTCTCTTCTCCTAGGGCTGGAGGAAATGGCTGCGCTGGGAACGGATATTTGGTCCCGGGTAATGGAACCTGGTTCGAAAGAATAGCTAAGAACGCCACTTGAACTCAAGACAAAGTATCGTCTGGCATATCCTAAGAACGAATAGACAATGAGAGGGTATGAAATATCGGAGTGGCGAAACTAACCTTGCAACTTCTTTCTACGCTTCTTGAGCAGCCAGCCTTCACATAACACATTGGCGTAAGGCGCACGAGGACTAGAAGCCATGGGTTGGGCAGGAGCATTCAAGGTGAGAGCGGAATCAGCAAGCGCTTCCTTCGGGTTTTGCAACATCCTCGATAACTGTAAATATGCCGCTACGGGGATTGAAATGTCCAAGACTGGTACGCTCAGTATTCGTAGGAGCTTGCAAATCAATGAATAAATTAGGAGGTAGATCTATAGGAGAAATGTTCTATGATAAAACGGGTGAAGAGATTAGTCAAGTTACTTAGGAGCCAGAGGGCTCAACGTTGAGAAGGTCTGAAGCACAGCATTTCATAGCGAGTTAGACGCGTCGAAGTCCACGTTCTGGACACCGAAACGACACGTCCACGCGTCGAATAGACTCCGTCCTTATGTCTTCCGCACTCAAACACGTTCGTCACATGCATTTTGACTCTACTCACATATAATACTAACAGAAAGATGCATCCACAGTCGTCGTCATCACCGACACTGCAGCAGACTCAGACTGATGCCATATTACAGTTGCTAAATCTCAACAAACCGACTGAGAGCTCGGCGGATGCGTCACCGGCATTAGGTTCAGGCAAATCAAGTTCACAAATAAAAATCCCAGCTGCCACCGGACCACCTGTTTGGAAAGTCCTTGTCCTAGACCAGAGGACGAAAGACGTGCTTGCTACCGTTCTACGGGTCCAAGACCTTCGCGACGTAGGAGTGACGTTGCATGTGTAAGTGTTGTATCGGCATCCAGTACCGAATCAATACTGAATCTTCTTTTGCAACAGGCAGCTTCACTCTGCTCGCCCAGCTCTGCCAGATGTACCAGCTGTCTATTTCATTTCTCCTACACTGGCTAATGTGCGCCGCATCGCCGAAGACCTGGAAAATAATCTGTACGAATCGTTTCATTTGAACTTCGTTGAACCTCTCCCGAGAGCGCTACTTGAGGAGCTGGCAGCTGCTGTTGCGAAGGATGGTACGAATGAACTGGTGGACCAGGTCTGTATCATGTTAATGGCGCGCAACTAGCATGCGAAGATCTGATTCGCTTCTAGGTCATAGACCAATACCTTTCTTTCATCTCCCCTTCTCCAAATTTATTCTCCTTGCTCCCTCCATCTATTTCGCCTGCACAACCTGCTAGCTCTACTCCTACCCCGGCCGCTTCGCCTGCATCACCCTCATACTTGCTGCTTAACTCGCCGTCGTCGTCGGATCAGGAAATCGAAGATGAAACAGAGCGAATAGCTAACGGGCTATTCAGTGTCGTGGCTACTGCAGGTAAGGATAGATGATACTGGCATGTGCATTTCATTCATTGTACTCTACATGCTGAACAGGACACATTCCGTACATCCGGTGTCCAAAAGGGAATGCTGCAGAAATGATAGCTCGCAAGCTGGAGACAAAGATCCGCGATGCAATACTGACTGCATCTCGTTCCCACTCTGCGACGCCTGGTACATCACTATTCTCCCAGGACTCATCTGGATTATCTACCCTTCAACGTCCTCGTAAGTCTGTGATCAGGCTACACGATATAGCTTCCGTTAACATCCTGTTTATAGTTCTTCTAATACTTGATAGGAATGTGGACCTTGTCTCCATGGTCTCGCACGGTTGGACATATCAAGCCCTAGTATCTGATTGTTTAGATATGAAACTCAACCGAGTCACAATTGAGCCGACAAAATCACAAACTCAGAAGAGGGCATATGACTTGGATGCTAAAGACTTCTTCTGGGCTAAAAATGCAGCCAGCCCATTCCCACAGGTTGCCGAGGATATTGACGCAGAGCTCTCTCGTTACAAGCAAGATGCAGCAGACCTTACCCGAGCGACCGGCGTAACTGATATGAATGATATTTCTCAACTGTACGAGTGGTTGAAATATATCTGAAGCACGGGTCTGATTTTCATCCAGGGATCCAGCTGCAAATACGACGCATCTCAAGACCGCGATCACGGCGCTTCCTGAGCTCACAGCCAGGAAAGCGACCTTGGATACACACATGAACATTGCGACCGCCTTGTTGGAACATATCAAAGACCGCGGGTTAGACGAACTATTCAGCACAGAAGAAGCCATTACGAAACAGGTGAATGTTTCGTTAGTGTGTAGGATTTGGCATGGCTTATCTCCATCTTACAGACGACACAGGCTATCCTTGAGCTCCTTCGCCATCCTAAATCTGAAGGGAAACCTACACCAGCAGACAAACTCCGCCTTGTGATCGTGTTCTATCTTTCTGCACCTGACAATGCGATCTCGAAGGAAGATACAGCAGAGCTAGAGAAAGAGCTGAAAGCTGCAGGAGCTGATGTCTCTGCGTTTGAATACGTGCGACGCACGCGGGAGATATCTCGTATGTCAGTTCCGGGGGCTTTAGGCGGTTCGGCGACACCCGTTGTTGGTGGTCAGCCAGCAGGGGAGCTGTTCCGAGGGTTCAGTGCATTGGGCAATAAAGTGGGTTTCTTGAGGAGCAACTTAGCACCTCGTGACTAACAGATCCACCCTTCTCTAATCGATAGCTTACCGACAGACTAAAGGAAGGGGGCCTTGAGAATCTGATATCTGGCGTGAAAAATTTCCTCCCTGCGAACAAGCTTCTCCCGATTACCAGGCTAACAGAAGCACTCATGGATCCATCCTCCGCATCCACTCAGTCTTTGCAAGAAACAGATGATTATCTCTTCCTCGATCCACGAACATCGCGACATGCTGGCCTCGGGTTATCTGGAGCTGGGGGCGCAACTGATGGACTAGGAGGAGCAGGTGGAGCGAGCGGTCGCAGCAGGCGAATGCAGCTCAACGAGGGTATTGTATTTATTGTGGGTGGGGCCGGCTACGTGGAATATGGAAACCTGGAGGAATGGGCGGATCGTAGTGGGAAGCGAGTAACATATGGCGGGACCGAATTGCTTGATCCTGGCTCGTTTGTCAAGGTGCTCGAGGAGTTAGGTAAATCGAGAACATAGAGTTATATGTATTTTCTCTCTGTTAGGGACTATACTTGCGAGGGTTTATAACAGATGATTGATCCATAACTATTCAGTTACGTCACTCCGAGGCCTTAAAATTCAATTGCGGCATGGGCGATCTTAGCACAATTCCGTAAGAAGTCAGAAGCCTTCAAGTCGAATAGGAGACAAAAACGGTTTCCGCTCCGATTATTCATTTCCGATCTCTCTGGTTTTCAAACTGGGGTAGAGATGAGGTGTGGAGCTTGCACCACCTGAGCAATTCATTCTGTTCATGCGTCCTCCCTCGCACAGGATCGAATATTCTGTGCGAGCTCTTCCTTTTGACAAATGAACAAGAGGCTAAATGGAAAAGAAGTATCATGTGCCGTATTTATCGACCATGGTATGATTAATACTTGTACCCTCTTTTCAAATTTCCTGACATCGCGCATTTTCATAAGTAAGAGAGGAGATCGAGTAGATATCTACGTATCATGCACGTTTGCGTACTTAAAGGGAAGATTTTTCTTTTCCTTGGCGAGAGAGATATGCAAGTCATATAGTAAACAGGATAATGGGGTAACAGTCGGTTCTGACCTCCAAACATGCTCCGTGCCAGGTGCCGCCATCAGGAGTGTCAGCCGAACGTGCACAAGTGGCGCCGCCCTGTCGGCACATTTTTCATCTCTTAAATTCTCGCAGACACATACTCGGGTACAACCCCACTTCGTCAGCTGTGACCCATACTACTAGTCATCGCGCCCTATTTCAGGCCCTTCTGCCGCTTGCTCTGTTTCCTGAAGCCCTCCTGTCCGCTTAAGCTTGTGTCCGTCATTACCCTATGCTCCATTCCACTATGGTCGACTCGCCGGGTGTCCACAGCGAAGCCAGCATAAATAAGTCACTCGCGGACTACTCACGATCGTTGCACGAGTATACGCTGCGTCTCTGGACGGAGTCACGCCGGAAGGTCGAGCAACAGGCACAAGCGCGTGCCAAAGCGGAACGGTCTTCGATGAGGAATTCAGAGAAGAGATCAAAGTGATCTGCGACGTTATGCTGCTGCTACGGAATTTGGCAACCATGCGTACGTTGGCTTCCTTACCTTACAACCTTACAACCATTGCATGTCATTGGAACCGACCTTGTTCCAGCCGCCACCGGCTTCCACCGCCGTCTTGGTCTACACTTCGTAGGCCCTGCCTTTCTCGCACCGCGTCCGTCCACGTATAATTATTTACAACGCTCAGTCGATGTCCAAGGTCCTTTGCACGGAGGAAGGATGGTGACAACTGTTATATGTTCACTGGCAAACCCCTATGCCCTCCAATAGCCGGCTACACTGGATCTGCTATTCTCTGCTTGTAGCTATAGATATTTACCTGCCATCCCCTATGTTTCCACATACCCTGTGCTACCGATTCCATTGTAGATCTTAACACAATATTTATTGTCCTTGCTTGAAGGTCCATTTGTTAGAATTGAATAAACGCCTGCTGGGCAGTTCACATCGTTACTTTTCATTGCTTCCATGAGGCATCTGAAGAAAAAAAAGGCTATGCATAATGGCAGCGCTAATCAGCCTTTGTTCCGAAAGGACAAACGAGCTTGATTCGCATGGTCTTCTTACTACACAAAAGCAACGGACCATCGACGCGTCAGGATGATTTTTTGAGGATGAAACTCTACGGAAGCTGAAATCAGACGCTTATCTGTTCATCAGTATATGGGTGGTGCTCACGATCGATGCGGATAAGCGCGGCCGGAGCTTTCGAGAAACACTCGGAAACGGGCATGGATACAAAATAATGAGGACGACCTGTGCAAGATTCAGAACGATTTGTGCCATTTCCGCAGCGTTACTGACCGGATCTGATAGCATACCTGCTGCGTTGTTCTTTCTGCGTTATTCAAGAATGCAATAAACAGTTTATAAATTGGATGCACGTGTAGGAGGCATGTCCGCCGAGAACGAGGAGTGGGTCGGAATGGCAAAGAAAGAGAACTAGTGAACAGGTGGCAGTCTTCACATAGATTCTTGTGGGGCTATTCAATTAGCCCGAGGACTATAAAGACCTCTCGTTGGTGTTGTCGAAAGTCGTAGAGCCTTAGAAGGGTGCGCCAGCCGCACGTTTCTCCAGTCCTCCCGTCCTTTATTGGAAGTCATTCCTTATTTTATTTCAATCGATTTTCTTCCCTTTTCGTACACGTCGCGTAGGTAAGCATTACTCATCGAACGCGTCTAAATTCTAAACACTGCGGCCACAGTTCGTCTGTTCAACTTGGAACAAATCCACTATTACCTTCACCCTACGAGATGGCTTCAATTAAGCTATCGAATATGCTACCACCACTTCCAGCAAGCCTCAGATCAATCTCATCTTACATCCAACGCGCAGAAGAGCTGAGGACGAAGGATCCAGTAATGGCCTATTGGTGTATGTGCATCATTGGTCGAAGCTCAGATTTGTACCGCTGACAACTAGAACGCTGTAACAGGCACATACTATGCAGCTCAGCTCGGCCTGGACCTGAAGTCGCACGAGACTGGTGCCCGAGATTACTTGTTTGCGTTGATCACCTTTCTCGAAGAGGTACGTGGAGTTGTTTCTCGTCGTACTGCTCATCAAGTTCATTCACTATTCTTCTAGATGAAGAAAGACCTTGGTGCAAATGACGCTATTGAGCATGAAGCTGCTGGTGCCGCTTACGTGGAGAACTTTGCTCTCAAAGTCTTTGCTTTAGCGGATAATGAAGATCGAAGAGGGGATGCGTCTCGGTAAGCCTTGAAACGACGTCTATTTCCTGTGAGTTACATTAATGTTGTCTCAAAGCTCAACAGCAAAGAAATTCCTTGCCGCGGCCAACTTCTTAGAGCTTTTGCGGGTATTTGAAAAAACTAACAACGCTGAAGTCGTCAGTCTTCACTTTGGAATTTCTTGATATCAGATCACTAATCTTAACTGCCAATCAGAATAATGAGAAGATACGATACGCAAAATGGAAGGCGTCAGACATTGCGAAAGCCTTCCGAGAGGGTCGTAAGCCTACTCCCGGACCCGCAGGGCATGAATCAGAGGTCATTTTGGACGGCAATTCTTCCAATGCTGATACACCAAGTATCAGAACTCCTGCAGATCGCTCTCCTGTTGGCGCCCCGGCTGCTGCACTATCACCGGATAGCGCTTCGCAGATTGTGCCTCCACCACAAACACCTCCCACATTGAACAAGTTCCCTGGCCCCGTTGACGTTCCACGCGCTGAAATTTCGAGCTCTGGATCCTGGAGTACTGTGGCAACGCCTGGATCGGAAGCCGTCGGTCCGTCATCGGCAACTAGACTGGCGTTTACGAGTGCTCTCAACAGGTGGAAAGGCCAGGCTGACGTGGATACATCGACTACTTCGTTTCCACCAAATAGCCAAGGAAATATAGGCAATCAAGGGCGTGATACAGCTCCTACTGATACACTTTCCAGAAAGGTTCATTTTTCTCCTTCTGTAGTCGGTGGCCTGTCCTCGACGGACGGTTCACCCCCTCCTTCGCCTACCTTCAATCAAAATGTTCCGATAAATGTTCCTCCTCGGACTGATTACGTGCCTGCAGCGCAGGCTCAAAGTGGCTTTGGTTTTAGGGGAATAGATCCCGCAATGGCGCCTTTGCCTGATTCATCTCCATCTGGGTCATCTCGTGCAAGTCTCGAGGGGTCACCGCCTCAAGGTGCCTATACGCCTGTTGGGAGACCACGATCAGGCTCCTCACCGCCTGTGAACTCGTTGGTGAAGCCGGGAAGCTCCCCGCCAGGTGCGGGTGGAGCAAACCGTGGCTCGCCGCCTAGCTCCAGGCGACTTTCGTTGCAGTCTTCAGCCCCTCCACCACCACCAGTAGCTCCATCACCATATAGTCATGGAAGGGATAGACGATCCAGTATTTCAAACCGAACTTCCCCACCTAGCACGAACGGTCCTCATACGTATCCTTCGTACCCTCAACCGCCGAATGCGGTTAATCACACACCTACTTCGACATACTCTTCCCCGGCTGCCCTCGGAACCGGCAGGACTAATGGCTCGCCAGTTCGAGCTCCGGTGTCCGGACTCCCACCAGTCACTTCAGGACAAACGATGGCCAGCCCTTATGTTACTGCAAACTACACGCAGAAAGCACCTTCTCCCCCGACTCGTTACACGGCTCCCGCCCCAGACCCGTCCCCGCCTGTTGAATTGAGTCCTGCGTTGATTGCTAAAGCGCAGAAACATTGTCGCTATGCGATTTCAGCGCTTGAGTATGAAGACGCCGAGCAGGCTCGCAAGGAGTTGCACGCAGCGCTAGCAGTACTTGGTGAGCGGTAGAGCGAGAGTAGCAGAGTCGCTTTCGATTCACTCATTCTCTTTGCATTCACGTTTTGTTTCATCACGCCTGTGTTTTTGTCGCTTTTAATTTCAGCACGACTTGCCTTGTATCAAGTACATGTTATTCACGCCTGCATTATCACGCTACTTACACATTATGTTGTTCATTTATTTCGTATTTTGAATGTACCCTTCCTACAGTATGTGACTAGCGTAATGCGTAATGATTTTAATACGGAGATGTGTCATCTGGAGACGTCGATCCAATGCATTGCTTCGTTTGAAGCGTCGATCGCTACTGACATGCTGTGCTGTGCAGGGACGGCAGCAGATGCTGCTCGCCTACATCAACTAATAACTCGTGCTTAGTCGTTCTCGTCGTCCTTCCCTCTCTCTCTTTTCTCACTCTCACTAATGCTAAACTGACGATCTCCCGCGACGGGCTGGCCTGGTTGCCATCGAATCGCAGCGCGTATACCCGCAAATATAGACTCAATTGCAGACGTCACACTAACACGTGGGTGGAACCAGTATCCAATAAATTTATTGGCGATTTTCCTCACGCTTCGACACTGGCCTCGGCGTATTGGGCCACCTTTCTTGTTCGATTTCTCAGCCATCGTCCATCTCGACAATCTGTACAACAAGCGCTCACAGACCGCCCGTGCGAAGGCTACGCAGCGGGCACAACATGCCGGACAGCCTCGCAGCACTCGAATATGCGCAACGCGACATCGACACTAGCACTAATGGACTATGGTGGACCACCAGTGATGGCTCAACCTTACTTCCCACACAATCTCAAACACATGGCGCTACCTCGTCTTCTCATTTGTCTTCGCGCTCATCGACGGATGCCGGCACAGATTCACAACCGTCGACTTCGTCAGGATTAACCACCGACTCCCAGATACCCGGCTCAGGCTCAGGCTCGAGCTCCGGCGCAGGTACTATACCTGCGACATCCACGTCCTTCATTACTGGACTTTCTGGTTCTTCTTCGTTTATTTCTACCACCATTATAACATCTATACCCTCTACTATTACGTCTCCGTCTACTACAATTACGACTAACGTTCCTACGACTATAACGACTTCCACGGGAATCCTCGTTTCGCAGACTGCCGTTGGAGATGCGGGGTCTGCTGTAGTAGCAGGTCAGCCTGTCTGTATTGGAGATGGCGTGGACATACAGGCCGTCGGGCTGCTCTCAACTCTTGTATTACCAAGTGTAATAGGATTAATTATTTGGGTGAGTGTTTATTAGCACTGGACTTTGCTTGCCGCGTTCTTATCGGACACAATACCTTCAGCTTATTTTTGCGCTTCTACGACCGCATTTCCGACAGGTGTATGCCGTCCGAGAGTGGTTTCCCCCGCAAGAGTGAGCAAGCTCAAGTTCCCCGCCTTCCCCCCCTCCCCCCCAAAGAACTCACTAATCTCCGTCAACCCCATTCTAACACAGGCTTCGATCACAGCCCTTGAGAGATACTCTCTGGGCATTTTTGTTTCCACATGTACCCTTTGTACCTTCTATTCCAGATAAATCCGAGCTTTCCAAAGCAGGCGCTGGTGCAGAATTACCATCTGACGGCCAGCTTAGCCAGCGTGTACTATGGATATGTTTTCTTATTGCCCTTGGGTGGTCTCTTCTTGGTCTGTTGGGTGCACTTCCGCTATATCTCGTGACTACTCCGTGTTTGGAACAATCATTTCCTCAAACACCATTTGGTGGACTATATTCCACGCTCCAGGACCTTAGTGTCCTTCGTTTGTTACAGCTTCTCGAGAATAATGACATCTCTACCTCAAGTAGAGCTGTGTCTAGGGCGCTCGTAAACGGCGTCGACGTTAATCCGAACATCAGGACCCGTCTAATTATCCTGACTGTTTTCGTGCTGGTTCTTGCCATGCTTCCGGCGTTGATAAAACTCATGAAGGAGTTTACGAAGCTTGCCAATTATCGGAGGCACTGGCTTGATGTCCGCTGCGAGGGCTTAGAGATGGGTTGGCTTAGTGCTCAGAAGGCACCGGGTTTCGTCGGTTGGGGCGAAAAGCGTATAAAGGATTTTATCACGAAGGAAGGCCTCAGCTCTTCACTCGATAAAAACGGTGGAGGAATAAGCGCGAGCGGAAACATGGTCGGAATCGGTTCGGGGTATCGAGCTCGAACTACCAGCCAGAGGAACCGGGAACGCAACGACAGACCTTCGAACGATGACGAGAAGCAGGAACTCGAGGTTGACATCCGTAGTTTGTTTTCTGTTGGGTGAGTTGAGACTTTTTTTTGGTTTTGTCTTGTTTTCTTGGCCTTGCTGAGACTCAAGTTTAGGGACACCGGTATACTTCCGTCATTGATTCAAGAGCGCGACCGAATTCTTGATCAGCTTGAGATGGCCGAAGCCCGTTATATCGCGTCCTTCAAGCTCATGACCCCTGATCCATCGTCGGCAGAACTACCACTACCTCCAGATGACGAAAATAACACGAAGTTACGTATTAGCAGACCGAAGGCCCTTGCAGGTTATCAGGTGAGTAATAATTTTTCCACAACGATGAATAGATCTGACAGATCTGGTTTAAGCGGTCACGTAGTCGTCGAGGACGCCGGAAGGCTAGTGGATCTTCTACCGCTCCGACGTCATTCGTTGCCCCTTCTCAATACTACAAACTTCGCAATATCCGCGGAATCAGTGGAGGACGCATCTACTCTCAGTCAGGAGATGACAGCTTTACCGAAGGACCCTCGTTCGGTGATAGTGTCCGTTCACGTATCGTCGGTAGTCGGTTCCAAGAATTCAGCAGTGAACATGGCGGAGAACCTTTGCCTATTGGTAGTCGTGTCACTCTGAACCAGGGTGAACTCGAACCCATGACCCAAGAGCAAGTGGATGCGTACGGACCGAGACATGGAATGGATCCATCGTCGGGGAACGAAGCAGACGTTGAAACTGTCCCTTTAACCGATTCAGCAGGCCCCGAGACGTCGCGTGGGGTGTCAAGAGCAGACAATGGCTCTCCTTCCACAGTCCTTGTCGATTCCGTGATGCACTACGACTCTTCCCCAGGACCTGACTCGGGTGCCGAAGATGTCACTCCCTCAAGGGCTCGCCATGTGCCACCAAAATATCCCGTAGAACGGCGAGAGACATTTGCAATGCGAACTCCAGGTAATGAGGTGCAAAATGAAGGACAAGTGCCGCTTCACCTACGTCTACAATCTCAAGGACCTTTTGTCCGTCCACTCTCTGGCCTGGATCACGATTTCCTCGGCGCGGTTTACTCGGATGTTCGTGAGTTGCGCACGAGGTTGAAGCAGATCAATGCCGAGATCTCTGAAGTTCAAAACGACTGTTACAACGACATCGCTGACGGCGCACGAATCAAAGGATGGTTGATCACTGGCCGTGGGGTGCGGTTTTTGCCGGGTATTGAGCTTATTGAAGGACGTTCAAAAGACGACATCTTATGGGACGAACTACAACACGAGGGCCGGACAGAGAAGAGGATTTCATTTTGGTCATTCGTGGTGATGGTGACTGTTTTGTTAGGAGCGGGATGTGAGTGTGTTTTTTCTTCTAAACATGTAAATAAACTCACAATAATTTTCCGGTTCTTCTCCAGTGGTTGGTGTGGCCGGTCTCGCCGTTTCTACAGCGCCCAATGTCGCGCATTATCTTCCTTTCTTCGGCCCCTTTATTAATGCTAGCGAGAAGATAGGCCCAGGTATCGCGATTACGCTCGTTCCAGCGATCCTCGCAACCTTGTTCTTTTTCACAGCAATTAAAGCAGTTAAACGTAAGACATCAACAATTCGATGATTACATCAGGCTTACTCTACAACAGGTGCTTCGCAGTACAGCGGTGATATTTCCGTAACATCCGCAAGACTGACAACCTACAAAGCGACCTTCTTCATTCTGTGCGTGATCGGAGTTATGTGGCTTACTGCAGTTGGTGCGGTCGTTTTTGCTATGCGGGCCTTCGCGACTTCGTCCGCACGTCCGAGCAGCGTTGCGAGCGGATCTATTTATATGAGCGCCTTCTTCCTTGCTCTGGTCGTCAACTTCGCTATAGTTGCACCTGGACTTCTGCTTCTTCAACCTTTCAGGTTGAAAAATGTCCTCTGGAGAGAACGGCAAGCCATTACTCCTCGCCAGAGGTTCCGAGGTAAGTCAATAATCACATATACCAAACGCCCTTGCTGATGTACCGCAGCTCTTTATCCAAGACCGTATGATCCGACATACGCAACAGCGTGCTGTATCCTTGCGATCATCCTCGCCTCGACATTCGCACTCATCTTCCCCTTCATCGGCCCAGCTGTAGTGCTGTTGCTACTGCTAACGATCGTCGGTAAGGACAATTATTTCGCCTCCGCTTTGGTTGCTAGGTCCTAATTTTATCCTATAATTGGCAGCACACCGCTTCTTGGTCGGATACGTATATGGTCGCACAGATGCCCAGACCGGAGGACTTCTTCAGATCTGGTTATTAAAGCGATTTGCGTCTATCACGTCATTCCAACCGATTCTCCTCGGTCTCATATTTTTGACGAGGCGGTTGTTTGTAGAAGGTGGAATTTTAATTGGTGTTGGTGTAGCAGCTATGGCGACGGTTGAAGTTTATGCTTATTGGAAGACGAGACTGCCGGGCAGGAAGTCGTTGACTGATAAAACGCTGAATTCGCTTGAACGCTTCGCGGGACAAGCGAGACCTGCTGGGAAGCAGAGCGTTTCGGAAACTGAAGGCAGTAATGCTCTTGTCAATGCTCCGCGAATGCGGAGCCGAGGATCTTTGGCTTCCGTGCTTGAGATGATGTCTTTGACTTTGGCAGTAATGCCTACACCACATCAAGCCCGCGGTGCTGTTCCGATCGGTAAGTCTCTGCTCATTATTAAAGGGGGAAACGTTCTAAATGTTAACTAAACGTCTTATTACGGAGCAGAAACGGAATCACTTGATGACCTAACCGCAACCGACCGTGCAGCTCGCACGCACCCAGACGCCCCACCTCACCTCCCTCCACTTCCCTTCGCAGACCACGCCGAAGAGATGGCAGGGATTCTCTACGCCTCCGAGTTAATCGCTCCCGCACCGACAATATGGCTGCCAAATGACTCCGCAGGCATTGCTCGCTCGGAAGCATACGACCTATCACGATACCACGGCTTACGGACCACTATAGACGTTCGATCTCATGACGATGTTGTTAATCCCCGACGACGATCTTCTTCTCGACACCGAGCTGCGACTTGACAACTTAATTGAAATGACACCTTTTAATTGAATGGTCCATTGATTCATGTTTTTTCGTTATTCTTAACCTTTAAATCCCTCTGGACTGTTGTTGTATATGTGCGTGTGCTTTTCACCTTGTTTTTTTTTAGGATTGTGTCACTACCTGTCCTCCTGTCATTTACGTTGACTGACATTCATGCTACTTACCCATTTCTTCCGTTTCTTGTGGTTCTCGGTGTTAATACCAAAATACCAATACCATGTCGTTACTTCCTTACTTCTCGATTAACTTTTTTGGTTGGGACACTACTTCATGACAGTTGTTGTTAAATCATATACCAGAGATCCTCAAATAAGAAAAATTTGAAATGAAAAATAGAAAAATGAAACAAATAAAACTGTGGTGTGATGAGACAAAAGAGAAATACGTATACGCAACATGAGTGATGAGAGAGATAGGGAAGACAGAGACAGACAAAGAGAAAAGGGGAATAAAGAAGAGAGAGAAAGGGAAATAGAGAAAGTAAAACAGAAAAGAACCACAATTCAAATGCAGATAAGCTTTCTCTCTAGCTAGCCCAAGAGGTATAGTAGTACTACAAGTTTTCTCCTACGTAAGTCAATAACAAATGTACAATAAAGACAAAGAAGCAAACAAAGAAGATATCCACGGGCTCGAGTCACATTGAATTTGCACTTCCGTGGGCCGGGGGCTGCACGATAGCTAACTGAGGACCAACTCATTCAGCTAGCCACTTTTCACCCTTCTTGGCGTATTTATCAAGAAGCTGTGAAAGATCCCGGATGACGAAGGTAAGCACGACACCAGCAAAGAACTCAGACGATCGCTTCAACTTTGATTCGAGCGTTATTCGTATGTCGGGAGGGAGTGCCGCGTAGACGGGAGCCATGGGTTGTGAATCAAGTGCCATGGTATGTTCGTCGAGAAGCTGTGTTAGTGTGAATAACTTCTGTAGACCCTGAACATAGAGGTTCGGAGAGTCGAGGCTGCATTAAAGAAAACATTTAGTCGGTCAAGATTGCAGGCAGTGAGAAGGTGCATAAACTTACTTCTTCCCGTTTGTCAACTTATCTAGTTGACGGGTCAGTTTGCCTCCCCAAGAACCAACCTATTTTATCTAATTCAATATCGGAATATAGAAGACGGAGGAAACAAGCGAACTTACCCCAGAACTCTTCTTCACTACGAACCCCTCTCCAACACTCAACTTCTTCCCAAAACTCGATACAACATTATCACACACAACAGAAAACTCCTCAAGCTTAAGCGCCCACAACTCTCCATCCTTCCTGGTAATACTCCCAATACCCATCCCCATGCCACTCGCCACGCTCATCGGCCCAGCAAATTCCGCACTCGCATTTTGCAACTCAATTAGTGCGTCGCATAAAACTTCAACAACACGAATCTTCTCCGGAAGATTCGCGAGCTTCGCACCGCCTTGGGACCATACATCGTATGGTACATGTAATTTGCGAGTGATATACCCACCGGACTTCGACGTCATCGTATGTCCTAGCAGGTTCATAAGGTGATAAGGTCGTCTCAGAGCATCGTTCGGTGGCATTGGAGGTAAAGGTGAAGATGGCGTTGTCGGTAACGTTCCAGGTAACACTGGAGCCGGAGGAACCAGAGTAAGTGTAAGACCATGGTTGTTGAACGTCGATGTGGGTAAGGAAGGGTGCTGCGATATTCTCGACGGCTGCGGACTTAACCGTAACGAGGTCTTACGAGGTTGTGGATTCGCAGTTTGTGCAGGAGTTTGGTACGGAGTCCTCACTCCTGACTCTACAGGTAGCCCTGATATAGGTACAAAAGGGCGGACAGGGAAAGAAGAAGACCGATTACGACCATCAGGCAAAATATCCCCAATAATAGATGTCGATTTATTCTTTTCCCTCCTCTGCGAAATGGTACCCATTCCAGGTGTCTCGTTTATTAACCTCTGTGTCGACCTGGACCCTGTCGAATCCGATATACTGCTTCCATTTCGGGGACGTGAGGAAGAAGCATAGGACGTCGGTGGTCCGCTATCGGAACTCTGATGATAGATGGTGGCGGCAGTTACTGTCCCGCGCGGCGTCACCGAGGAACCAAGTTCCGAGGTGGACGGAGAGGGCAATGCAGGTAGAGGCGGTGATTCTGGATGCCTACCATTTGTATGACTCCGCCGGGTGTCGGTATCATGATCGTAAGAGAGTTGCTGTGATCTTTGACTTGTTGATGCAGCTTCCTCTTTGAGCACTTCTAATCGACTCCCGGAGCCAGTTTTTCTGTGGCTGACAGAACCTCCACGAGACCTTCCACCCTCGGTTACCGGTGGGGCTAGGCGTGGTGAAGGAGGGGTAGCTGAACTTCCGAAACGCGATTCTGTGGCAGAGGGTGTAGACGGGGGTGAATTCGAAGGTACGGGGGGCCGAGGAGGTAGATTTGATGACGACCTCAAACGCGACAAATTTTGCGACTGCTTCGACGAATGCAATACGCTCGCTCGGTTTGATGTATTATTCGCCACTGGTAAACCATTGATCTTCTCAGCATTGTCACCGTGGGATGATGCCAAAGGAACGGAAGATGGCATAGGTGGAGAACCACTGGAGGAAACGGGCTGATGGGAAGAACCGTACGCGCGTCCGCCTAGACGACGGTCATGGTCACCGGCGTCATCAACCACAGTTGGCTGAGAGTCTCTCGACGTTTCTGAGGAAGGGGATTCAGGCCGAGAGCGCCCAAGGATCGCAGCAGGTCGGTCGTTTGTAGGTATGCTGTAGATTAAGCTCAGAATATTCATCCGGTCTGCGTAAGTATCGTGCTGCGTGAAATATGTCAGTGCCTCCCGGAATGCAAAGTAAACGGCCACTGTACGTACTATTGACCTCAACCGTCGGACCTCCTCTTCTTGAGCAACGACACTCCTTCGTCGTCCATTTCTACGTCGTTCTGTGCTGTCTTCACCCCTCATAACCCGTTCCATTACTTCGTTCAACAATGCTACACTTTCACCATATGCCCTAATCGCTCCATGGGGGTCATCATTCGTCGAGTCCAATCTGACAGCCTCCCTCGCGAGCTCAAGTGCTCTTGTAAGTGCGCGTCGCGACGACGGTCTACTCGGCGCATTATTATCCCTAGGTTCTGGAGGAGATAGTAAAAGACGATCTGGAACGATCTCTCTCGATGGGGGTTGGGGAGGTGGATGAGATGGGGGTGGCGGAGGTGGTTGGGAAGGTGCGGTCCGAGGAAGTACAGAACGAGGAGGCGAGTCTGATAAGTTAGCAGGGGCAGGAGCATGTGGCGGAATGGAAGCAGTTGCTAGTCGAGCTTGTGCGCCTTGAACAACGGCAGCCAGTTGAGAAGATGCAGTAGGTCTTTGAAATGGATTGAGGTCAAAGACAGGTGCATCGGAGGTAGCAAATGAGGCATAGGCATCGTCCGGCTCGTGAGCTGCACCATATTCGTCCTCTTCAAATTCCGGCAGCCTGCTTTCCGATAGAGCTGGTAAACTCGGAATAGGGAGATTGGGCGGGGGACCAGCAGGAGGAGCGGAAGCAGCTGAAGAACGTCGTCGGGAGTTCAGCGAATTGCCTGTGATGCTGGAGCGTCCGGCGCGATTTGACGACGGACCAGGTTCGGAAGAACGGCCGTTCATAGTATGCCACTCTGTGCTACGATACACGGACAGCGGACGCGTCTCAAAGTCTGTCATGCACGCTGGGCTTCAGGGGACAAGTAAAAGTATGTTTCTCAGGCGAGCTGCTGGGCGTTGTAACGCGTCGAGAGTGGCAGGCGTCCCTTTTCACGCAAGGCCTCGAGCTGGCAGAACTGCGGGTCTGAGCTCGGGGGAGGACGCAGCGGAACTAAATAGCAGGAAAAGACCGTCAACTGTCGGGGAAGAATGGGTGAATGGCGGACGCGGACTGACTGGGCAGAGTTGTCGCAGACAGGTGAGTGATTGACAACCAAACAATGTCACACTTTCGCCGGCAGACTGCGCTCGGAATGGACCTGGCGAGTACACGAGAAAAGGAGGAGAAATTGCAGCGGAAGCTGTGTGGGTGACGGAGAGGAGGGACTGGCACGCGGGAGGTGCAGGGACGAGGGAGGGACAGCCCAGCAGAGGCAAGAGATTGACTGGCCTGGCCTGGCAGTGCTAGTGTATACGTAGAGGGAGCGTGGTGCGACGGCCGACTGTCTCAATCGGGAAGGTCATTCACCTTTCCTTTCTTTCGAATTGCTGAATTCGAACATGTCTCTGATGTGAAAAGAACTTCGCAACAGAATAGACTAGCATCTATTTTATCCGTCCTTCCTTCACTCAAGCAAAGATAAAAAAATACCACGACCCCACGTTGCGACGTCGCTAGCTGCGTCCCCATCTTCCGTACACAAAAAGCCATCGGGCAAAGAGCACTCCATTCAGCATTCACGGACAAACAAAGACAAGACTAAAGAAAACGCATAAACGAGCGACGAGAAGTCGGTTTCAACATTAAAAATAGTGGACCCGTGCAAATTGTGCGCCAAGAGGAAAAGCAAACTAGAACTAAAACTAAAACTTGGGTATCGCCTGGGTATACGCGATACTACCGAAGAATATGCACAACTGTGTAGGTAGGAAGCAAGTGTTCACAATCACGGAGCAATAGAAACGAGCGGTTTTCTGCATGGCTAGCGTGGGCACAATCCCACGTGTAATGTAAACGCTCGAAACAAAGAGCGTCCTTTTCAGGAAAATAACCTTCAGAACTCCCCCTGCGACCCTTGTGCGGCAAGACGACTCTCGAGGTTCCTGCACAAATGCAAGAAAAAACGTGATTAGTAACCGTTCTCTCGGTAACCGAGGAATAGGAGTACCTCAGAGACTCCTCTTTGGCAAGCAGCTCCTGTCGCTTCTCATTGATTTCACGCTGAACCTTCATTTCAATCTCGCGCAGCTATCACACGTGTCAGATTAAACAGGTACCGGAGAAATTCTCAAGTAAAATACCGACCTTCTCTTCCTCCCTGCGGAGCTGTTCTTCCTTCAGCTTGACGCTCTGCGACGCTAGGTCTTCAGGAAGAATGGAAGAGTCACTAGCAAAATCGATAGCATTAGACTGGTACATTTATCATGTGAGTTCTACTTACTGCGAGTCTGCATGGACAGTGCGAGAAAGCTTCTCGGTACGGTATGTTTCCTAGCAATATTCCATGATTATCATCTACATATCATTAAACAAATGAATGCGCATACATAAAGAACATCATGGGTCAAAGATTTGAGATCCGTTAGGTGCGTACTATGAACGCCGATCGTTAGTTCACCGAGATTCGCGATTAATGAAAGCGTCTTACTTGAGTAGTGCACTGCGGAGCTTGCTGAAGTCAGAATGCTTCTGGTTGTCCACTTCCGCCACTCCCCACGGGTAGACACGGGCGCGAATCCCGCTGTCGCCAGTCTCAACCTCGGAGCCAATGATGGCAAAAGGAAGGAGTGACCGAAGTTCGGAGTTATCCTCAATAGTCTCCTCATCATCTTCTTCAACATCGTATGGGAAGTTATAGATAGGAATATCATAATACTCGATATCCTCCATAATCTTAAGTTGGTAGTCAACATTACTGATAGATTTGATTGAAGCAAAAAAGGACACAGACCCTTTTCTTGAAGCCTCGCAGCTCACTCGGAGTGAATGAATCAGCCTTCCCAATAACTGGGATCACATTGACGCGTGGCGAGAGACGGCGCATGAGTTCGATATCCATCTCGCGGAGACTTTCGCGACAAAAAGCTTCAGATATACTTCGAATATAACGTATAAAAAACAACTCACGAATGACCAGTGGGTGGAATAAAGTACAAAAGAGCGTGAACACGGTTGTCCCTGAATCGCGGATTACGCTTGATCCTGGACTCCTCTGCGAGAATATCGTCATATTGACGTTACCGCACACGGTGCTAATGCGCAGAATGGCCGTAGAACTCGAAGAAGATGGTGTTCGCATTGCTTTGACGATCGTCGATACACCTGGCTTCGGTGACAACATTGACAACGAGTTTGCGTATGTAGCTCACTATTCTTCTTCTCCACCCTCGTTGAAACTATCTTTCGTCTTAAGCTTCCAGGAAATCGTCGGTTACCTTGGGACTTCAACCGAATAACACTAACCAACGTTGACTGGCTTGATACGTATGCCCTCCTCAATGTGCGCAGTCTCTGGGTTGTCGGCAATCTTGTGTGCCAGGACCTCCGACTCGCAGAGTGTATTGACGAAGGTAGTACGTCCAGTGCCAGATGCACCTAGAAACGCGTCGCCAGAAGCAAGAAAAAATCAGGGAAAGGCGAGGATTATTCGTGGGTGATGAAAGACCAACCGACGACCATGACGGTGAACTGGACACCCTTCTTGACCTTGTTTCCTCTGCGCCTTGCGTACGACATGATGAAGATTTTCAATGAACGGACTGGGGATGGCGAGATGGAGGCGGCTGAAGTGAGGCAAGAAGGAAACGCACGACGCGCAAAGACTCGCTTGCTGTTCGCATCGTTCCCAGTTACCGTAGCCGCATTAGGAAGTTAGAGCTCACGCCTCGCAAGGCGCGACAAAAGCCAAACTCTATTCTTACGTCTACTTTCTTGCTTTTTCCCATTTCTTTCACCTTGCTTTGTGGCGCACCAGACATGTCATCTCATGATTAGTATATCTCGTAGAAACATTCTACGCGTCGTCCTCGCAAAAGATGCATCCCTTTTCTCCCCTGGGAAGGTTGGATACCTAACAAGATCATACTCGAGTCTCAACACGGACTTACAACCAGAAGAACAGCGCAAGCCGAAAAGGCGATCCCGTTCGTCAAAGACTGTCAAGAAGTATACTTCTCTACCAGAAAGACTAGTCTCTGCAAACGGCTCAGCAGCAAGTCCTCTTCCGCCTTGGGATGGTGGGTTACAGAGCCATTTACCCGATGTCCTGCAAGATGCGTCGGGTGAGTATTGGAATTGCAATGTTGTCTCGACATAAGTCCTAATGAACTGTAGCTAGTAATGCTGAAGATAATTCGCCGCATCTTCTGTACGCAGAAGAAAATGTAGAGCACGAGAAAAGCTCGACCACGCGTAAAAAGCGAACCCGCAAGAAGCGTTCCTCAGCAGAGTCAGATGTAAGTGCGACAGTCAGCTCACAGGAGAAAAGTGATACATCCTTCATTAATACGCTGGGTAAGATAAATCAGTTTAATAAACTTTTATTCGAGCTCACAGTCATTCTTCAGCTAATCGTCGCCCACCACGAAACCCGCTTGCGAAAGAAATACTAGAGAACCTTGCCAAGTTTCCTCACTGTATCCTACTAACACGTGTTGGTAATTTCTACGAGGTATGCTCCTTTAAATTTGTAGATGAACCTCAATTGAGATTGAGCTTGTTAGTCCTATTTTGATCAAGCACAAGAAGTTTCGCGACTACTTTCAATAAAGCTAACGAAACGAACTTGGGATGATCAACGCATCTGGATGTGCGGGTTCCCGCTAATGCACCTTGACAAATACTTGAAAGTACTGGTTCAGCAGCATAACCGTTCCGTCGCCATGTGCGAGGAATTTCGCAGACCACGAGATGCTGACGAAGATCTCACTTCAAAGCCAACCTTCGAAAGACGTGTAGTCCGAATTTTGACACCAGGAACGTTGATTGATGAACCTTTCCTCAATCCGTACGAGAATAATTTCCTTCTCTCCGTCGCGGAGGACGATGCAGACCCTGGCTTAGTCGGAATGGCTTGGATCGACGTGTCAACGGGAGAGTTCTTTACGAGGACCACGCCCTTGGGATCCCTCAGAGATCATGTGGCACGTATTTCACCCCGCGAGGTCGTTCTTGACGAATGCTTTCAGTCTCTTCAGGAGCATCCCATTCGAGATGCTCTGTTGGAATCGTCCTGCCCTATATCTTTTGCAGGAAGGACGACTGGGGATCTAAAGGCGAACATCTCCGGCGCAGATGAACTCATTGATGATATCGTCGACTCGACGGCTGACGCCTCAACTGTCTTTTCACCTGCCGAGACTTCGGCCATTGGTGTCCTTAATACTTTCCTCCAATCGAACTTGCTTGAGCATGCTCCGCAGACTCTGCGTCCACTCCGTGAAGAGAAATCCAAACGCATGCAAATAGATGCACATACACTGAAAGCTCTTGAAATCCGTGAAAGCATTCGCGAAGGTGGAACCAGCGGAAGTTTAATGAGCTCAATCAAGCGAACAGTTACGAGCAGTGGGACAAGGTTACTAGCACGATGGCTATGTGAGGCTCTCATTCTACTGTCTTATTCCGATAGATCCGTCTGTTCTGACCTCTTTGATTCTAAATTCAGGTTCTCCCAGCACGTCAGTAGACGAAATACTGGCCCGTCAATCATTAGTGAATTTGTTCCGTACACGACCAGCCCTCCGAGCGGACCTAATCGAACTTTTGAAAGGCGCAGAAGACGCAATGCGGATCTCACAGAAGTTCCTTCTAGGAAAGGGCAGTGTTGACGACCTAGTCTCCATCCGTAGCACAATTGCCATATGGACAGCTCTCCGGAATAGAATTTCTCTCGAGAAGGACTTCGAAAGAAGAGAAAGTGGTGAAAAGTTTATGGCAGAAGATTGGCAAGCTCTGGATCAACTCATGAACAAGATGGCAAACCTTTCTGGTCTTGCACAGCGCATCGAGTTAGCGATAGACGTGAAAAGTGATCAGCAGAATGAAACCATCACGGAAGAGAGTGAGAGTAATGTACCGCTTGAGCAAGATCAGGCTGCCGCCCCAGAGGTTTCCAAGTTTCTTTCGTTGCCTGGTGTTGATGCTAAATGGACGATCAAACCTCAGTTGAGTCGATCATGATGCGTTTATGCTGTCTATTAATGCTCGTTACTCCAGATTTTCAGTCGAACTGGAGTTACTTCATGAACGATTTAGGCAGCTGCAAAACGAAAAGGAAACGTTGGAACTGAGATATCGAGAACAATATGGTGCGCACAAAACCCCATGATTACTTGCACTATCACTCAATGTAAAACTTTAGTCGCGCCCTCACTGACCCTCCGTCACAGCCCAAGTCATGGCTTACATGTCCATATTGCAAAGCCACGCAAAGACGCTGAACGCTTGGAGAAATCACGATATTTCATGCCCCTCGCGGAAAGCAAGTCGACGAAGACTTACTTCAATCAGGTACATCCAAGTTTGTATATAGTTTTGCCTGTTTCTCATATAGTTGCGAGTATAGGAGTGGTTTGCTCTGGGAAACGCGATCTTGGAAACAGTAATGAGCATCTACAGTGCGGAGAAAGAGGCGTTCTTAACTCTCAGAAATGAAGTTCGTTCTCGTTGAATCCCTTATAATAGTAATCTATTCTAATGCGAATTTCTAGACAAACACTGAGGCAACAGCGATACGGAGGAATGCTCGCATCCTCGAAGAACTGGATGTCACGTCTGCATTTGCCACCCTCGCTGCGGAGATGAATTTCGTTCGGCCGACAATTAGCGATAGGTAACGTGCTAATCCATGGAATGCAACTATTCGTATTGACATATGTCTAGCTCCTCTTTCTACATCGAAAACGGGAGGCATCCATCTGTCGAGCTTGGTCTCCTTCAGTCAGGAAGGATGTTCACACCTAACACGGTCTCTATGTCGGATTCCTCGCGATTACACGTTGTCACGGGACCAAATATGGCCGGAAAGTCCACTTACCTTCGTCAAATTGCACTCATCGCGATCCTCGCGCAGACGGGTTCCTTTGTCCCCGCTGACAGCGCTCATATCGGTCTTGTCGACAAAGCCTTCTCGCGGATTGGTGCAAAGGATGATCTCTTCCGAGATCGAAGTACTTTCATGGTCGAAATGCTTGAGAGTGCTGAGATTCTGAAGAATGCTACTGAGAAGAGCCTGGTCAGTGCCAGTATAATGATAAAAACGCCATTACCTCATTATTCGCCCTAGGTCATCATGGACGAGGTCGGTCGCGGCACAACAGTTCAAGATGGTCTTGCTATAGCCTTCGCCACTATACATCATCTTTGTCTCGTTAACAAAAGCAGGTCTTTATTCGCGACTCATTTTCATGAGCTTGTGGATATGCTTGGCTATTCAGACGTTTCACAGCAAAGTACTCTATTTCCCAATCTCGAGTTTTACTGTACAGACATAGATGAGACTGAAGTGAGTGAAAGAAGTATGGATATCGAAATATTGATCATTAATTCTTGCGTAGGACGGTCATTTCTCATACACGCACCGCATGAGGCGTGGCGTGAATCGCGATTCTCATGGCTTGAAGGTTGCACGACTTGCTGGTATGCCTGAACTTGCAATCAATGTTGCAGAAAAGGCACTATCTTCGATCAAACTGCATAATCGGCCGTCTGAAGATCCATCCGTGACATCCGCTCTCCAGAACGTTGGTCGCCAACTCGCAAGTCTGCATGCACCGAATGATGTTCAGCAACAATTTATGTAGACATTCATGATTTCTGGTCAACTTTGCTTGTATCTTACTTTCTGGATGGAGGGACGTTCTAGATTTCACCCGGATCTAATCACACTTATCTTGACTATCATTCAGCGATACGCACGTGCCCAAGGCCACTTCGCAGTTCACGATGGCGGTCCCATGACGCTCATGTTTCCCAGATAAATTGACTTGACGACCCTTTGCCTACGTCGCTCGAGTCTCATTCCCTGGGTAGATTGACCCATCGCGACGCCCACTTCCTCTGCCTGGATCACTTGACATTCCAGCGCAGGACTCATGTTCAGTCACTGACATACATTATTTCAATTGGACTCTGCAATGCCAATTATTTATTGAATGCCAGATAGTATACGTCTCTGCATATTCATTTATAGATAAGTGGAGGCTAATAGATGACTTAGTGAAGTTGCTTCGAATTGTTCTCCTTTGACTTTAGTACTTTTCGTTTAACTCCCACCCAGAAATTTGGCTCAATGAACTACAATTCACATTCAATGAGCTGTATTAGCTGGGGAGAATAATGTGTTCATGTAACTTCTGAGACATGAGTGTATTATGCCCTATAGTGCTTCTTACATGACGAACATGTCAATGATTAATTTCATCATCCTAACGCCGTTGTTTCCTCGAGTATGGTACAGAAGGTATTTTACAATGCACTGTGGATTGCGTGATCGTCATACTTGTCTTGTACGTTCACAACCTAAAAAAAAGAACCAGTGTTGTACAATGTTTGATGATCGGGAGGATATAATGAGGTCACGTCGATCATCCTTCTATGTCTGCCAGTCCATTTAATTTTCTCCTGCAGACATTTCCTTGACACTTCCGCCATTTTCGTCCTCGGAAAATGCGTCAGAAAAGAGCAAAGGCATATCGCAAGCTCATGCATGTCTACTGCATGAGCTTCGGATTCAGGCAACCATATCAAGTATTGGGTATGTTCTCTATTGTGTTCTGCTCGGCAAGTCACATTGACTTACCCTGCCTTATTCGTTCCATGGACGGTCATTCTTCTGTCCAACTGTTGCATGTTTAGTGGACTCTGAAATGTGTGCGGAAGCTGTATCATCCAAGATTGACCTCGCGAAACAACTGGCGGTTGTACTACAGGGAACTGTGAAGCCTAGTGGGTATAGATCTTCACTCCGATGCTTGGAAGACGCTAATTGCAATTTGCAGTGATAACCCAGTGCAGCATACACTCGTTATATATTTATGGACGGTCTAAGCAACCTGTTGTTGATCTGGCGAAAACATTTGAGCGACGAAGGTGTAATCACAGGGAAGCGATACCAGAAGAGGATTGTTTGAGGGAGGTCATAGGTATGGAACTCTAAATCATTCATGTTATACTTGTTCTGATTTTTGTTACGGTGTTGACCTTCCCTTTACATCAGGCCCGATAAATAAGCATCGCTACGTTCTGGCTGCGCAGTCATCTTCATTAAGACAGAATATCCGTCAAGTACCTGGTACACCATTAGTTCACGTCAAACGAAGTGTCATGGTCCTTGAGCCAGCTAGCGATGCTACAGAAAAAGCGAAGTTATTGGTACGTCTCGTGCCATAGCTGCTATTGTTATTGTACTTGACACGTTTAAATTTTCTAACAGATGGAAACCGACCGTATGCGACCTACCAAAGCAGAGGCAAGCACGATCGCCTCAACCCTGGCAATTTCGTCTACGGTAGAGGGTAGCAAGCCCGATAATGGAGTAGTTGAACCACCAATGAAGAAGCGGCGAGGACCCAAAGAGCCTAACCCTCTGAGCGTGAAAAAGAAAAAGTCAAAGGATGGCGATAGACGTCCGAAAGCCACGAAAACGAACGAAAATGCCTTTGAAAGGACAGAAGCTGCCGGCGAAAAGAGGAAACGGTCTGAAGACGATGAGGCAGATCGAGACAACAGCGATGAAAAGAGCGAGGATACTAGGAACGAATCACCAGTACGGCGAATGCGAAAGAGGGTGAGGAAACGCAAAAAACTTGGGAACGAACAAACAGTACAAGCAGAAGGAAAAGGCGAGACACAGGTCGCGAACGAGTAACATCCGACTTTGCAAATGATTTTATGCTCATTCCACGCGTAATTTTACTCCACATCTTCTTTCGTCCTCTATTAGCATGTATCAAACAAGAAAAGTAGCACACTACACAGCAATTGCGTCTAATCAAAATAGATCATCAAGAAAAATATCATCCGCCTACTATCATCCTAGTTGTGAACGGATATAATTCAAGGCAGAGCCAGCTCGCAACCACTTGAGCTGATCGCTAGACATGGTATGTCTAGTCGGAATCTCAAAGGTCTGTCCATCTCGCTTGGTCACTTTCAAACGAATAGTAGCTTGCGGCTCCCCGTTCAGCAGACTCTCCAGCCCAATTGTTTCAAGGATGTCGCCAGAGCCGATACGCGAATAGTCGCTGCTGTCCGTAAACCAAAGTGGGAGAACACCTTGTTTCTGTGTAATTGCGAAATTAGATATTCCAGTATATCATATAAGTTAGATATTGACCTTCAAATTGGTTTCATGGATTCGAGCAAATGACCGGGCGACAATGAGTGCGCAGCCTGCAGTTTCATGAGCACATTGGAAGGAAAGGTACACGGGGAAACACACCATAGAATCGAGGTTGCAATGCTGCGTGCTCACGAGCACTACCTTCGCCGTAGTTCTCGTCGACGACTAGAGCCCAGGGCTGGTTACGAGATTTAAGTCGCTTCGCGACGTTCGGGATCGTGTCGGTTGCTGTCTCGCTCGGTGCATGGTTATGATCGAAGGCGATGTTTACTTCACCGCCTTCGTCGTTTACGGCCTTTTTAATTCCTAGGGTAAGGATGACGTCGTCTGCATATACAAGCAAAACATACCGTGATGACTTCAAAGACATAATTCAACAAACATCAAATTCTATGAGGGGTAATTCACTCACGCAAGTTTTCAGAGATATTAGACAAGTGACCCTTGTATTTAAGCCAAGGTCCCTTAAGAAGATATCAGTACCGCAAAATCAATTGTGACAGCGCAAACCTACAGCAGCTGAGATATGGTCCGTCGTGCATTTACCCCGCACTCTCATAAGCACTTTCAGTGATGGCAGCTCAAGACCTCTCAGGTTGTTAGGACCAAAATGACTTTCAAAAGGCTTCAGGATCTCCAGTCTTGTGGACGTAGGTGAAATCACGATTTCAGTGTGCGGCTGAGGTTTCGGATTTGCTTGTGGATACAGGGACAAATCACCAGCAGCGAATCCTTGTGAAGGTAGATCTTGACCATGAGGCGGTTTGAACTTGAAGGAATCTCCAGAAGGTAAATCAATCGAGTCCGTCATTGGGTTGAACGACAATCGTCCAGAAAATGCCATAGCAGTCACGATAGTCGGAGAAGCGAGGAAATTCATGGTATCCTTGTTGCCGTCGTTGCGAGAACGGAAGTTCCTGTTGAACGACGTGAGGATTGCTACAAAATAGTGAGTGTACAGAAGATAAGATTGATGGGGCTCAACGTACCGTTTTCCTCGCCCTTCTTGTCGTCCCGTTTCCACTGGCCGATACAAGGTCCGCAAGCGTTGGCCAATACCGTGGCACCAACTTTCTCGAGCGAAGACGTTATTTCGTCCCTTTCCATGGTTGCGCGAATTTGTTCCGATCCTGGTGTGCAGAGGAATGGTACCTTGTCATAAAATAATCAGGCGTTTTAGTTATTTCTCCTTGAACTCTAGATACCTTTACTGTTAAGCCTGCATCCTTCGCCTGGTGTGCGAGGTCGGCTACGCGCGTCTTGAAGGCATCAGTGAATATGCGATACTTGGTATATTGTAGCGAAGCAACGCATCCGCACCATGTCTTCATAGGAACTATTCGTGCACGATCCGATGAGGCTAGCTGATATCTCGTCCCTCCAACCCGATGATTTAACAAAACTACCGAACTTCGAAAGACGAGTCGCCAAATCAGGTGTGAAAGGGCCATTTACTGTTGGCTCGAGTTCAGAGAGGTTCTGTTTGGGCTTGCTTGAGCACGATGAACACTGGCACTGGAATAAGAAAACCCACAATCTCAATTACTTCATCGTATTCAGCGCCTTCATCAGCACATAGGAAACCTTGAGATGCTGCTTCATCTGCTGCGGTTGCGACGGCTGATCTGCCAGTCGCACGCAAGTATGATCGCATGTTGGGAGTATAAGGGAACGTTGACGACGTTGCGCCGACTACATGTATACGGTCATAGAAGAGATGCCTTCATGGAGAAAGTCCCACATACCTTCCGCACCCATGTTTGCGATGGTTGCAAGACCTATCACGAATTAATTTGGTAAACATATATATAATAATTCTGTCAATGCGTTACCAATTAACTAAGCTTACCAGTACAAGATTGGTTGAAGACGCCAGGGCCGAAATATTCCAAAATGCGACCTGTTCCGCCCTGAATTGCAAATATAAACTCGGGTTCTGATGAAGAAAGAGCATCCGAGCCTTACTCGAACGGTTAATCGACCAGCGATATTCAATATTAGATCTTTCGTCGTTGCCCAACCGTTCATTTGTCCTGTTAGATGTATGCCTAGGGGGACGTCAACCAAAGGTGTATCTGCATCGTCATCTTACTCACCAACTATCTGCGGAGCTTTGAGTTCCCAAGGTGTTCCGGTCATTGCATCAACTGCGTCTGCTCCCCCGACGCCGATTGCAATCATACCGAGGCCGCCAGCATTGGGTGTATGAGAATCTATACAGAGAGGAAGTGTGTCAGTGCTAGCTTGACTTGCTGATGAAATAAAGACGAGCAAAGTACCTGTCCCCAGCCTTGCAATTTTGTTATAAGCGATTTAAACCGACAAGGGTGTTTAGACATACATGAGCATTCCTGGAGCAGCATAATTTTCCAAAACTATCTGATGGATGATACCAGAGCCAGGACCCCAGAACTCGATACCTGAAAGCATGCTATATCACCATTAATATAGCGGAAATGTCAGGACGTACCATATTTTTTAGCAGCACTCTCTAAGAAATCGAAAACCTCCTTGTTCGTTACCTTCGAGCGCTTGAACACGATGCACCATGTCAGATGTCTCCCTCCTCATGAGAGATGCGTTTTCCAGACCTTTAGATCGGCTTCTGCACCTTCTGATGCTTGAATAAGATGATCGCAGTGAATGCTCGTAGGAACGGCACAGGACGGTAGTCCAGCGCTCATAAATTGCAGGCTAAGATGATGATCCATTTGTAAGGATTCAGCCAACATAGAAGACAGTAGAGGTCATCTTACATTGCCATTCTGTGATGCCAAAAATCCTCAACTTCCAATAGAGTCATTCCACTAAGAATACACGACTTACTGAGCAGATGCATCTTGCATAGCTACACGTTGAGGACGCAGCTGTAGATACTCCCCCCGGATGTTTCTCTTTCCCGATAGAGTCTTTTCTGGGTCATGGATATGACTGTAAAGAATCTTCTCGGCCAGCGTAAGAGGCCTGCTATTTAGAATAGCACGGACACGGTTGAGATTTTCGGCCAAACGAGCGTAAGGAGGGGTAATTGTCGAGCAATCCTTCTCTGGAAGGGCAGCATGCGTAGCTAGTGCCCTCTTTTGAACATCACGAGCAACAATGCGCCGTGCCGCATGAGCCAGCGGGGGCGACATTGCTGCAATGACGAGACGGTGCAGTAAACCACAGGAAAGATACGCGGTGAAATTTAGACTTTGACGCGTTTGCCGATCGGCCGAGGATGTAGAGCCAATGATTGGCGTTCTCTTTCAAAGTGTCATGAGGCATATCTTAGGTCATTTTCCTTCGTGTTGGATGCAAAAAACCTATCTTGCCAGTCTAAAAGTATGGGAATATAAATCAAGGGAACAAAGAACTCCGGACTTCCCATGTCCGGAATACTTTCAATATGTCATTAACGTGCTTTGTTTGGATCAATCAAAGACCTGGAGGCATAGTAATAATATCTAAGTTATTTTCAAGTTTCCTTATTTCATCTCCTCAGTATTTCACGGAAGCCAATAAATGATTACTTTTAAAAATGCAGTACAAGTGTTCTACTATACAGTGTCTGTTCTTTGAAGTACAGTCAGTTTCGGACGTTGGGTGCAACAATCATTCCCAAGAAGTAGTGGACGTGATCCCGCACAGCTGCGTTGCAGATAACGAGTGTGAATACTCTCAAGGATGCCAGTGTTACCTGTCCGGTTGGTATACCAGTGTGGCCAATCCTGGATCTTAGCATAGTAATTGAAAATTCTTGAATCCAGAGAACTAACCGAATAAAGGTCATAATATCGTGGATATCCCATAAGTTACTGGAACCCTGATTTGAAGTAAATTGAAGATGAAAGATTGAGGTATTGGTTACATCAGACCACACTTGAACGCACAATCGAATCCAACGGCTTCTGATAGAGTGGCCTCAGTTAACCGCATGCGAGTAATTGAGACTTTTTGAACACAACCCCCGCCCCCCCTTGTTTATTCAGATTGCGTTCTAAGTCAAGAAGATCAACTCAGAAGTAAGTCGCCCCTCCTCTCCGACTGTCCGGCCTCCATACGAGCGGAATGGCTGCCGAACTGCATTGCCCTTTTCTTCCGGCCACTGGCCAATTCAAGTCCGACCTTTCGAGAAGCAAGCCGAAGAAGCATTTTATCCCCGAGTCCAAGCGGCAATCGTGGGTCTACTTTGTGATGTACTGGAAGCTTTGCGAGGAAGTTGACGACCGAGAGTGAGAGAAAGGGGTGCCTTGCTTCCTTGCCATGCGATGATATAATGCGATCGTCTCTCCCGAGATTTCGCTTTGGGATGCGATCTATCTCGAGTTGGAGCTTTAACATGATGTTGTGAGTTAGGTATCACACGTATATTGATTGACCTAACCTCTTCAATGACTGCCCGCCAGCCACCCGATGTGTATGCAGTCCGATGTCTCCCGTACCCTCCAAGAAGCTCATCCGATCCAAGTCCATTAATCTGATCGGAAGTTAATATACCGTAGAGATCATGAGTAAATATCTACGTACAAGAACGCGAGCTGTACTCGTATATGGAACCCTCTCTCCATTGAGTTCGGTGCGAACATAGCCAATCCCTCGAGACGCAAAGTAAAGGGCAAGAGCCAAACTCTTAGCTAACATCAGTTCTATGACCGGAGACAACAGAATGGAAGTGCTTACCAGGTCCATCACTGTTCTACATGGATACATTAGATTTTCGACGACCGTCCGATATTGTGAGGTTTCCTGAATCCCTTAATTAGTTGTGGAATTCTCGAATTCTAGTAGGATAATCACCTCGAAGGTCACGTCCACTTCCACCTTAACTCTATCAGTAAATATTTAATATACTTTAACGTGAATGAACTGCTACACTCACGAAATTCCACTGCCGATGAGGACAGAGTGCTCGCAGCTCTGCCAGTTCTTCCAGTCCAGTAATACGGTCCGGCACGAGATACGACTCGAACGTCCCGTTTTTCTGTCCGTTCACTCGTGCGTCTGAAACGCCGTGATTTTGTGGCTGTTTTCGCCGTGTTTTGATATTTTCGCTACTTTCGCTCCTGAGTTGGATTTTACGAGGGTTCTCGAATGCAACGTTAAGTAGATCTATGGGTTCGTCTTTGGGTATGTAACTGGAAAAGGGCATTGTCATCACCGTACAATAATAAAGTGGTGCTCGCTTACGAGTCAGCTAAATATGCTAGAATGGTGGAATCTATGCCGCCGGAAAACAGTACTGCAACTCTTGCGTTGCCTTTTTCTCTTGAATTCGGAAGAACCGTGATCAAGTTATTTAGTATCTGGGACTAAATGCACTCACACGTGAAATGGGATATGTTGTACCATGAATCGGACACTACGGCTGAGCTCATTTAATAGGTTCTCGACGTCGTCCGTTAAAACGGGTGGAATTTCCGTGAGCGAATCTACGAGCGGGGAAGCTTCAGAGATGGATTTGTTGACTTCTACGGGTGCGCTCTTCACAGGTAGATTAGCATGTAATCCAAATTCGTAATATTCCAATAATCTCACAAAGTCGACAACATTGCTTGCATGCGCTCTTCGAGGAATCGTCCGAATGACTCGGCTAGCATCCCCGCTCTAAGGAAATAATAGTTAATACTGTTCATTATGCACTCGCGATCGAATATACGAAGATATACCTCAGCTGCGTGCCAATTTCTAATATCTACGCAGTACAATTCTTCGGTCCCCACTTCTTCCAGAGGATACGGTGTATTCGATCCTGCAGATACTGATGCAACCAGAAGAACAGGATTTTGAGTCGTCGGCCTGTGAATGAGAAGGGACCTGCGACCAAGCGGATCTCGCCCGAAGAATATTGTGTCAGTCGTTTTCTGCAATTTTCCGCATTGAGAACTGTGAATCGGACTTCAGACGAACAGGGAGCTAACGTGGTAGTAAGAGAATGCGTATCTACATGTACACGTCAAAGTGTAGACTCCTGGATATAACAAATTACTTACGGTCCCTCGATAGATTGTAGGACGCTCGATAACTCTGCTTCAGGGATTTGAAGGGCTTCAATTTTCTGAAACAGTTTGATGCCGTCATTCTCAGAAGGATCCACCTGAAGATCGAGTTTGGGTGGGTTAGAAGTCCAGGTATCTCAGTCTGGAACGTGGCTAACCTCCAAGCCTTCGAAGACCTGGATAGAATGTCAGCCTGCTGATGACTCGCGGTTGTTGGTCATATCCAGGATACAAACTTCACCGTTCCAGCAGAATACATTTCCTTGGTTTTGATGCGGTTGAGTGACCAGCTCGTCACCCCGAAGCCTCAGTTCGCTAGCAAAGAAACGGATGTCAAGCCGAATCTCCTTGTCCGAGTACATTGCGAATTGAATGGTGTCTTGTGCATCTGGACCTAAATTATCGTGAATAACATGACCGCTAGGTTCGATTCTCTTTATTTTAAGCTCACTTACCGCGAGCAGAGTTTGCTATTCTGATTGATTCCCACATAGACTCGAAGTCTGTTGTACATGTCTGACGATTGACTGCCAGTAAAATTCCACACATGGTGGATAAAGACAAGTAAATGGGGGCTCGAATAGGAAGGTCATTACTCGGTCGGCGTTTGCCTAATCAATAGTTTCACGAACTGAATATCCACTTTAAATTTGCGAACAGTGTACATTGTTTTCGTTCGATCTACTTTTACCTATACACACGAATGACCAGCTAACCCATCTCCGCGCTCTATATAACTCTAATAACGAGCGCAAAGAAAATTTATTTATCGGAGAAATTAAGCATTGTAACTCGATGAAGAAACATTGCCACCACGGCCCGTCCAGTTGACGTCTGGCAATCACTAATCAGTAAATGATGGAAAGTCTATGGCAGAGAATTGGCTTACGGATGTCTTCTCCAGCCTTCAACTTCGCGTTCTCCTTGCCAGGAAGAACCTTGAAAGTATGAGCACCAAAGTAATCACGCTGATACCAACAGTTAGTAACGGACTACGTCAATAATTCAGCTGTACTAACCTGAGCCTGCAGAATGTTAGCAGGTACAATGTCACTTCTATAACCATCGAAGAATGCAAGAGCAGTGCTGAAGGCCGGGGTCGGTACGCCCCAAAGGACAGCCTGTGCGATCACACGTCTCCAACCAGGCTGAGCCTTGTGAGCAGCTATCAAAATATTCAGCCAACCATATTCACACAAAAAATGCCTTTCAGTGGAGGCACATACCTTTGTTGAAGAAATCATCGAACAAGAGAGATTCCAGATTAGGAGTTTTCTCATATGCCCGAGTGATATCGTTTAGGAACACAGACTAACGCCGTTGTGAAGATCATCACATCACATCAGTAGCGAAGTTCTGCGTACTTTAATAATGCACCCTCCTCGCCAAATCCGAGCAATACCGGCATAGTTCAGATTCCATTTGAGCTGAAAGCAGGCTCCCCAAAATTAGTCGGGTCATTAATTATTCACGTAGAACCGTACCTCTTTCGCAGCTTCCCTCATGAGCATGAAGCCCTGAGCATATGAAATGATCTTAGAGGCGTATAGTGCTTGCTCAAGGTCATCAATGAACTGCTGTTTGTCACCACGGAATGTTTCTTTCTGAGGACCAGAAATGATCTTGCTTGCGCGAGCACGTTCATCTTTAATTGCGGAGAGACAGCGGGCAAAGACAGCCTCGCCAATGAGAGTTACTAGAACATTATTAAGCGCCATGAGGAAGGAACCAAACATTAAGTGTCACATACCTGGAGTACCATAATCAAGGGCAGATATGGCAGTCCATTTTCCCGTCCCCTTTTGCCCGGCCTTGTCAAGAATCTTGGTTACGAGGGGCTCGCCATCATCATCCTTGAAGCGAAGAATATTTGTGGTGATTTCAATCAAGAAAGAATCCAGAACACCCTTGTTCCAATTTTCAAAGATTGATGCAATTTCGTCTTCGTGAAGTCCTAGCCCACGCTTCAGTATATCATACGCCTCTGCAATGAGTTGCATGTCTCCATATTCGATACCTATAATGTCTAATTAGAATGAGATGGTACACGATAGAAATGTATATTTACCGTTGTGGACCATCTTAACAAAGTGCCCGGAACCGCTTTCCCCCATCCAGTCGCAACAGGGCACGCCTTCAACTTGAGCGGCGGCGGCCTGGAAAATGGGCTTGATTGCTGGCCATGCTTCAGGCGAACCACCGGGCATGAGGGAAGGTCCATGACGAGCTCCCTCCTCACCGCCAGAAACGCCACAGCCGATAAACTGAAGACCCTTCGATGCGAGGTACTTTGTGCGTCGGTCGGAGTCAGGGTAGTGAGAGTTACCTCCGTCAATTATGATGTCACCTTGTTCAAGATGCGGGACAAGCGCATTAATAAAGTCGTCAACGGCGCTGCCAGCCTTGACGAGCAAGATGATTTTCCTTGGTTTCTTGAGCTTTGCAACAAGCTCCTCGATGGAGAATGCGCCGACAACCTTTGTTCCTGAAGAAAGAGTGAAAGGCAGGATGATTTGTAAGAAGGATGACGCGCATATAAGGAGTGCTGAATCACTGCACCTTTTGCTTCGTTATCCAGGAAGTGCTGGACTTTGCTGGTTGTGCGGTTGAAGGCAACAACGGTGAATCCCTTGTCATTCATGTTAAGAATGAGGTTTTGACCCTGTATATGCGCATGTCAGGACAACGCTCGTCGTCGTCGCGTCGGGACACGGTGATGAAGGGATGACGCACCATGACAGCGAGGCCGATGAGACCGATGTCGCCACTGCAGACAGCAAGCGGTATTGAAAACATATTAGATGAACTTGCATGCAGAACGACTTACACTGCTCCGGACATTGTGCACTATAAAATTTAGCGGCGAAGATTGAGGACGTGGCAGTGGACGAGGTCTGAGATGTGAGTGTACGCGATGGTGGCGATAGAGATTAATAATATTCACCTCCGGCCGTGCTTGGCCGTTGCGGCCCGCGACCGACGCGTTTGTCCCACACCTCTTGTCTACTCTCCGTCGATTCATCGAATTCAACTGCAAATCCGATGCAAATGACACCGTCGGCGACCATCTGCCAACGAAAGACACGTCGTATGTCACCTCGGGGCCTTACATTTCGGGCAGATCTCGAGACGGGCACGGCCAGACCGCGAAAATAAAATCAAAGAAGATATTTATTATTTATCGTTGCCTTCACGCGCGCAGGTCGGAAGATGCATGACGTTGGCTCGTGGAGTCCGTGTCTCTTTGACTTTCTTATTTATTTTCGGTCTTCCCTTGGCCATTCCGCTCATGCGTTGAGTCCGTTCCTCATCGTTCTCGACGCCTACCCCTCCTTTCTCTCGTCACCCTCGGTCCTTGGTCTCGAACATGCGCTGCTCGGGTGGACTGCTCTTCAAGGGTCTGGTACTCTTGCTTCTCTCCCTCACAGCTCTCGGCTTTGACTTCTCGTTCACTTCACCTACTTCCTGCGACAACCTCAACATCTCATGGTCAGGTACGTCAGTCTTCTCAGGCTTGCTGCTCCTTTTGACCCATCGTTCCCGCAACTCAGGTGGGACGGGACCCTTCTCGCTACTTATCACGCCGGTAAGCATGCGCTATGCGTCGTAACTAGCTACTCTATTTATATACTCTCCATGTCGTCTAGGCTTTCTATGTTCCTCAGAACATATCCATTCCAGATTCAGCATTCGATCCGAGCTCAGGCAATGGTCTCTTCTCAGTGCAGCTCAAGCTCCCTCCAGGACGCCAGGTTCTTCTCACAATGTCTGATTCAACGGGCTTTGAGGCAGGGGGGACGTCCGATATCTTGACTGGTCGGTGCCTCTCTCATTGTGTATTCTACATTGTCGAGACTTACTTTCCTATACCAGTTGGCTCGTCCGTTAGCGGCACAAATTGTACCTTGGCTGATGCCACGCCGGATTTTTTCTTCGAGCTGAATTCGGCTCTGCAGCAGTGCCGGTGAGATACTTCGCACAGTTATTTCCTATCGAACTCTTGTTCGAGGCTCATAATCTATGTTCTCAGGACATTCACATTTAGCGGATACGATAATGCGACACAGCCTGTTACAATTCTGGTATATCAATCATGTGCGACGTCATGGTATTTTGCTGCTAACAATAATTCTTCATCAGGGTTTGATTCCTCTTGGGCAATCGTTCAGACTTCATCCTCCACGAGGACCGTCGACCTTTGACTGGATAGCCGATGTTTCAAACGGAACTACCATCACGTTCATTATGACTGATGCCTTGGGTAGGCAAGGAGGAAGTTCTGACCTCAGGGTATTTCAAAAAATTTGCTTGCCATATGCCATGAACTTGACTGACTACCGTATATTTAAAGACGGTTGGCATAAGCGATGATTCCTCGTGCATTAGTGCCTCATCGCCTCATTCGACTGGTAAATGATTTTCCTGTATCACTAGAACAGTCTTGTGAGCGCTACTTTTCTGTGAACAGCACAAGCGTCGTCAACGTTATCAGGTGGAGCGCAACCGACGCAAGCTGTCGATACGCACTCGGGTTCCAATACTGGCACCATCGCTGGTGCGACTGTAGGCGGGCTTGCAGTTGTCTCCCTCGCGCTTCTCGTGTCGTTTTGCTGTCTACGACGACGAAAACAAGCGAAGGATGACCTTCCGGGCCCTCATCGACCACCGATTGCTTTCATTGGTAGCCGGTCATCACGCATCTCGCGTGTTCGTAGCTCGCTCATTCCGTCTGGCGGTCGCGCACGACGCGCACACTCTTCATTTGACCTTCTCCCACCAGCTGCAATGCACGAGTCGTCCATGCGTAATTCGCCTCTTCATCAATCGGTATTACCTGTTGCCGAGGATGATTACATACTAAGCCCGTATATCCTTCCATCTGATACTGAAGCTGTTGATGGTCACTCTGGACGATACTCCGAGTCTTACCCGCGGGCTCCGCCTCGCTCAGTACCACATTCTCCGATTGGTGGTGCTATAGGTTACGCTCAGTCACATAGCCGATCGCATTCCCGTTCAGAAAGTGATGGTCATTTAAGTCCAAGCTCCCCATTCTCCAGTCCTTACTCCCAAGCCCATATGAGGAGTCCTTCCGTTCCAAGTTCCCCTACGTCTCCTGGTGTCACTTCACCGAAGGGATCAGTAAGAAGTCCCCATCGCCTAACGCCTCGCTTCATCCTGCACACGGATGCAGAGGATATGGGCAATTCAGAAGGAGAAGAGGCCGATGTAGTCGAGCTTCCTCCGCAATATACGGACCGAAGAGAATCCAATACGAAGCTGGATGACCACGTCAAGAGATCCGATCGCTCACCCAGCTGAGTAACCGACAGTTTTATCTGACTTTGTACTCTTTTTGTAATCCTTATCGCGATTTATCACATACACGCCTTGCCATATGTATTCCGTGTGTACCGTTCATTTAGATCTAGCCGTCCTGCATGCCAGTCTGTATTTTACCATTCATTCATTGATTCTTCCTTTCATTTCAGCTGTTGTTTTATTATTGGACTCAGTGGTATATAGTCCCACGTGTCTTTCAAAATTTTCCTTTTAGATTGTTTGTAAGGTTAAACACTCGAGGTCAGTATGGTGATTATCAAACTAAACGCTCGAGAGCGAGTAGAAATACAAGGATCGGGGCTTTGAGAGACTACAACTCAACAGGTGGCATCAAAAATAGATGAATGAGTGGGAGAGTTAGAAGGAGAGAAAAAGGAAAGCAAATAGCAACATTGGAAAGCAAACTGCAAAAAAAAATGGTAGAAAGAGCGACTCCACGGAATAATAAACAGCAAGATGCATCTATATGCATATCAGCACAACAGTATATCCTAAAAACTTCAGTCGAGCTGCGTTTTGCCAAATGCCTCGACCATGGCGTCTTCGTTGCGCCTCCCGCGATGCCTCCGACTCTCCTACGACGCTCGTCTTTGTTCGACGGATCGGAGAGCGCTAGGCAGAGCATAAGTTAGCTGCATAACATGTAAGTTCGATAACTGGCCAGCAGTCTCAGCATTTCAGCACTATTCACTATGTAATCGTCTTCAGAAACGGGCAGCATCATTGATGAAGAGATCTGCATGGATGATTCGTGCATTTCAGTTGGCGGAAGAAGGATGAATGGAGAGTGTGTGCAGCGCGCGCGACCATAGCAGGGATAAGCGAGCTGCAAACGCACCAGATGCTGTACTGGCATTTTCTCATTTGATCCACTGAGTGGCTCTGCAACGTCTCCGCAATACTCACTATCTTCAATATTCATCGGCTGACTGCACTGTCCGATTATGGTGTATGGCAACGTAGTTGCATATTGCAGTCATTAGAGTCCTGTATTTTGTATCGAATTGAGCCCGTTAGGCGTCTACTTTGCAGTGGGGAGTTGAGAACAATGCGAGGCTCTGGTCATCCGACCAAATATCTGCAAATCTATGCAGAGCATTTAAGCAACGTTGATGTGAGTCCTTCTCTTTCTCGCAAGTCATCATTCATTTCAAACGCTGATAATCCGAATAGTGCATTAAATTCCATCCTAACTCGCTATATCATATTATCAAGCGACGGGTTCAGAGCGACTGGACTTGTCGATTTTGGGATGCCCAAGGATATCCAAAAGGCATAGTTATGCATGTTTTCATTGGACATTAAGGTCCAATCATGCGCTCGCAATGGGCACACATGGCCACTATCTAGCAAGTGCGGAAGAAGATTTGGCCATCAACCTTTGGGCGGGCGAGTGCGCTTCACCAGAATTGTTGCAACTAGTACCAGAAATATCATATTTTCAATGTATGTGCCTTGCAACTGGTTACGTTGCGTTCAACAAGCAAACACTCTCCTTCCTTCGATAGCTCCGCCAGAAGATTCCCATCTGTGACCTATGTGTCAAGGTACACATTCACAAGTTGGGTAAAGACTCATGGACCTATATTAGGAGGGCATTCGTAACCCAGGAGTTTCTCGGACAGTCATCTCGTGTTAAGGCAATGGTTCTGAGGTTGTGTGTCTTCGTTCTATCTGACGAGTCATATTAGTTGTTTGCTCAGCTGTGTCTGGAAAGATTATGGTCACTTTTTTGGGGGTATTTTCATCTCCAACCCCCTACCAAAGAGCTTGCTGACCCGTGTGTGGTGATAGAGACTAATGATACACACCTCCGTCTGGTGTCGGCTGTCGAGGCACGCGAGCGAAGCGTTTGTCCCACGTATCCTGTCCGCTCTCTGCTAATTCATCGAATTCAACAGATTCCAACTGCCGATCCCTCGTAGTGACACCATCGGCGACTATCTGTCAACGAGAAGGTGCATTGCATGTCACCTCACTGCCTCGCGTTTGGACAGTTCTCGAGACAAATGGGGCCAGACCGTGAAAATGAAATTAAAGGAGATATTTAACAATGCCTTCTCTGTGTTCTCTCGGCCGTTCTGTTCATGCGTTGAGCCCGTCCTTCGTTGTTCTCGGTGCCTACCTCTCCTCACACTCGTCGCCCTCAGTCTTGATTTGGTCTTGAACATGCACTGCTTAGATCGACTGCTCTTCAAAAATCTGGTGCTCTCGCTTCTCTCCTTCACAGCTTTCGGCTTTAACTTCTCGTTCACCCCACCTAGTTCCTGCGACAATCTCGATATCGTGTGGTCAGGTACGTCTGTCTTCTCAGACTCGCCGCTCTATTTGACCCATCGCTTCCGCAACTCAGGTGGGACGAGGCCTTTCTCACTACTTATCACACCGGTTAGCATGCGCTACACGTCGAAACTAACTGCTCCATTTATATCCTCTCCTTGTCACCTAGGGTTTCTATGTTCCCCAGAACATTTCCATTCCAGATTCGGCATTCGATCCGAGCTCAGGCAATGGTAGCTTCTCAGTGCAGCTCAAGCTCCCTCCAGGGCGCAAGTTCCTTCTCACAATGTCTGATTCAACGGGCTTTGAGGCGGGAGGGACGTCCGATATCTTGACTGGTCGGTGCCTCTCTCATTGTGTATTCTGTACTGTCGAGACTTACTTTCCGACACCAGTTGGCTCGTCCATTAGCGGCACAAACTGTCCATTGGTTGATGCCACACCAGATTTTTTCTTCGATCTGAACTCGGCTTTGCAGCAGTGCCGGTGAGATGCTTCGCAGTTACGTCCCATCGTCAAACTTGCTCATTAATATTCTCAGGACGTCCACTTTTAGCGGATACGATAATGCGACACAGCCTGTTACAATTCTGGTATATCAGTCATGTCCGACGTCATTATATTTCGCTGCTAACAATAATTCTTCACCAGGGATTGATTCCTTCTGGGCAATCGTTTGAACTTCTTCCTCCACAAGGGCCGTCGACTTTCGACTGGATAGTTGATGTTTCTACGGGAACTACCGTCACATTCATCCTGACTGATGCCTTGGGTAGACAGGGGGGAAGTTCTGACTTCAGGGTATTTTTAAACATTCGCAATATGCCAAGAAATTTCACTGATGACCGTATTTTTAAAGACGGTTGGCATAAGCGCTGACTCCGCGTGCATTAGTGCCTCATCGCCTCATTCGACCGGTAAATGATTTTCCTGTATCACTAGAACTGTCTTGCGAACGCATTTTCTGTGAATAGCACAAACGCCGTCGGCATTATCGTCAACATTATCGTCAGCGTCACCAAGTGGAACTCAGGCGAGGCAGACCGTCGATACGCACTCGGGTCCGAATATTGGCATTATAGTTGGTGCGATTGTAGGCGGGCTTGCTGTTGTCTTCCTCGCACTTCTCCTATCGTTTTGCTGTCTACGACGACGAAAGCAGGTAACGGATGATTTTGCAGGCCAATATCGACCACCAATCGCTTTCATAGACAATCAGTCATCACGCATCCGCGCGCTCATTCCTGCCAGCGGTCGTGCACGGCGCACACATTCCTCAGTCGACCTTGTTCCGCCAGCTGCAATGCGCGATTCATCCATGCATAATCCGCCTCTCCATCAATCGATGCTGCCCGCTGCTGAGGACGATTACATACCGAACCCGCATATCATTCTTTCTGACGCTGAAGCTATTTACAGGCACTCTGGACGATACTCCGAATCTTACCCGTGGACGCAGCCTCACTCTATATCGCATCCTCCGACTCGTGATGCTATGGGCTACGCTCAGTCACATAGCCGATCGCAATCACAGTCAGAAACCGACGGCTTCTTAAGTCCAGGCTCCAGGCTCTCTAATCCTTACTCCTTTGCCCATGCCAGGAGCCCATCTGTTCCATATTCGACAAGCCCTCCTGCGTCTCCTGGTGTCACTTCGCCGAAGGCATCAACTAGACAAGCACATCGGATAACGCCTCGCGTTGTCCAGCACACGGATGCAGAAGATGTGGGCAGCTCAGGAGAACAGGCCAACGTAGTCGAGCTTCCTCCACAATATACGGACCGAAGCAACATAAATGCAATGTTGGACGATCGCGTCAAAGGATCTGATCGCTCACCTAAGTGACTATACTCTTTTGGTGACACTTATTGCGATTTATCACATACCCGTATTGTTGTACTTATTCCGAGTGGACCATTCCTTGAATCCTGACATCCTTCATGCTAGTCTGTTATCTATTGTTCATCCATTGATTTTCCTTTCCTTTCAGCTGTTGTTTTACTATTGAACTGAGCGGTTTGTAGTCCTACATGTCTTATATAGTCTTCCATTTAGATAGTGAGTTTAAGCACTTGAGGTCAGTACGATGATTATCAAACTAAACACTCGAGAGCGAGTAGAAATACAAGGATTGGGGCTTTGAGAGACTACAACTCAACAAACGACGACAAAATTAGATCATGGTGGGAATTAGAAAGAGGAAAAGGAAATCAAATAGCAACATTGGAAAGCAAATGTGAAAATCACTGCAAGAAAACGGTAGAAAGAGCGACTCCACGGAATAATAAACAGCAAGATGCGTCTATATGCATATCGGCAACAGCATATCCCAAAAGTTTCAGTCGAGTTGCGTTTTGCCAAATGCTTCGACCATGGCGTCCTCGTCACGCCTCCTGCGATGTCTCCTACGACGGTCGTCTTTGATGACTCGCTCTATTCGCCGGCGCACCTTGGTATGAAGCTTCGGATCGGAGAGTGCTTGGCGGCAGCGATAACACGCAAGTTCGATACTGGCAAGCAGCCTCAGTGTATCAGCGCTATTCATCGTCTACGAACAACGTCTTAGATATACAATCAATCGGTAGGGATAGGATGACGTACATTTAACGACCACGATACAACGCTTGCGCCTTCAACACACGAGATTACCACGAAGTTGCCTCGTTTTTCCGCTTGTAGGTCCGAACCCTAACGACACACCCAACTCTAGTTAGCAAGTCTCTTGTAAGGAGCTTGAACTTGAAAATACCTCAGAAAATTGCACCATAATCTTCCCAGACGCAGCTGAGCGAACAACTAAGTAGCATGACTCGTCAGTACCAACGAAGGCACGCGACCTCAAAACTGTTGCCCTTACCAACACGAGATGATTGCCCAATGAATTCCTGAGTTACGAATGCCCTCCCAAGATAGGTCCATGAGTCTTTACCCGACCTGCGAATGTGTACCTTGACACATAGTTCACGGATGGGATCCTTTTGTGGCGGAGCTGTCGAGGCAGATGAGTTAGTTTGTAGAATGCAACCTAACGAGTTGCACAGTACATACATTGAAAGTCTGGTATTTCTGGTACAGGTTGGAACAATTCCGGAGGGAGTGCACTCGACTGGGGAGGCGCAGAAGGCCCAGGTTCTTGAAGTTGAACAGAGTCTTCCGCGGAAGTAATGCTCGGGTCTACATCCATCTTTCCAGAAGTATATCAATAATACAAGCGTGTTGTTAGAGGTAGAAGTCAGCAGAATGCAGGAAGGTGTGAGGTAGAGAGAATGTCGTTGCGAGTCTAATGAGATGAGATGTGATGAGAGTTGATGTTGAACAAGTGCGCTCGTAATCGCAATAAAGGTGACGGAACGCGCTCGTCACACGCAGAGGCCACGATCGGCATAATTGACTTCCCAGTACTTTAACTAAATGCGAACAATACTATTGCTATAACTCCGACAGGGCGAGTAAATACATTTAGAAAGGGATATACAGGAACGTGTGACGAATGATAACACTATCATGGCAAGGAAGGTCCTGATACAAGGCATAAGTTACGCGGTGTAAATTGTACATTAATAATCGGAGTCCGTTTTGTCGGGAACGTGGCGAGTAGGTCAGACCTGGAAAGCAATATCAGTACCTATGAGTATATAACAATTCTCGAATTAGAAGAACGTACGTTTCCATCCCATCCTCCTCAGCATGGTCTTTCCTGCTTAAAGCACCGTCCACACCATTGACGATACCATTTTCTCGAGGACCCGTTCGGCTCGTGGAACCTCCAGATCCCTTCACGTCCCAGCAGCGCACAGTCCAATCTGCACCACCAGAGACAAGGAGTGAGGATTCACTGCTGAATGCCATGGAATACACAGATGCTGTGTGTCCTGTCATTTTCTTCACTCGACGGCCAGAACCCAGGTCCCAAAGGTTGATGGCCAAGTCCTCCCCTGCACTCGCCAGATAGCGGCCATCTGGGCTCATTGCAAGCGAAGTTATTGGTCCCTGGTGTCCAATAAAGACACGCATAGCTGTACCCTTTTGAACGTCCCACAGCCGGCAAGTCCAGTCGCTTGAACCCGTTGCAAGATACAGCGAGTTTGGATGAAATTTCACGCACTGATTATGATGTTCAGCTTTGTACCAAGTTGGCTCCCTGAAAACAGAAAATACTCACATCAACATCACTTAAGTGTCCTGCATAAATTCGCAATGCAGATATTCGGTCCGATGACCAGAGCCTCGCAGTTTTATCTCGACTCCCCGTCGCGAAGTAGACACCCAAGGGGCTCCACTGTACATCCCACACAGGACTTTGGTGACCGCGATACGCAACTACGTTGCTCATGTCCTCCATAGACCATAATCGGACCGTGCAGTCAGCCGACGAAGATAGTAAGTATTGCGGAGGCGCTGCGGAGCCACTGAGTGGATCAAATGAGAGAGAATACACAGGGCCACTATGTCCTATTAGCTTGCGTGTCGTCCCTGCTTCCCTTTCACGGGTCTTTCTCAAGTGCGAAGCTGAAATATCTGCAATTAGACCAATAATACGTGGAATAGTCAGTCATACTGAAAACGTACGCTCACGAATGGCATTAGGGTCAAAGTCACTGCGCATGCCTCTCAGCTTCTCTTGCTTTAAGTTCCAAAGACGAATGTAGCTTTCCGCAAATCCAACGGCCATTAGGGAGGAATCTTGGGAAAATGTTGAGCATGGAACGCTGTACCCACGGTGTCAGCTCAGTTATCTACTCTGTAAATGCTGGAACTCACCCATCTCCAACATCAGTCATAGTATAGCAACAAATGCTGGGCAGAGCCCTTGCTCGTGCTGCAGCAGCTTGAGGACTACTGCTATCCTTTTCAAGGGTTAATGCAGATGGCTCGAGCTTTATCTTTTTTCGGGCGTCGCGGATACGCTCTACTTCCCGCTTTACATCCATAGTCTTGAAACTTGGTGGTAAAGGTGGCATATCAGATGGTTGCGGAGAAATGAGATCAGAGGAAGTCGAAGGACGAAGGTCTTGAGCTGTCAATTCACGTTCCGAACCAGCCAACACTTGCTCTCGATAAAAACGCTCTACTTCGCTCTGGAGACCCTCGTCAATAGGAGGGGGACCAAGCTTCACATCGCCCTTTGATGCATTGTAGGCAGCTGCGTCTACTAAGGCTCGTTTATCGGTTGCCCCCGCTGATTGAGGAACTACCGAGGACAGCAATCCCGTAGACTCTTCCCAAGCATATGAAGGAACTACTGTCGTACTGGATGAGGTAACTGATGAAGAATGAGCAACACAAAGATAACCACAGTAAGAAAGACCAACCGTCGAACTGCAGGTGATTGTTTACGACTCTCATTATTGCTGCGCGACCACGCTTCCCCCTTTCACCAGTAAATCCTTCACCTACACCAGTACCTTCTCCACCAACTCCTTCTGTCAACCAGCCAACCAGTAGGTTGAAGCCAGATCGACTCATGCGCAATACATATTTTTCGTTGCGAAACCTTTGGGCCAATTCATCTTGTTGTACATGCGATGGAAGTAGAAGGGTGGAAAGTCGGTGCAATGTTTTGCTATGCCAAGGAGCCAGAGATGGAGAGAACTTCTTGAAGAACTCCAGACCTAGGAAATAAGATCCTCAATATGGAGAAAGAAGTAGAGTTGTTTGATTGAACATACTAGCATCGCGAAACCCGAGCTGAATTAAGTCTAGATAGAATTGACAGAAAATGGGGAATAGAATAGGTCTGAATTCAGGCTGTAGATTTGCATGATTAAATAAGCCACAGCGGGAAGCAAACAGAACAGATACATACACGATACATGTCCAGAGAACCATCCACCCACGTCTCCAAATCTCTGAATCCCTCATGTTTGTCTGTTGGATCGAGTGAAAGGATTTCATCTGCTCCACCAGGCTTGATCGTTTCCAATAGTTGAGAGACACTCGGTGTTGTCACCCCACCGCTCTTGAGGCTCTGCATCGTCACCTTGGCGTCAGCGAGGGCATTCTCACCAGGTTTGTCGTTCTTCTGCCAAAACGGAACGAGATGTTTTCGCAGCTCTGCATCTGACACCGTCGGTTGAGCTGGTTCAGGGGAAGCGTTGGCATCACTGTCGGTAGGGGGACTAGGTAGTCCCAATGCTTCTCGAAGAGCACGTTCCGCATCAGCATGTCCTCGTTGGCGCAGGAAGTCAAGCACCATCTGGTCGACATTGGCGGATTCATTCTGGGCTGCAGCGTCCTGAGTTGCGGCAGCAGGTGGTGGAGACGATTCTGAAGGCGGATTGGAGGGAGCAGGCGTTGCTGCCGACATTTCTTTCAGTTTGAAAGAGACACACGATGCAGTATGAGTTGTAGACAGCGCGTATTGGTTTGACCTTTCAGTGGTTGTATCGATCACGTGCTCAAGTATTCATTCATAAAGCCACATCAATGAATGGACTTATAAAACAATACACGCAGCACTTGTTAGCATCTAGCTACACTATACACAAGAAATTTCGACGGGACATAATCATAAGAAAAGCGGAGTCAGGGCCAGATACACGAGATACACATTCCTTCCTGACCCTCTGTTTGAGAAGTTAATGAAGACTCAACTCATAAGAAGCAAGACTGGATGAAACAAGAAGTATATGGATCGCTCTAACGCGCTCTTCGAGGAGTCTTTATTGACTCCTCTAGAAGTGCTCTTTGGCAAAAGTAAAGTCGACAGTAGAGCAACGTGCTTGCATCGCGGCGTCTCTCACGGCATTACCGAGGACAGACGGCTAGAAGAATAGACTTTCAGCAGTGCAAAAAAGAGACGCAATTCAATATAACTTACACCACAGAAGTAGGTGCCGACGGTCGTCTTAAGTTGGGACTTGCTGCCTGGAAGGTATTGGCCGGATTCAATGGCCGACCTGATTCTCTGATAGATGGTCCTCCAATCCGGTCGACCGAACATCGTGCGAGTACGCAACAAAGTCAACGGATCATATTCCGCACCGGCATCATTAATTGCAATGTTCCAGAGCATGTCCTCACCAATCTTCTGGGTGAGGTAGATGTTGATGCGCAAGAAGTTCGCTAGTATGGTAGATCAGAACCCTGACACGCAGTCTGTTGCATAGTTAGAGTAAATACTCACGATCCATCTGAGCGGCTTCAACTTCCTGGAGCAGCGTCTGGAACCATCCAAAGGACGGAGCATCTCGGCAAACCCAGAAGAACTCAACTCGCGTCAGAGCACCAAGGTTGCCCCTCTTCTGACGGTACCATATGTGCTTGAGGATAGAAGCAAACGGTGTAACACCGATACCGGCACCGACAAGGACGGCAACTTCGGCATTGAAGACATCTTCAGCGGGAGCGCCAAACGGACCATCAACCCGTACTGAGGGCAACCGACCGGAGTTTGTGTTGATCTCAAGATAGTCCCCACGGAAACCCGTTTCTTTTTCGTCCTTCTCTTGTCCTTTCATAGCCTGCTTCGTCAATTCCGCAACTACGGCCGGGCCTGCTCCAACAAGATCCCCGAGAGCGTGAGTCCAGTCTCCGACTTGACGAATATGGATTGACAGGTATTTGTCTTCCGGAGCCGACGTGATTGTGAACTAGCGAAATAGATATTACAATCAGACAAACAAATAAAACCATGGGAATGAACAACGCGTACAGGATGCCATTGGAATCTCGACACCTCCGGGACCTGAATGAACAGCCATTGCCCAGCAGTGTACTTGAAGCTCGGTTTGATAATACGCAGTTCCATTGCACCACTGGGATGCACAATGATCTTGTCTAGTCGAGTTGCACGCCTTGCCCTGAACTCCCTGTACATCCGTTCACCAAAGTAAAGAATTCCAGGCCAAATGATGAATCTCCAGCTCTCGTATCCGAGACAGTGCTGGGTCGAATAGAATGGGAACGTCGGAATGTAGTTAGGATCAGTACTGTTGCGGACAAAGCAGCCAGTAGCATGCGAGTACAAGCCAATCATAAAGAAGAATGCAAGGTGGTGTGTGTACCAGAATGCTTCAAAGCATTGGTTACGGATCTTCCTATGCGCAGTGGTGTAAATGAGCACCATGATGAGCAGCATGAAGTGGCCCGTGATGCCTCCGGCCTGGTGGTAGTGGATGTCCTGTGCAGTTTCCTTTCGGATTTCTGAGGTAATTGTCAGACGAGAATGAGACGAATCAGAAAATCACACGCACGAGTGCGCTCGACGTTGATGAAGTTCACGTAGTGAGCGGTCGTGTGCACCACAGCCCAGAAGAACATCTGGTAGGCAACCTGACGATGGAACCAAATATTCTCGTCGGCAGGGAAGGCCCATGTCAACCTTGGCCTAATGACCCTAATAATATTGCGCAACATCGGCAGAAGGATGAGACCGCCATCGAAGGCAAGCACAAGACCTGCACCTCGAGAGATCCAGACGGACCACTTGAGTGTGTTGAGGCCAGCCAGTTTAGCGTTCGTCGCCTAGAAGCCACCATCAGTTGAGTTACAAGACAGAACAAAAAACTTTGAGTGCTCACCTGACTGTACCAGCCATAAATGAAGAAGAAGAGATGTAAGCCATAGAACAGAACGTTGAATGTGAGCCTCCTCGGGACCATAAACTCCCGCTTGAACCAATCGACTACTCCCATGATTGTAAGTGTAGGTGAGACGTGTCAGTCACAGACTGTAAAGAACGAAAACAAATAAGATAAAGTGAGAGAGAAGACGAAAGCGCTGTCGAGGACCGGCCGGACGACGAAGAGCACAGAGAGAATGGATGAGACAAGGAAAGACGAGGAAAGAAAGGAGGGCCAACCGAATCAACGGGGCGTAAGGAAGGGAGCGAGGTGGTCTAAGAGGGAGGAGGGAGAGGCGCGGCCGAGTGACGGTTGCCTCAGGGCCTCGTTGTCAGGATCAGCATCCCACGCCTCTGGTCGGCGACGACCCGCCCGGGCATGTCCATCGGTGACATCCCATTGGCTGCCATAATTAGTTCGACAATTGTCGCCGTCCACGGAGTAATTAGCCCCGAGCGCATGGGTCCCGAACAGATATTTTATCGCCTTCTATGGGCAACCCGGGCTGACCCAGCAACCGATGAGCCGTCACGTACGGTCATCCAGAGACTGCCTGGGAGCGCACCTGCCAAGTCCTTCTGCGCACATCAGTCACCTTCCCTTAGGACTGGCACAGTAGTATTAGTAGCAGTAACAATCTCACGCATCACTCACGCATCAACGACTTCATCATTATCAGGCAACCACTTCGGCTCCCTCCTTATAATTACAACTGCACTCCCAGTCTGGGCCACATTTACTCACGGGCATATCCCATGTTGTATCATTCTATGCACTGCCTATCTGTCTACCCCTCGTAGCGATACGCCACCATCGCCTCCACCCGGTGGACGTCAGTGCTGAAGCTCCGCAGCCTCACCTGTTGGCTTTTGCTGGCCTCAATCGCCAACGGGTCCGTGTCCACCCACTCGCCCGCGGGAACATCAGCCGACTCTGATGTGTAGGCTAAGATGTTGAACACCGTCGGTTCATCCATCGTTGGTAGAAACGTCACTGTCGAAACGATCTGTTTCAAGATGTCGCGTATTTCGGCCTGAATTTGCGATTCCGGCTTTGTACTTGCCCTGCAGAAACAGTCACATTCAAACGCTAACATGTTAAGCGGCAATCTATTACTGATCCATAGCAACGAAACGTACGGTGCTGGGTCATCAGTAGATGTAGGTGGATTTTGCAGATGCACATCAAACACCCATCGTTCAAGCGTTGTTCTACTGTCTTTCGATATGATTGCGAGGACCAGCTGAGTAACACTCCCCGTAAGTAGCCACTCTATCATTTGTTTGATGTTAGCACTGTGGCATGGCTCCCACTATGATGTCAAAGACAACTAACTTTGTACCTGTTGCAAAATTCTTCACACGGTATAAATATCAGTTGAGGATTCGGCAACGCAGTTTGAATAAATTTACTTGTCCAAGTAATTTTCCAGAGCCAGATCCTGGGTCAACATGACCACCTGGCCATATTTCTTTACAAGATGAAAGTCATCTGCTGGATACACCCCTCGCTGGTACAATATCCTGAATTCAGCATATTTAAGCGTACAGAAGTTTTGACAGCCTATGAAACGAACGTATTGACAGCAAACTTGAAGAAGTCAGTAACTATGACTGTTGAGCCTTTCAGCGTAATGGCTTGTCGCGTCGGCGCCTGTTTCGTGGCCATTGCCGATATCTTTCAAGAACGGTATGGAACGACAAGCTTAGTGAACAAGCAAAAAGGTAGACAAGAGAGTAATAAGGTCGGCTTGTTCACTGAAAGAGTTGAGAAGTCAAAGAGTAAGGCGAGAATGAAGTATAGACTTGTATATGAGCGGAACTTGAATTTTACACCAGACAAAAGAGTGAAACTTTCACTGAAAGACGCGACGCGTTTCAACAGCCACGTGTGTACACGTGACCGCTTTTCTTGTTCCTCCATCTACTGTGACTGGGAGTAAGTTGTACAACTTGTACAACCTAACGAGACGAACGAACGAACGGCACAGAAAGTCAAAACGGCCTTGAGATGGCCTTCGCAGGCTCGTTTGCAAGTTCGCGCCCCTTTTCAGGCTTACACGATGCACCTGTTGCAGAAAGCTATGCTTCCAGTTCTCGAGCCAAACCTCCACCTCCTCGACCCTCTCTAGACCTACCTGCTTTACAAGAGGCGAGTCGTCTCATCCAGGAACAATTCATCAAGGATGCCCAAATAGTTCCAGATCTTGGAGATATGCTTTCCATGAGTATGTCGAGTCTGTCCTCATTCTTTCCAACTAGAACTTACCGTTTTCAATACAGCTCCAGGCCAGTCGTCCGCGTCTTACACGATCTTCCCTGGTGATTATCGCGTCCCGTATCAAAAACGTAAACATGTTGGCATACCTCCGGCTTTGTGGGAACATTTTCAAAGTATGATATGTGTCGTAGTCCATTCAAAGTCTTATAATGATCATCCGTGGTTTAGCATCAAAATTTATATGTCATATGGGTATTATGGCAGAGATAGAAAGGGCGTGGATCGCTTTGGATCACAAACTTTTTCTATGGGACTATATTGAAGGGTGAGAAGCTTTGCCTCACTAGTCTATAAAGAAGGTGCTTAACTTTTTAACCAGGCAGGAACTAAGTTCCTTTGTGGAACAACCAGACGTGATCACTCATGTTGCACTGGTCAAACCCAAGCCGAACGTCTTCGTCGACGAAATCACTTCCCTACTTGTCATCTGCACTCAAGTTTCTGTCGTTCTTCTTGGATTATCGTCACAAGCAAGTGCGGGTCCAGATTACCGGAAACATAAAGAAATCAAGCTCTATGCGACCGACATGTCGGTCTCAACAGATGGTGTTGAGATGACTTCAGTAACGGGTACAGAAGATGGCAGGATATTTATGTGTGGAGTAGGCGACGGCTGTGTTTATGAACTGCATTACCAGGAGAAGGAAGTGTGGTTTGGAAAGCGATTTCACCTAGTGAATCACTCGGCAGGTGCCATACCGAGTTTCATTCCTTTGTTCAGGACGGCACATAACGAAGGTGCGTTATCAAATGCATCAGCAAGTCGTGCCTTATTAAGGGATGTTTTGGCAGAACGTGTAATCTCCGTCGTCTTTGATCAGGCGCGAAATTATATCTACACCCTCAGCGAACATAACTGGATTTCAGTCTGGAAACCCGAACCAAATAAAGTATTGCGCAAAGTCCAGACTTTATCTAACCTTCAGAAGCAGGCACAGGATAAAGCACCCGGCGCGCCAGCTCTCTTACAAGGTCTCCGGTTACTTTCATTGCACGTTATCGAGCAGCGCGAATCAAAGTCTGGTATCCAGCTGGTGGCTCTATCACAAAACGGCGTCAGGCTTTACTTCTCATCGGCACCAGCAAGCTACGGTGGTTATGGCTATGGGGTTCAATACGGCCCTGTAGAACCGAAACAGCTTCATCTAATACATGTCCGATTACCTCCAATGAATCTTGTTCATCCAGATGAACAACTTCGTCCTCATGCTGCACCAGTGTACGGCACGATGCCTCAAACGGTTCCTGGCTCCTCGCCCTGGATCGTGAAAGACCTGACTGCGGCCGCCTATGTTGACGGTCTATTGGTCGCTGCTCAACCAAGCGATGTAGATGGGAAGGATTTCATCTTGGGTATTTCTCCTGATCTTTCCAGGATTGGATCGTTAGGACAGGCCCAACCGCCTTCCGCACCTCAAGCACCGGCACCAAGTTACTATCATCCTGCTGCAACGGGTGGATATTTACCTCCCCCGACCACCTCGCGACCTCCTTTAACAGAGCAGGCGACTCTACTTTATGTTGAAGGAACAATATGGGCAATCGCATCATCGGAGACTAATGGTCCTGCTCCCGCCATTGCATCAACTTCTCCGCAGCCGGTCACTACAAACGACTTGGCGACCCAATTCTCCCATCCACAGCACGAGTTCATAATCGTCACTAATGTCGGTATCAGTCATCTTGTCAAACGACGAACGCTGGATTATCTACGAGATGCTATTGAGGAGGCCCTCTCAGAAGGAAACCTACAACCAATCATTGACTTCCGAGATAGTTTTGGACGCGATCAGACGTGTGCCATGCTACTTGCTCTGGCGAGTGGCAACACTTTTTTAGCAACCGAGAAGAATAGACACTCGCTGTATGACGACGTAGGGACGGTTGGTTCAGAGATGGCTGCCCTAGCAAAACAAGCGTTCTACGACTTAGCAGATCGACCGATTTGGGTTGATCGAGGATATGGCGGGGATGGTCAAGGCAACGTCATCTTCAGTGGGCGAAGGGAAGGCCTTGCATTATATTTTGCACGTCTTGTCAGACCGTTGTGGCGAGCCAGGATCACGAAGACAGGGTATGCGAAAGACTCTGCTTCTCCATTAGCTTAACTTGTTACTTACTGATTCTTACAGGCCATCGGGACAGTCTTCAAACTTTGATGATAGAACTTTGGTCGCTGTCCAAAGGAACCTCTATGCCTTGAAGAATATGCTGGATAGCAATCCACAACTCTTCAGCTCTACCCCAAGTGACCAAGTCGGTGCCGGCGGTCGGCAGCATGCCGAACACGATGCTTGGAAGGTCGAAGCCGCTTCAGTCTCTCATTTGCACGCATTAATTGGAAGGACGGCGGAAGCCATCGCATTTGTCCTACTGCTGATAGATTATCACCTCGGCGATTTGGTCGCACAATGCGACAAAGACACGCAGACACTGATTTCCTCACTAACGTATGAAGAACTCATCGCGGCTGAAAGCGGACTACACGTCTCAAGGATGTTAGTGAATGTGATCATAAATAGTCAGATCGGTCAACAGATCAGTGTGAGTATGTTTCCTCCAGTTCGGATCAATTAATTGCATTGAACCTCCTTAATATTTCTTAGATTGACACGGTTAGTGAGATCCTGCAGCAGAGGTGTGGGTCATTCTGCAGTGCCGATGATGTGATGTTGTATAAGGTTTGTATTGTACACATGTTAAGACCGCCTTCCCCGTTGATTAGCATACAGGCACAAGAGAACGTTCGTAAAGCTGTTGATCTCCGAGATCCAAACGAGAAGCAAGTGGTTTTGGGCGAGTCTCTGAGGTTCGTGTTTTCTGAGATATTACGTTCGCCTTATCTGATTCCATCAGATTATTCACGCGAGCCGCACGGGTGATAGAATTCGAAAAGCTTCGCGAAATCTGCGGTGATTATCAGCATCTAAACTATGTTAAAGGTGAGTGACGATCTTCCTACCTGATTACGGTACTGATAATCCATAGGTGCTATTGAATTGCCGCTACAATGCGCTGCGGTCGCGGACGAGGACAATGTTGGCCTGAATTACTGGCTATCCGGTTCACCTGCAAATGACCCTCGGTCTGATCTCTTAGAGAAGCGAAGGAAATGCTATGAGTTGATTATCCATTCTTTGTTGGTGTTCGACGAGCAGTGCGCGAAGAATCCCGCGAGGCAAGACTTCGAGGAGGTTCGGAGCCTTGCGTATGAGCTTTCGCTGTCATCTGAAGACCCCGTCTTCCATTCACATCTGTACGAGTGGATGGTGAAGCAAGGAATGACGGACAGGCTATTAGAAGTAAGCTCGAGTTTACGTTAATTCGGGACACAGTACCAACTCATTGGTTCTAGTTACGTCCGTTCTTCTTAGAAGCTCACTTGCTTCGAGAACCAGCTTCAGCGGATAAGTACCAGCTGCTGTGGCAATTGTACGTCAAGAATGGCCAGTATCTAAAGGCCGCCGAGGTTCTAGCAGCTCTAGCACGATCCTTTGAGTACGTCGAAGTTCGCCGCGACTCCGTGTTTTCTTGCTTAGCCTTTCATTAGATTTGATCTGCCGTTGCAAGCTCGACTTGAATTCCTCACTCTTGCCGTTAGCAATGCCAAGTCTCACCCAGTTTCTGTGAATGGGAAGCATGAGGCGGCAATAGCTTTCCTTTCGGAGCTAGGGGACCAGTTGGAGGTGGCTCAGGTTCAGATGGAATTGTTCTATACTTTGCTGCCGCGTATCGACGAACCAGGCGAAGTAGGCGAACAGATACAGCTTTTACAAAAACGCCTTTTCAACGTTACGGAGGTACGTCTCACGATGTGAAGGAATGACGAGTTTATGTTTACCCGCATGCTTAGTTATACCAACTCTATGCTGAGCCTTTCGACCTTTCGTCAATAAAACTACTGATTCTACATGTCTCGGAGCACCGTGATGAGGCTATCGTGAAGCCGATTTGGAATGCAATCTTTGACGAGGGTTTGTACTTGTTATACTCCGGCTTTACCTTGCAGACTTACTCATCGGACTTCTTTTTTTAACACAGTAACTTCCACTGGAACGCCTGACGAACAGGCTGATAGGCTATCATCTATCATCGTAACGCACGGACGAAGATTTTATCCTTCGGAGTGTGCTTTCCCACTCCGTAAGTAGATGAATGCAGTTCCTTATTACTCGAGCTAATAGTGGCATAGGCTATGCTGCAACACTACTCGTCAAGTTCACGCTTAGCAATATCGACGTGAGACCACCTGGCTGGGCACCTAGGGTGCTCAAAGAATGTGGAGTACCATATTCTGAGATTTGGGATATACTACATGAGATGTATGAATCTCAGGTAAGGACGACGGCGTATCTCTTAAATTCGTCACTTTTTAATATTCTCTCTAGGTTCCGCCGTTCAGTAACCAGCAAAACATCCAGGCAGTCTCTTCGGACATTGCTATCGTGCTCAAAGACTGGGTCGAAGATGCTCGCAGACCGCAATCCTCATTATCGAGAGGTGACCTTCCAGTCGACTTAATAGATCGATCTATTACAAAGTATATCGAGGAACTTGCTCCGGACAGGAAGGAGACAAAAGCTGTGTTTGAAGATGTAAAACGACAATTGCACCGATACTGGTAGTACGATTCGGTGTATTACTTTATCGGGCTTGATTCAGGATCCATTTGTTGATGATGCTGTCTTAACTTTGCAAATATATCATTTTCCTGCTTTCTTCATACTCAAATCATAATGCGCACACAGAAATGACCTTGGTCATTCTGATGTGCCAAACCCTTGTAGAGTACAATTTGGTGATAATGTAAGATTTGAAAAGACCATAGGAATATTAAGGAAGATATGTGAAACCAACATGCAAATGAGGTATCCAATCAAACTTCAAGTATGAAGTCTTCCGTCTTTGACAGTCCCCATCTTACTGCTCTCTCAGTCAGTCGATAGACACCTCGCAAAGCCCTGGAAAATGCATCAGAACAGTGTTGCACCTTAAGATAACTAAAATCATACCGAAGAGCACCAAGTATGATAGCTCCTAGAATGATCAATGTAGCGATATCCCTACTGTTTTCTCGTCTGTTTCGTCCTGAGCCCAGTCGTCTGGCAAGTAAATTGACCGGACCCAAAAATGACATGGACCAGAACAACTGGACCAGCGATGCAACCCCCAATACAGGCACACCAATGATAACCCTCCGGAGTACGGTGGCGAAGGCGCCAAGTTGTCGTGGTGGAGAAGACCGGACCGGTGGCGCTCGCAAAGGAGCGCTGAAAGGCTTGTTGTCGTCGATAATATCTTCCTCGCGCAAAATGCGAAGTACTACCCGCATAAGATTATATGCAACCTCGTCAGGAGATACCCAATTCCAACCAAAGAAGAAAAAACTATGTCTCGGGGTATAATCATCGCTCATGAAGAAGGTTACGGTGAACGATGCAATGTAAGCGAGGCAAGTGAACAGGAATAGTGACAGTGAGGCAATGATGACTGTCATGAAAGAATGTTAGTAGATGTATCTCATGGTTTATAACAAGCCGCGAATCACCTGGATTTTCTGCCATTCCAAGTACGCTGGAATATAATCAGTTGCGGTCGCTAGGTGAAATTGATTATATCACTTTACCTCGTACGAGAAGTCCTGTACTGCTTCAGTGTGAGACAGGTAATACCATGGAGGTAGTATGAAAAGTACCTTATAGTGGCATTGTGGACAACGATAATAAGCTGACTGAGACTCCCTACGCCAACGTTGCAGGCATTCAACGTGAATGTACTGTAACGGTGAGTAAGTGCCAGCTTAATGAAGTCCAAAATGATGAATGAAAACATACTGCTATAGAGCCTCTGCAGTGACAAGGGCGAATGAGCCGACCACTTTCTGGACCATCGAAGCATATTCTGCATTGTCGTTCGTCCTTTTCTTCAGTCTCGTTGTTCATGATGTCTGCAGAGGCAGGCTGATCAAAGACGTGGACTGACTCCTAGGACCAAGATTGGCCAGACGCAATAGCTAGTGTAGAAGACCTATTGCCAGTATCACTTTGCACTAGTAGTATCGTTAACTTTCTTTGCAAAAGATTGAGATACTGAGTACAAGCAGGAAAAGCTAAAGACCGAGTCTTGAGGCTCACCTCAGGAGGACACGCTTGTGCGAAAGTTCCGGTCATGTGACATGCGGGACCTAATTATAGACCTGAAAACCGTACCTTTTCGGAGCCATTTCGCGTGCTGCAGCAGAATCGATTCTCGATACTTCTGTGTTCTGTAACAGTCTTTTCGCATGGGCCAGGAATTGAACGATGGAAATCACATAAGACTGGTTGGCCTTGTGGCAGGAATGGGCAGTGGTACGTCTTGTAGTTTACTTCTCTGCTTCATGCGGGCCGGCTCTGCCAAAGCCTAAAGGACTTCTTTGAATGATTTGCTCACAGGAATAACAAAGGTCACACTGTATGGCTCGCTCAACCAGATCAACTAATAATCACCCATCTCACAGGTTGCAGTCGGTCAAGGGTGTGATCATCATTGGCTTGTCTCTTCTGGTACGCTCATACTTGTATACAGCAAGTCACTTCGGTTGAAACTTATATAGCCAACAAACAACTGATTAAGGCGACCAAGATTTGATACCATAAAAACGCGCTTGCAATGTAGCCCTCCCGGGACGTACAAAGGAGCACTAGACTGTTTGACGAAGACTGTTCGGAACGAGGTGAAAGAACACCCTTCACGCCTTCACGTTATACGGAAACTTGTTAACACCGATATTTGAAGGGCATCCGCGCTCTGTACAAGGGAGCTACACCACCGGCCCTCGGATGGACCGCAATTGACTCTGTCCTTCTCGGATCCTTGCACAATTATCGTCTTTTCTTGATTCGTCATGGAATGACAGAACGCAAGCCTGGATCAGACGTGAAAAGACTCACCCTCCCTGCACATGGCATTGCTGCCCTCTTTGCAGGATGGAACAGGTGAACAGCCTGTCATTTTATGTAATAAAGACATATCCCTGATGATCACTTTAGTGCTATCGTAGCCACTCCTATCGAGCTCGTAAAAGGTCCTTCCAAAGCACGCTAGCCGAATCTTACTCGTCTGACCTGATTTTAGTCAAGCTCCAAATGCAGCGACAACGGCATGCTAATGATCGCGAATTTAAGAATCCCGTCCATTGTGTTCGGCGTATTGTCCAGACACAGGGTTTGTCTGGCCTTTGGACAGGCCTGACGGGAAGCTTGTTGTTCCGAAGCAACTTCTTTTGGATGTTTATGAGTTATGAGGTAAATAGATCACGATTACATTGTCCTTCATCGCTGATTCGACTTCTTGCAAGGTTTTAATGCGGGGCTTCGGGCGGCTAGAGGGAACGCAATTTGAGGTGTGTGCTTTCATTTGACACGCACAAGGACGGATCTGATACCTCGTGACCCACAATTCATTCCGAACAAGATAAGCGATGGGTTGTCCACCTTCATGTCCGGCGGCCTCGCTTCCTTTGGTTTCTGGTTCATGGCCATCCCGGCTGATAATGTGAAAAAGTGTGATCGCGATTTCATTATTTCATATGTTGCAGTGCTTCTTCTTGGCTAATTACGTTGCTCCGGTTCCCGACTTAGTCGGATGATGGCTGCGTCCCTTGGTTCGAAACGACGGTCCGCTATCACTGTGGCGAAGGAGATACTTCGTGAAAGTGGTATTAGAGGCTTTGTCCGAGGCCTTACGCCTATTCTCTTACGCGCATTCCCAGTGAATGCCAGTGCACTTTTTGTGTACGAAGGTCTCATGAAGCTGATGGGAGCAGAGAAGGTGAGGGTACCCACTCCACCATCGGACGTCCGTGTGTATTGAAAGCTGTCCCGGAACCAGACTCGAGCTTAAACACCGGCGTCGACACGTTTCAACGGAACTCCTGAACTGTCATGTTGCATCAATTTCACTCGTGCACTTGATTTATTGGACAACGATCATCGACTCTAATCTAGGGTGACTCCGTGTCATGTAAAAGGTGCTATTTACAACCGCCGATCGCGCATTTATTCGTAAGCGCAAGCGCCAGCGCACAGAATATAGATTGAGATTCTATTGGTCGGCATCTATGGAATCAAGTGGATTGGCCAAGAAAATGGGCACAACAAGCTGGTTGGGGATCGGGGGAAAATATGTACATAAAATTATTGCAACAATGAATCTAAATATGCGGTGTTTGGCCTTAACAGAATGATAATATATACACATCCATAGTTCGTGTATGCTTCGGATGTCAAGAAGGTGCTGTCGCGTACTACTTCTATTACTGTGGGAAAAGTTGCATGCAGCGTTCAGAGTGCCTCTCTAGCTAGTAAGGACGTCCTAGAGTCACAGATAGCATCTCGAGAAGGTGCTGGGTGGTAGAGCACACGGCCATTTGGAATTTGCTATGCAAGCTTCCCAATCTGTGGCGTCAGAACGATACAAGTCGAGGGCAGCTCTCGCATTCTCAATCTTTGAATAGAAATCAGATAAGTTGGAAGGCACCAACAACGGAAACATAGAATATTACTTACGGAATCTAGCTTCCCATATTGAATGCGTCTGCGCATTAGATTCCACACCAAAGTGGACAGGCCAACTATCTGGTTAGGGGACTGCACTGCATTTCTGAATGGCATGTATAATGCTACATCCCTTGTTGCTGAGATTGGACAAGTTAAATTTTCAAATGTGGGTTAGTCAACGGATTCTTCAATTCAAATCACGGAAGCTGATCGAGGGAGGACTCACCGACAGCCGGATGCGGGATGCCGAGAACTTCAAGCAATGCTTCTCTTTAGAAATTCAAACTCTCCGGAATCGTGATATCGTACCTGATAAATCCTGCCAAAGTGAATGACCCACGAGAACCTTACCCTTAATACGCTCGGCTAATCATACGATCCAGTGTTAAGAATAAGCCAATTGAATTATATTAAACAAGTGAGGGACTGACCAATCATAGATTGAACGGTGTTAAATGGCATTGCCGAGTCTAGGAAAAGATAAATAAATGAAGCCTTGGCTTTACACGAGCTAAAATTAGGCATACCTGAGTTCAGGTGCTTCTGCTCAATTCCGGTGGTGGTCGTTCTGTAGTCGGTCACCGGCATTGTCGGACGCACATATACATCAAGAACAGTACTTCCTCGATAGTCAACGAGGGAGACCTTCCTGGTTGGGATGCCGTAGTTAGTCAGCAACAGAGATTACGGGTCTTTGTTTCTTTGAAACTGACGCAACCATAGAAGTGGACCCGCCAGGGCCCACTCCGCAGCAAATAGTGGAAAGGGCAAGGAACGTGCTGGAGAATAACTTAGATTAGACTTGGGCGAAGCAAGGCCATCCGGAGTACGAACTTGTCGGGGTTCTGACTCATTGCAACGCAGATTGGATTCAGATGCCGGAAGTAAAGTCTGAAGAGGTAATAGGTGGGACAGAATGAGACTGCTGAGGAACCACAGATTTGCATCTTCGTCGGTTTTTGTACTTTTCTCTTTCCCTTGAGCGTCAAATTTCTCCTCAGCAAACCAACTTGTTTGCATATCTACTCCGTTAGACGTTGGACAGGCATCGCGATGGGCCACCTCAAGGGCGCCCGTGACCGTGATGTTTACGACAAGAAAAGTCGCCGAATCCGATGACCAGCGAGCGACATTGACAGCCCTTGAGAGCTCGACATGGCATTGCAAAAGGCTAGACGGATGCAACGCAGTTTTCACTATTGGAATCATTTAAAACCGATAAGGTATGGTGGGATTGCAACTGTATGAACGGACCTCGTGGAAGTGACCAGGGATCTGCAACAGAGCTCCATAGTTAAGAATTAGGCCCCAGAGCAGAGACAATAACAAATTTCAAGAGAACCAGCTTAGAAAGGGGCATCACACGCGTAAGGAGGAGGGACACGCCGAGGTCCTGAATATTCTCTATTTTCTCTAGATTTATCCAGTCGCCCAGTTGACCAGTTGAAGATCCTCACGACACCGTAATTAGGGAGATCAGGGGGTCAAAAGGCCGCGGGTGAGAATCAAATTGGCGGAGCTAGGCATGGGTGATATCCAGGTAGTTTTGCCTTATAGGATCTCCAGTGAAGTGATGCGAAAATTTCCACTCTAAATGTCGAGGATCCATTAAAGGCATTCCAGGCCTCGGTGCCCGCAGCCTATGAGTTCCTATCGATGGTATCGGCACTGCCGTGGGAAGTGAACAGACGAGATGATCATGAAAGAATGTTTTTACATGCTAAGCTGGCCGAACGAAGGCGGCACGGCAGGAGTCGTCGATGGATGAGTCGCCGTCGCGTAGCCTAGGATGCGGGGCAAATGAAGCAGAATGTCGAGATGAAGATGGCCGAAGATGCCGGGAAATTGGCTGATTTAAGCACTGGAAGTCAGGATCTGGACAGATTACTGGAAAGAGGCAAAAGCAATCCACAGTGTTTGACGAGTAGCTGTCAGAGAACTGAAAGCGCCACCACAGCAAGAGAGGAATCCAAGGATGTACAAGTCAAAAAGTTGTCACTGGAAGGCAGTAAATTGTTCGGCATGTGATGTAAGTAAATGAATAGTAAAGCTGATGTTCATAACTGTTTCAGTCAAGACATCGGGGGATCCCCAAGTGAGAAAGCTGCATGACTGAGCGTTGATGATGGTAGCAGAATCAAAGAAAAACTGAATGTTACCCAAGACCAGCGCCTGTCAAAAGGTGTGATTTCCTAGTTTGGTAAAGGCTTGGATCGGCGTCTAGGCGGACGTGCCATCAGGACCAAACAATACATTCACAACGTCTATTTTCTGAGCATAAGTCCATTAAAATTGAGTCGTACAGAAGCTGTCGCCACTCGGGCCTCTTCTACTGAATTCTTTCGTCCTCGGGCTTTTCGGCATCGTGTCAACGTCCAATAGAATGCTTGACTCGGAATTCCCAAGATAGAACTCTTCCTAGTAAGTAGTTTGGTCTTCCTTGCTCAGTGCAGTTTCAAATCAATTTTGTGACTCGGAAAGCCGTAATATATTTCGTATCTTCAGCACACATTTCTTCGAAAAAGGGGTTCGCTTCTCTGACGTTTATGGTCTTGTAGCCTTTGAACTATGCCCCACTGAGTAGACTCCTGCTGTTTGTACCCTCCCCCTCCAGCGAAGTGGAGACGTGCCTCGTTTCTTGCCCTGACAAAGTATAGACTGTTCCTGGTGGCTTATCTCCTATATATTTTGCTGCACTGAAAAAGATCATTGCATCCGTAAAGTAACTGGAAGCAGCCACTGAAATCAAAAAGATATTGTGCTTGGTCGCGTCACCTCAGAACCCACAAACTGGGGGACAAGCTAGACGACGTATAACCGCACCGACTAATCCTATTTCGTGACTAACTTTCTTTTATTGCGCGCAAATACTAAAACTCTTCCATGCAGCACGGTCTCTTCTCTATCCTTCCGACCAAGGACATGGCGAACACACTCGAGCACGCGTGCCGGCTGTCGACGGAGGCAGCGTAAGGTCATTAATGTTATTGGTTTCGCGTCGGAAGCGTTGTCGAGATCTATCAGCGCTGATAGGCTAGAAGCAAGGTGACCTCTGGCTGTGGCTAAAGGAATTTGCTATTCGTCCGACTCGAAGATTGCACATTGACTTACGAGCTTAGCAAACCACCGCGTGTCAATTCTCCCGTTCATGTCGTTTCTTTCGACTGTCTCAATGAAAGTAAGAGTGGTAGAACGTTCATTCGTTTTTTGGCTTGATGTTCATTACTGACGTGTCCGTCTCATGCTTCAACTAGCCCGTTCTATATTAATTGGTTCGATTAAAATGAACCCCTAAAAATCTGAATGGAAACCTAGGCTTGCATGACGTGTTCTGGTTATTAAGAAGTCTCCGTAATTGTATTATCTCGTCTCTCCTCGTCTGGCGCCTCTAACCCTTGTAGAAGCACAAAAGCGGTACACGGATCCAACCGTGCAGTACATCCAACCTTATTGACTCCGTACAACGATTAGTTAGACTTTTAAGCTTACTTTACATACAAGGTTCGCTCGAAGTACAGTCATTGTTAGCATCCAGTCTGAGAGAAAACTTCCCTCCTAATGCATCAGGAACACCGTGCCTCCGTCCCCCCCGCATAGTACCGACGTAATCTAGCCGAAAGCTATGCAAGCCGCTAGCGGCCAGGGATACTTCTTTCTCACTTGCGTACATGGTAACCCGGTTGCTTCGGAGGAAGACCTATTCCTCTGGAGAAGGTTGTACTACTGCCTCTTTCTCACCGTCCACAATGGTCGCTTGGTATTGAGATTGATTTGACAATTGGGTTTGCTCCAACTTCCAAAATCGTCTCCTCACCCATCTCCATTTCCGATCCTCCTTATAATTTCCGGGCATTAGTTTTCGGAAAAGCTGTCGTCGGACCCTTTGGGGTGGCTTGATAGCTTGCTCGCCAACAGCTTCACGTTGGAGAGACGTTATCTTTCTCGGGAGCGACGCCTGATCCTCAGCTTCCAACCACATGCGCGCCACATTAAGACGACCCTCACGGAGAGCAATGGAGGCAACACGTCGCCGTACTCGTCTGTCGATCACGTCAGGTCCCCATTTTTTGCAAAATGCATGTACAACCCGAAGCGCACGAAAAGTTTGTTTCCCCCTAGTTTGTGTCAAACTGCGCAGGAGTAGAAATAACGTCGATGAATCGGGCTGCAGATCGGGTCTCCGTTCAAAAAATATATTGACAAACTTTCGGCTAACGAGGTGAGCGGCGAACGTCTTATCAGAAAAACTAAGATGCAAATGCAGGAGACGCAAACAATGGCGTTTACGTGGGAGGGTTAACCGCTTTGGCAAATTGGAGATCCACTCCAGGGTTGCAGCTTGTGCGGTCTCCGTACGAGAAATCCGAAGCAGATAACGCACGACTGTCAAGATAAAATGGACAGGAGGGGCGCCGGTCGATGGAAGATGGTCAGGAATAGCAGAGAGAATGATATTCTGCCGATTTTGGTGCAGCGCATCGGGACTCGGTTGTCTATTTCGAAATTCGATTGGGTTACAGTGCCCAAGCAGCTCGAGCATCAATGGTAAATGTGTTTTTTCATCGCCAGACGTAAGCTGCTGTCGGAGAAAAGTCCAAGCTTGTTCCCAACGGCCAATCTTCACCAGTGATCTGACGTATAGTACCCTACTGGATTCGCTAGGCTTGATTCCTGACTCTTCCATACGTCGTAGAAGTCGGATTGCTTTAACATATGATGTATGGCGTATTGCTAGCTGAGCCAGGAAATTGTATGATGCCTCGGAGTGCAGTGCAGGATAGGTATCATGATAAGCAATGAGCCGATTTAGCGAGGGTAGCGGGTTGAAAGTCATGGCTTGATGTAATCTGAGTTCTAGTTCTTGAGCGGTCACTGGATGCAGTAAACTATTATGTGTCCTCTTGGATGGTCTAGTCGATACTGTCTTAAGTATCCCTCGTAGTTCGTCGTCCGGAATCCATATACTTTCCGTTCCTTTCTCTCCATTTGACGCGTCCATTTCGTGGGCCGTCAATGTGTCGACGTCTAAGAAAACGGAGTACAAGGTCGGCGCCATCGTGCTGTTACGTACGCGACGAGATGGCTGTCTATGTTTGTGGGCGTCGTCACCACTATTGCCAATAATCGCCTTCTCCCGCGATGAAAGGGGAGAGTTTGCCTGGGACGGAGGAGTGAAAACAGCTCGAGTATCTGATGCTCCCAGGACTATTTCTGCACGACTGCACGCGCTTTAAGCTACAAGCCAAAAAATCAACACCGTAACTACCCACCGTTTAGAATCAGCGAAACGGCCAGGTCCATCTTTTGGCTCGAAAGGATCATAATTGTCGCGATTGCCGTTCGCGTCCTGATCCTCTACTATAGTAGTTTGGTTCAACGCATCTTGCGTATCTGGCGTGTTCAGCGCACGGAGCACGCGAAAAGGTGCACTTGATTTCCTTCGCACTCCGATGCGAAGGACATGTTGAAGCATTCATGGGGCTGAACAGTACGAGCTGGTTGGTACACTTGACTAGACCAACACCGTGCTGGCGTGTACAGGGAAAAATGCGAGGCCAATACGACGAAATAGGCATGTGTTTGTCCCGTGACCGTGAGAAATCAATTCCATATACGCGTGAAATGATGGACTTTTCCTACTAGTCATTTTGAGATTTGCCGAGTAACACCCACTTCACTCGTCGACCAAGGATCTAGCAACCCAAGCATTGTGAGGTCAATACACAACGATGGCTGATGAGCAAAAGAGCAAAGCATGGCCACTGGCAGATGCAACGCTTACGAACCAGGTTAGCAGATCTATTTTGATTTTCCCTTGTTTTTCTGTTTCTTATGTTGAATTTGGTCCTTCGTTTGTGGCATGTCTGGACAAACTTGCAGATTCTTGACCTCGTTCAACAAGCTTCTCAGTACAAGCAGCTCAAGAAAGGTGCAAATGAAGGTGCGTATTGGACTATCACATCCATTATTATTTTTGCTCATATATTTACCAGCTACGAAGACTTTGAACCGTGGTATCGCCGAGTTCATCGTGTTGACTGCAGACACAGAACCCATCGAGATTCTATTGCACTTGCCCCTTCTATGTGAGGACAAGGTATGAATCGAGTTCTGATTTGCCCTGAAGTTGCAATCTGACTGTTTGAGGTTAGAATGTCCCATATGTGTATGTGCCCTCGAAGGCCGCGTTGGGCCGTGCCTGCAATGTAACGAGGCCTGTTATCGCCGCAAGTGTAACGACAAACGAATCAAACGAGTTAAATAGTCAGATTCGAACTATCAAGTCTGCTATCGAGAAGCTCATGATCTAATCATTTGGGTTTACTATGTCAAAATACATGCCTACATATATAGTATATTCAAGAAAATGTGTTGCATGGTGGTATACAGATGGTTAAGTAACAAAGTGAGGACATAATGAAGAGACTCTTTGATAATAGCTCGTGTCTAAAATGCGCTGAGGAAATGCAATGTGTGAACACAATGAGTCCAATGAGCAGTCATTCAGAAATCAGTGAAGAACCCGCATCCCGTGTGACATACTATCGTGTTGCTTAACGTCAGACAAATGGCACGTTTCGGCCCACTAGCCATCCGGCTACAGAAATCCATCTATTCCGGACGTCGCTTAATCCATATTTCATATTATCGTTGACTCCTTCAATCTTGACCTCCGCGTATCTGTCCAGTGCTTCAATCCAGCTCTCCGCTATGCCCGACCCGATCATTCCGCCCTGCTTTAGGACCTCATTAACTCTATTTACCCACGCCATCCACTCCTGTAACAGCCGCGGGAGGAGAAGAGGTGCTAGAGACGACTGACAGAGCGGAGGTTGATTAATGAGGTGGTTGGTCACAGCAGACAAATATGCGAATGTCTCCGATGGATGGGGATAGATCTTCTCCTTCCCTGTGGCCGCCGGCTGTAGGTCCGACGCGTCAGACATGAAAGAAAAATACGGCATGTACGAGAAGACAGTCGAGACGAAGTCGGATATAGCAGGACGAAGACGTGATAAAACATAATCGTCACGCATGCCTGCGTGATTCACACCCGGCGATGTCGAACGACCGAAGCTCGAAGTGGAGCTTGATGCTGTACTGGAACTCGTACGATTGGTGGCAAATGTGCCACTTCCGAATCCGAACGAAATTGAGGGGGATTGACGAGTGAAGGACTGTGATGAGGCAGAATATGGGTATTCCTCCACCAGCTTTTTGGCGGCTTGATTTAGCGCATTAAGAGCGGTATCCAGCGTCGGACGGGGTATCAGGGAAAGGACTGTTGGCTTTAATGACGGATTTGTCGAAAGCAAGGAAGTCAAAATTGGCAGTAGGGATTGTGGAGGAAGACTGGCTGGAAGAGGAAAATTAGACGGCAGTTTGGCTCGCGGGGAATATTGAACAGACACACCAAGCAGCATACCAACGTCCACATCATCTCCCGAATCGGAGCGGGCAGATCTGTTTTCCTTGCTCGCTTTACCGTGATCTGCTGCACCCTCTTGCGATCGGCTTTCTGCTGGTCGCACACGCATCTGCTTCATGGGACGGACGGGTCTCCGCTCCGGAGTCGGACTGCGGTCCATAGCCTCATCGTGATCAGAATCATCATGTCTCCGCTTCTGAGCCGCCTTCTGGGAGCCACTGAAAGTCGAGGCGGAAGGCACGAACGGCGGTGTCTGCATGCCTGGAGGCTGCCAACCGGGAACGGATGCGGCTGAGGAGAGCCCAAAAGCAAAGCCGAGAGGAGATGGCGAATGGTCAACGGCTGCGGGATGGAAACCAAAATGCGGAGTGATTATACCCGCCATTGCAAGGCTCGAGAGAGGAGACAAGGCTGTCGTGACTGCTAGAGACTGAGAGTGACGAATGCTCGCTTCAAAGAGAGAGGTCGCGGTTAACGCGCCGCACCGGCTATCCACAGACCGGCCCTAACCACTCTCGTTAAAATTCGACTTTGACCACAGCCATTTTCTTTCTTTGCTTTGCTCCTCTATGCCATTATTGTGGCCGTTTTTGGCCTTGAAGCCAAGTGAGTATTCTTGTCCTTTGTTCCCCAGCAGTGACGAGACAAAATAAGGAATCGCTACTTCGAAGCCATTGGCTCATGACCTTTTTTTCATATACCCAAATTGCTGAGATCTCCATCTATCATATATTTTCTTCAGCCTCCTGCCTTGTGTTCCTTTGCTGACAATTTGATTATTTCTCTTTCTCTCAACAGTGGCGTGGTAGAGTAAGTACTCAGTTTTCCCACCATGTGGCGCAATGGCGTTCCGTGTCAGGATAGTGATGAACAAAATAGAAGTCAAGCCCTGATACTCGTCTCAAGGACGGGTGTTGATGAGCATACCATGCTAATACTGACTAGTCCTTATCTTTCGCTGCCCTTTGCTCGATTGTATCCAGTGCTAATGATTTTCTCGTCGCAGATCCAGACAAATGCATGGTATCGATGTCAGCAGTGGGATGGACAAGTAGCACGTGTTAGCAGCCATTGACCAGAAATGTACAAACAGATAGGATAGATGCGCATGTGTCTGCGTTGATAATACAGGGCGATTCGTGCATGCATACGTGTCTATGTAGGCCTGGTGTCTGTACCTTGCACGAGTTCGACGATCGTTTTTATCACTCCTCTGAATATTGCTTGCTCGCGCTCGCTTAGCACTGCACTGTCCCCTCGATCGTCCACTTGTTTTTTCAGTGCCAGGCCCACTATGATGTTTCGCCGATCACCGTTATCCGCGGCCTTGTCTGTGCTGTTCATCGTCCACACAAGGGTCGCGATGTGAGTTGCATACAACGAGTGTAGCGTAGCGATGCGACCTGATGGCGCACTGCCAAAAAGTGTTGTGAGCTCGACAGCCGCTGGAGGCTCGATGAGGGGCATCCCGTCGACTGTCGATGACGGTGCGAGTAATGGGACAGTCGCCGGAATAGATGCTTGAATCTAGATAATAAGAGCGTCGCTCAGTCGTCTTCTCTTTTTTTTCCAATTTTTCGTGAGAGCGAAGCACGGACCAGACTGCCCACTTTGCCGAGCTGTGTGACCAGGATGAGAACTCTGTCGGCGTAGTAGTTTATGGCAACGTCTGTCTCGACACCATCCAAGACTTTAGACGTGCTTAGATTCATCGCAATTGAAGGTGTGAGTGGCCGTCAGCTACTCAGTAACTGTATTTGTCGCAGACTGCACGCACGACGCGTCGCGATTTTGTGTTGAGTGACGGGATTGACGCGACCACAAACGCGCGTCTGCTAGAATCTACCACCATGGCTGTCGACAGACTCGAGACACCCAAGCGCCCTGTTCACTACCCGCATTCACATGTAGCTCCCTATGTCCTTGGCACGTCTGATCTCAGGCTCCACGGCACTCATGGCAAGGGAAAGCAACGAGAATCCGATGACTTCCACTTTGGCTGGTGGGACTATACCCCTCTCCTCGAGCAACGTCGACCGTGAGTGGCTGTCCCTTTCTCGCTCTTGAATATGTTTATCATGCTGTGATAATCGATCTAGGCCAGTCCAATGGACTAGCTCGTCTCTGATCGTCACAGCCCACCCTTCAGAGCCTCGAGTGACATGCCTGCACTTTCCTTCGAATGTTCACTTCACATTACCCGATCCTCCCCCTTTGACTAATTCCCCGACTTCTTACGAACCTCCAACAATCATATCTGCCTCTTCCCGGGACGATTGGATTTTTGCATATTTTCCTGGGATTGATATTGATGGCATAGGGTGTTTCTGGAACAAAACGCGACTTGTAGACGATTGGATTATCAAGGAATGGAGAACGTTTGCGCGAGGAGACGGTGTCGTTGCTGCCCAATGGTTGAATTCAGATAGAGAGGTACAGTTACACAACCTGTACTCAAAATGCTATGTCTGGTTTCACTCATAGTTCTTGAATTATAGTGGTCCACCTCTGAAGCTGGAACACCAACTCGCCTACCGGCACTAGGGCCTTTCATTCCTTCACTATATCCTGTCCTACTCACTGTGACTGAGGCTCATCTTTGCAATATTTTCTACTTGATCCTACAAACCGAACGAGTCCATATGCTCAGCGCCTCGTTATCTCGTCGTTCTTTCTCGAGAAATGGTCAAGAGAGGCCAGACGGCGAAGTTGTCGATGGTCCTCGGGGTCTAGGACGATGTGTTCATGCAGCAATCGGCCTTAGCTATGATGGTTTGTCTCTTTCTCCTATTTTCTTGTTTGAATCCATTCAACCTGTTCTCTTAAGAGTCATCCGTGCTGATTTCAACATATTCGGCCTTCGTACCATCCGAACCACGGCCACAGGGCTCGGCAGATGTAAATTTGTCTCTCGATGTGCCAATGCTCGAAGAACCAGCTCTACTTCCCAACTGGGAAACGTGGAGAGATGAAGACATCATTGATTTGTGTGAAGTAAATATTTCTGTCAAAGGGTTCCATTTGAGTATGTAAACACAACTTTTGCACTATCGGAGTACACGCCCAACTAACTGCTAACAAACTGCAGGTCTTGTTACAACACCCTTGCCTTCAATTCGTGATTTCTTCCAGTCGGGACGTTCACTGACGAACATGACGTTCGTCCCTTGCCTACCCTCGCCAAACAGTCAGCTCGGCTTGCCCGCAACTCCGACGCAAACACATCGGCGAGTGACACCGCAATCATCTCCTGCGACAGTTCCTACACATGTTTCGCAATCTCCTGGTCGTACCATTCTCAGGTCGCCCGCTAAAGGTCCAGCACCAAAACCGATCCCTGACAGGGCCAAGGGAAAGCCTTCCGGCCCTTTATATCTGCTCTGCACAACTCTTGAAGTCGGTCAATGTAAGGACACCATAATTAGATAAAAGCTATTATGTCACTTACTTGTTGGGTCAGATACTTCGACACCTACCTCCGATGTGATACTGTACTTTTTACGAAAAAACCCAGCCGATATGCAGACATGGGTAGGGTCTTACTTCTGGTTCAGCTCAATAGATAGCAGCTTCTGATGAAGACATAGTATTTCAAACGAATTAATCAGACAAGTCTGCCGGGTTGTGTCGTCGTTCATTCATCATCGTATCAGCCAACGATTACGCCTATGACCGCCAGTGTATTGATCGGGACATTGTCCCACCAGGGACAATTGAGAAAGCGGAAGGCTGAACATCTACTGGCTGCAGGCAAGATGCAGATTTTGCGATTGTAGGAATCATCGCGCTCTTTTCAAACTTTGGTCTTTGCTGATCAAACAACGTATGAAGACCAGAGCTTCAGATTGATGACAATTGGGAGACCGTCGACATCATTTGTCCCATCGGATCTACCGGTGTTGAACGTACGCTAATCGGAGTTAGCGATAAGTATTTGGAATGTCTAATCGATTTGCAGTACCTTTTAGCTTTGCTGCTTCGCCAAGCCGCACTCTCGTCTGTGCAATACCCATTTCCGCTGAGATGTCCTTGAGTGCAAAGGCATCAACATTCATACATCAGCATCCGCTTAGAATATTGCAATCTAATCACGACACCGGTAATATCGAGTCTCGTAATAAATTGGAGAATTTCTAACATCTTTACTATCTTAATAAGGTCCTCATGGTGCAAAGAGGCTAGTAGCTGCCTCCATTGAGATTGCCTTGCAGAGACGATTCTTTCCCGGTGACATCATTCACAGTCTATGTAATCCGAATACGCCAATCTCGAGCGTTGAAGACGCTGTGATAACCGTCCTCCATGGATTTGACGCCAACAACACCGGAATGACGAGGATGTCTGTGAACGAAATAGTTGGCATGGCTATTGATATCTATCGGTGAGTTTATGTGCTGTGAACATTGGGCCATTTTTCAGACTAGGGATCAATCAACAGGAGAAGGAGCAGTTTAGCAGAACCGGATGCCGATACAGAAGACCTTAGATCTCGTTACCAAACCGGCCTGGAAATTCTGTCTCTGGCAGCATGTAACATTATCTGGGAAGATTCCTTTGACCATGGGGTGTACGACCCAGGTATGCTATTCCTTCCTAGATCACAAGTTTTGCATCTCATACTTTACAGCTTCCATCTGGGACCTAATTTCCCTCTGTGGATACTTCGTAGAGGAGTTCTTAGAGAATCTGCTTAAGGAATGTGTTCAATTTGCAAGCGAGATTTCCTCAACAGAAAATTTCGGATCCTCTGCCGATGGCAATAAAGAAGACACATCACTTGGTAGGTAGAACGTTATAGCGTTGGACACTGGATCTTCATTAATCGCACAATGCTCAGATTCCCTCCATTTGGCCAGCTCATTACTTCATCTTGTCCATCCGTATGCACTGGACGCACTTCGTTCATTCGTCGTGCATGTCCGACGTTTTCGTGGATTTCTAGACTCGAATAGAAGCACGAAGGGAGAAGAGAAGCATCAAGTGGCGAGGGAGATTCTCTTCGACTCTGTGGACTCGTCTCCTGTCGACCTTGAGGCACTTGACAGAGTTCTGGGAGAGGTCAAGCCAGAGGTACACGTGTTTAAAGGTAAGTGTGCTATTCTGACAAAGTTGAAGGCATTGTAACACTAGAATCCCAGAACAATCCCCGGAAATCGCGAGGCGAGGTTTAGCATTATTGAAGCCTACACCACAGCACATTCCACTACTGCGAAAGATCGTTCAAAAGTTAATGCAAGCACATGTAGTCGACAAGCTACAGCTGTTCATCAAGCCTGCGGATCTCGTGGACGGAATGGTTGGGCTGTCAGTAAGCCAGTCCGGAAAGGTGCACGAACGGAACATTATTACAAAGGGCTATTTGACTGGTCAAGGCCGACAGCTCCGCTGTCTGCGATGCGGTGGAAAGTCGGAAATTGATGAAGAGAAAGCTAAAGTAGGTAACAAGATAACCCTGGATTATTTACGTCGATGGACAGCATGGGAAAGGACTTGGCAGACGCGCTGTGTGTGTGGGGGCTTATGGGCAAGTAACAGGAAATGATGCCTATATGGCCCAATAAAAATATATTATTAACAACAGAGAACCAGTGGCGTTAACGCTCATCTAGTACCCTCAGACGTAATGAGATATGCATGTCAAACTAAACAATGGAACAAATACAAAAAAGAAATGTATGTAATGAATGGAACACAATAGTTGTTAGTTAAAGTCCGTTCTCCATGAATATGTAGCATAGCAGTAACAGTAACAAAGGTGCAGCGAAGTGGTGTATTAAGTCCAAGGAAGGAAAGTCCTTTGAAATTTGAAAAAAAAAAAGATGAAGGAGTGATTACAATAACAGCATGCGCAACGAGCTGGAACCTGTCGTCGTCGTTGTGGTCGTCGTCGTAATACCAGTGCTGCACCAACAAATAAGGACGATGCAAGTTACAAGAAATAAGTTCAAAACGTACCCTTTGCAATGGTTGTTTGCATTTGTTGGGATGCACGAAAGGTCTAAAGAAGAACGTCAGAAATGACAATTTCACACCAAGGTACTGTCACATACATCGACACCAGCCGCAAGCTAAAGAGAATACTATTAGTAAATCAGACTTCCAGTGACAGCTAGACAATACGCACATGCAGACGGATCAGTCGTATAGAAGTTCCGGGTCAGCACGACAAACAAGACAATGACGAGCGGAACGGCAGCAATGCGGAATCCCCAAGTGATCATATTATGTCGCCTAGTTTCACTGATTACGGGATAGAATATCATGCCAACTAGCAGGCCCATCAAGAATCCTCCTAGATGTGCAAAGTTATCAACGTAGGGAATGAAACCCATGCCAATGCCGAGGATCAGTTCAATTATCATATAGATAAGCTGGAAGCAAGAGAGTTCTGATAAATGAGACACAACAATCAAGGTGGCGTAAAACGTACCCTAGTCGACGGCCGATAGTGATATTTCCAGTGGGCAAATAAATCTACCCAGCTGACCTAGCGAATATCAAAATCGTTAGTTGCGAATTTCAGTGATAAACAAATAGCAGGACGAACCGCGACTGTCCCAAAAATAGCCCCACTAGCTCCAACGGAAGGCACGCCAACGAGCGAGAAGTTACCGCCAAGGATGTTCCTGCACATGGCATTTCAATTTGAAAGCTCAAATACCGAATAAACAATGCTAACCCGAAAATTCCAGCAGCAAAATAAACAAGGAAGAAACCACCAGTACCCATTTCACGCTCTAGTTGTGCCGACACGTACAATTGTGCCAGCATGTTGAGAATGATGTGAATGAACCCAGCATGCAGGAAAATTGGCGTGATGAATCTAAAGGAATATTAACAAGGTACACTTGACAGCACGAAACATTGACTAACCGGAACCATTGGTTTGGCGTCTCGCCAGAAGGAATGCCTCCAAAGCCACAGAGTTCGGAGATGGGACAAGAACGATCCGGTGGGTTGGCAGTGTCATTCATACCTACGATTCATTTGCCTTAGCATACATGCTATCAGGAAGAACTGTACAAATGGAACGCACAGGGAAGTGTAAGTGACACCGGGACATCAGGGACATTCTTCATGCAAGGTGGAAACCGGGCGCCGACAAAAATCAAAGCTGACTCCGAGGGACCAAGCATATAGTTGACAACAGGCTTGGCAAAGCAATGTGCGTGTCAGTACGAAACACCAAAAGCAAGATCGTTTGTTTGGCTGACCTTGAACGACACCGGAGTCCCTTGCTCTTGACCGTTCTTGGCAAGCTCGTAGATGAAGACGGCACACATAATGATGGTCAGAATCCAGACTGTCACTATAAGTAAGCCTACTGTAGACAAACAGAAAATCCAACATACCAAGGAAAGGGTAACGCTGGCGCCCAATACCGCGGCGCTTGTTCTCTATGCGCTGCTCCAAGGGATACTTTCCACTGATAATTACGTTATACATGAGACCAGCGTTCAACACCAAAATGACTTGAGAAGCCATACCCAAGGAAGCGTGAAATAGCAGATTCTTTAGCAGGTTGAGGTCCCAGAGTACCATCTTTACTGTAGGGGTCTTGGTATTCTAATAAACGCAAAGAATGAGCATCAACGAAGACAAGAAGTGATTCGAGGCTGACGCACCAAGGTCACCCATGCCTCGCGATCCGTCTGCCTTGCCCATGTCAGCTGCATTGTGGACGAGAGGGTCATCATCACTCGTCCGGAAGCCTTTGGGATGATCTGAGTAGGGAGTATATTCGTCGTCGACCAGTGGATCCTTTCCAGAAGGCCCATAAGTCGAGTGGAGCTTGCTGGCTCCTGATGGCCGCCTATCCAGCCCCTCATTGAGCGTTGTCGACGTCGAATTCTGCGAAGCTCTCGTCTGGTATGAATTAGCCAGCTCCTGCGCTTCTGTTTCGCCGAGAGTGTTTGCCCTCCTGGGACTGTCGTGGGCAAGGAAGCCAGATGTCGCGTGAGAGGGTGCAATGGATGTTGCATCACCTCTTGACTGGAAATGCGACTCGTATGGGTCGTATTTTTGTGGCGTATAGGACGAGTACCCATCGTCGAAGTCGGCGAAATTAACCTGCTTCTGGTGTGGCAAGGCCATTTCCAGGACGGGATGAGGTATCGAGAAGAGGTTGCGAAGGTGGATGGATAAAGGCGTGTTTATGAACGAGACTGTCCGCAGTAAAGGCTGTGCTGCCATCCCGCTCGGGTAACACAAGCGAGCCTCCTTTGCACTTCCCGCTTTGTGTTTCACACAGCCCGTCTTTTACGCCAAGAAATTCTGTTTCCTACACTCATTTTCGTACATACATACAACTTAATAACAATTTACAGCATAGCCTTTCTGAATACGAGTTATTGTGCCACGGTAATGCCTGCATCAACAACATTCCGCAGCTCTCACTCAATACCCAATCCCTCGCTTTCTTTCCATCGTGCCATCAACGTGTTGCTTGGCTTACCAAATGGATCCAGTACCTTCTGCGCAACATCTATCCCGGCCACCGGGAGGCGCGTTGCATCCAGAAGACCAAGCTACGGACGTTCTTAATGCACTGGTTGTCTTAACACGGCCAGAATGTCCGTACCTGTACGAGTGCAGAAGCCTGGTCCCAATATCTGTTGTCATACAAGTCAGTAACAGGCGGCCGGGCACGGAAAAATGCACTCACATATGCCTATGCCCAGCAGCAATTTTTGGACGGTCAATGCAGGTCAGGAAAGATATCGAGGTACGCACTCGAAACAGAGTTTATCCCCTCTGAACGCTATGACACCAACAAGCGCTATCTCCAGCCTTTTCCCGGTCGGCTGAAAAGTGTTCTAGAGCCCATACCTACTTAAGGTTTGCATGCATACTGTACCTCAATGCCAGGTAACAGATAGTCAATCATCTGAGGTACTCTAGGTATGAACATCTGCATCCCACAAGGCACAAGAAACTTCACCGTTGTGTGAGTACATTTGAAAATCATCTCGTCGATGATTCGATCAGCGCCAACTGCAGAGCCTCAATCAAAAATCAAATCCGTAGTACCAGAAGGTATGCAACTTTTTCTAACCTGTTCGTGATACCGTGATCATCTCCGTATCTGGAGGCGTAATCTGTTAACAAGCTCGTTAGCCGAATGAATAACAAGTTATGATACGAGGGTATTCACCGAATTCGCGGTGAAATGGTACTTGTAAAAGCGAGCGAGTTCTTCATAGCCAACACCGCCTGTCTGCAAACATATTTCGTCATAAGATGCTCCTGTTCCATGCTCACATACCCACCATTGTCGGGATGTGGTTGACATAGGGAACTTTGACCTGTGGACTAGCATTTACCGATACCCCTTCAAGGCTTTGGCACCTATAACCTACCATAGTCGCCATAGTTTCTTATGTCTCTAGTTTAGCTACAAAGTTTTTCCGGTACGGAAATCAAGAAAACTCACTGGCGTGATCCCTTTCTGCAAATTCCTGTGTGGCAAATTCAATGACTTGTATTGGCCAAGTACTCGACACATACGTAATATATGTGGTCGTTCCAAACCTTTTCAAGATCGAACCTAGGTCCTATCTCCCTTCTTAAAAGTTCAAGTGACCTTGTGTAAGCGATATTTGTCGCGGACAACACATGAGGGTCCACTGCTGTATTCTGTCCTGGTACAACAGCAGCTGGTGCTGTCGTCAATAAGGGGAACGCAGGGGTAACCGGAACTAATGGATAAGTATAGACCAATACTGGAGGAAACTGAGTCGGCTTCAGACTGTATGAAAGGCCCCTGGTATCCGTTAAGGATAGCAGAGATGCTTGAAGCTTCTCCTGTGCTGCTGCGAGATGGAACGTCGTTCTTCCAAAGCCCGGTAGGTCAATGTAACTCAAATTCCGGAACTACTAAGCTTACGACACGAATTTACCCTCCATATCCGTAACGAGCAGTGATACGCCATCCTCTAGGGCGGGCGAGTAATGAATACAGGCTTTCAGTTTGAGGTCAATGACGTTTCGCATGGACCTGCGATACGAGCCAGCATCTTCTCCAGTAAGTCCATAAGAGATAATAGCGAAATCCGTCTTCGCTTGACTAAGATTAAGGGCGATCTCATGCAAGGTAATTTCTTGTATCGGGAAGCAGAGCTGGTAGACATCATATCCCTCCTGAGCATACTTTGCTCAAAATAAGGCAAATCAGCAGTTGTGTCAACGCATGTATCGCACAGCATACCTGTTCGCACCAGCCTGGAATAACTTCTTGTGCTAACAGAATCACTGCAGTCGGGCGAAGAACAGACGAGACTTTATTCTTGAGCTCGAAGTGAGACATATCAGACACTTTGCAAGGCCCGGCAATCAACGTTGTTCGAAGGTCAGACTAACGCTGGAAGTGCTAAGCTCTCTATATATACCGAAAAGCTTGGCGGGATAATTGGTGATGAGAGGTAAGAGCATATGTGCAAATTGCCGCGCGTAGCGCGAGACACCATCTAAGAGGTCAGAACCTTCACATAGCTTACAAAGAACGTTATGTCTGTGCGCTGGACACCAGAACCTTATCTGACTTCATAATTAATGAAAACCTGTTATATAGGATGGGATTGACAGTACCGAGTTACAGTGTTACAGAAGCGAAGATAATCAAACGTACAACCAATTATTCATAGATCTTCCGGTACAAATAACAAATAATCACGTGCGTAGATTGCGAATCTCCTCATCCACCTGTTTAACTCGCTGAGCCCTTTCAAGCTGCTCGGGGACATTCTGCAAAGTAATGTTTATACTCGCATTCCAGATTGGAATAATGACAAGGACACACCTGTTGAAGTTCTTCCGCGATCTCAGTTAACTTGACATTCGCGTCGGACAAACCCTCCTCACCTGGAGACAGAAGGGTGGAAGTGCGAGAAATGCTACAAGGACTGAACACAACATACCCCCAGCTACATCATTGTCAACTTCCATTTCAGTATCCTGTTGCCCTAACTGCCGATCATCATGCTCCCTTTGTTTATTGAAAAGGTCGAGCATTAGGTTCTCCACTTCCCGCGGGACGTTTCGCCGCTTCGTAGCAATTTCAAGATCCCATTTCAGGCGCTGGTCAGAAAGAGACCAGACTCGCCTGTCCAAAGACTCGTCGAACTGGTCCATTTCTGAAGAAATTATAAGGTGCCGAACAGCAGAGGTATGGCATGAGATGGTGCACCTTGTTCATCACCATCATATTCGTCAAAGTTACGCCCATTTATTCGCAAATTCGGTTTTGCAAGCCGATATGTCCTTTCTAAGAACTGCATCAATATTTTAGTTTTATCGATTTCTACGATTAATAGAGCCCGAATGCGCATACAGACCTGTATCACATGGGGCAGGAGGAGATTTCGCTGGTTTTCTGAACCACGTTCCGAAAGTTTTGAATCGAGAATAGCAATAGCAGCAGAGTTCAGGTTTTCTTTAATGCGGAACCAGTCTTGGATTGAGTCCACAGAGACGCGAGGCAATTCGTCTCTGGCTCCGTTGCGTTCGCTCTCTGCCATCGACGAACAAGAAACGCGAGGCAACACGGTAAAGCGCGGCAGGATAGCTCACGTGGTTTGAACGCGTTTGGTCACGTAACGTCACACCCGACGCGCTCACGCAATTGAGATCTGCCTCGCGAAGTGCAAGTACTTCCTTTGGTATCATCCAGCCTTCACTCATCCACCGAATGGAAGAGGCCATCAGGAAAGCTGCGGAAGAAAGCGTGGGGAGGCTATATCAGTCTTCACTCCTCAAGCTGGAAGAAACAGTGGGTTATATTGCACTTACTGCTTTTAAGAACAAAGTGGATTGACCCTCGCTCATCTGCAAATATTGATGTAGATACGAAAGACACGGCTCTCAAACGACAAGCTTTCTCAACAGCTATTCACTCTCAATAACAGAACGATAAACGTTGCGGAGAAGATCGGATTTCACACCTTTGAGGAACTAGAGGGGGCCGTAATCAATGAGCCAGCCGTCTGGAATGCGGAAGCGATTAAGGATAAGTCGGCAGTAAAAAATGGGGGGAATTCTCAGCAGCGAACTCCTATTCAACAAGAATCTTCTGCTCTCGGGACATTCAGAGATGAGCTCGAGGTGCTAAAACGTCAAGTTATGCAATTGCAGCATCGCTCGAATCCTAAAGTTCCGGATACACTAGTAATGTAAACCACCGCACCGAGCTCAACGAGATGTACCCCTAACGTTATCTCTCTTAGAGAATCGCCAGACGCGAGCAAACCAAGGCGTGTTCCTTTATCGCCATTGAAGTCAGTTGGGAATTCTAGTCCCACAGATGAGCGTGACCTGCGTACCGAGCTGCGAGTACTATCCCGCAAATACGATGCCTTAGTCGTAGCAAAGAAAGCAGCGGAGAAGAAATACAAAGACGATTACAGACGGTGGAAGTCCTTCAAGTCTTGGCTTCTCAATAAGTCGAAACATGCCAAGGCTTTGAGGGCCCAGATCGCAGAGGAGAAATTGGATTTTGCAGACGACTTGCATGAACGTGAAAATTCTAGTAATCAATATGCGCCTTTCGCTTCCAGTTCGGGGCTTGCATCATTGCCGCGGTCAATGCAAGGTAAATGCAGTTGACATTTGAATCTTTATTTAAACTGAATCTTCGAGGTTACAGGAGACGACTATGGTCGACGACCATCACCGACGTCATCTAGTAGAACACTGGGCCGCGCACGGCATGTTTTTTTTAACCCTTTATTTCGAGCCACTTCGTGCGTTGTATTGACTAAATCAATGGTTGGTTTGGTATTGTGTTGGTGAACAGGTCAAAGCCAGTCAAAGCCGAGGATGAGCGACTTGATAATTGTGTCGGTCGCGTTGCTCGACCAGAATCTTACACTTTGAAGGCTGACGGAAAAAGAAAGGCCCAAAGTCCCGGATCGGAGATTCCAGCAAAGACAGAATCCGTTGAAGGCTCCTCTAGGATTAAGGAAGAGAGCCTGTCGAGCCGCGACGTTCTCGGCAGTTCTACAAAGAAGAGAGGCCGGTATTCGGATGTGGCAGACGTTGAGTGGGTAAAATACCGCTCCTCACTATGAAAATTATTTACTATTTCTCTTAGGGAGGCATTAAATGCCCTCTTCGAGATTGACACTTCACGTAATAACGGCTTGCCGTTCCAATTCGACGAGGTTGTCCGGGGGCGAAAGCAACGACATCAGTTAGAAGCAGGGGACTGTGATTGCTGCAGAGAGGTAGCTACAGCAAAAGCACATCTCTATTTCGCTAATGAACACATCCTGTAGTATTATGAATGTCTCGAGCCACTCCCGAGTCGACCAGGTCTTCCATTATGGGAATCCCTTCCACCAGCCGATGAGCCCAACTTATTGCATCGTCATCACCGACATTCATCGCCCGAGGTAGCAATGCATCATAGACAACAGATTTCCCGGCATCGCCATCAGTGGTCACCCGCCAAGACACCTCCAGACTATTGGAACATCGGCTTCCCTACCACACAAGAGGCGGCGGACATAAACCGGCGAGCGGCAGATATGCATGCGCAAAAACGTCGACGCGTAGAGGAAGAGGCGGGGTAGGTTCATTATTATACGATTCTTGTTCCAATTTCTGAAATTAAAGATGCAGGAAGCAGGGTGGTCGGTATGTTAGACGCAAAGAGAAAGAGCCGAAGTTATAATACAACCTACTGGGCGTTTGCTAGTTGTGCATGTGTAATTGTGGGCCTTGTGTACGATACGTATAGCGGATTAATTTATGCGGAATGGAGTCTAGGCGGTTGCCTTTCACAAAGGCTATTATCAAGCGCATCGGATTATAATGTGACGCAAGCCTTGACCCGAGCACAACTTTGCAGAAAGGTATTAGTATCGGGCCAATATCAAATGGCAAGGACGTACAGTATTGATCAAAGATCTTTGACAGTGCTATCGGGGAGTTCTGCGTGGCTAGTCTGTGAATAGATCTAGACGCACATTGACTTGAATTACCTTAATGATGAAGCCTTGTCGGTCCTCGCGCGGACGAAGAGTGACACCTCCTGTGATACATCAGCCATACCCGAGAGAGAGAGAGAGACTGGCGTAGTGGCATTTGCTAACCAGGTAGACGCCATGGATCCTTTATGCGAAGTGTTAAGGCAAAAAGCGGGAAGTGATTCAAGAGTGCCAAAGCAACTTTGAGCCCAGCTTGTAGGGATTGCAGTGCTAATCTAGTCTGAAGACAAGTCAGCTACTTGGAGTTAGCAAGTCGGAAAGTCCCCTCACAAGCGCGAAAAGTACGTAATAGACAAGTACGGTCGGAAAGAGAAAACTGCTCAGGGTAAAGAGCATTGCACCCAGTAATAGTTGGTCTAGGTCGTAATACCAAGAGTCCAATCGACGTCTCAACACATTATAGCGCTTCCCTATGCACGAATGTTAACTTGCATCTCCCGATGAAAGAATGAAACGAACCTCGGAACAGATTGTACAGCGAATTTGTCGTTAAAAGTTGCGTTCTGAAAGCGACTCTGACAACCGTATAGGCCATGAACAAATGTGCTGTCAGGAGGCTGACCAAATCGGATGTGCACGCCAGAATCATGGTCATCCCAAGGACTCCTGAGATGCCGATGAGTTCAATAATAGTTGGAAGCGCATAGCTGATATAAATCAGGACGACTGCAAGTAGGGTGGATGGATCTTTAGATTTATCGATACCATGCGAGGCCTGTACGTACCGCTCCAAAATTCTAGTAGTGCGTTAAATATAAGGAAAAAGAACCGACTCAGCTCCGTGTTGAGCTTGAGCCCAGCAGGCCAATTGTCAAGCCAGCTGATTGATTCCCGCATTGAGTCGACGGTGAGATGCTAAATTTGGCACAGGTTACAATCTAGGTAGTTAGAAGTTAAAGAATAGGGCGCCTACCATGGCGAGTTTGAGGACAAGTCTCGCCAAATAAGCCTTGTTTTCGACGAGGGTCGTGCCCACGGCGGTACCGATAATAATATCGTTCAAGATCAGCCAAATACAGTTCTGTGTGCTATAAGTCGTTTCAGCGTCGGACCATAATCCATCCCTGACAAAGAAAACAGTAACCTAATGTAATTCGTCGAGAGTTCGTTGTTCCCAGTATCTGTGACTTGAAGAAGCCAGGCTTGTCTGAGAATAAAAGTAAACTGTTCGCATCGAAGATCAAGCTGTTGAGCTAGGAGGGACGTCAGGTGGTCAAGTCGAAACGAATTCATTTCTGACTAACCAATCGAGATACTCGAATGTACCCATGGACCAAGGCCGAAAAGATGGAGGAAGTGGTCTCGCGAACGACAAAGTGGGCCAACCAGAGAGTCGCAGAGTCGGGTCAATGAGTGAGACGTGCGTTTTGCGAGAGTGGATCGTTCGTCCGCACTGGCGGAGGGACTGGACTTCATCATATCCCCGACAACGGCCATTACTCGATGCGCAGCATTCATCTACAAAGATATTAATACGCAGATAGTCTACGTGCAAAAAGTATATGTACCTGCTGCACAGAATAATGGTCAATACCTTGTGCGAGGGCGCTTGTGCCCTTCACAAAGCTATTCTGCAATGACAGATAATCGTTCTGTCGAGTCTTCAGGGATGTCCCCTTCTCGGAAGGCTGAATCGCCAGAAGTAGGTCAAGATTGATGTCAACAAGGCTGTAGTGGCGCCAGGATCTATGTTTTGGTCTTTCATAGCATACAATACATGACCTATACAGGCATTGGACTTTGTATAAAATCGTAAACGAACCAGACGACGCACTGTTCAGAAGAGACAGAGTCATCCAGCCAGACTACTTGTCGGACAGAAATAGGACCTTTTGCAAAGCATGTCCCAAGTACTTCAAGTGGAGCTGAAGTCTCATTTCCTATACGCGACAATAAAGGCGTTGCGTCTTTCACCTGGAGAAGTCAATCAGCATATTTAGAACAGCAGCAATTTCTTAGCATACGAACATCAGCGAGTGGTAACGTTCCCGCGACGACTATGACGTCCCTTGTTCTCCAACCGAGCATGTATCCAGCGTTTTTGACATCAACGGGCCAGAAAATAGATAGTGGTGACATGAACAAATTAGCCTTCAGAATCTTCACCACAGACGCACTTCAGGAGGAACGCCGATCACGCCGATCTGCTGGATGACCTCATTCTTTCTCTTTCATCATGCATGCAAAAGAAGTTCTGTTTGCAGTATAATGAAGAGAGATACGCTAATTATGCACTACGACACATAAAGGAAAATTCCGACACACAAATTAATGACATTGGCAACATCACGAGGATCCCCGACACGGCAGAAATTCGAAGGTAAACAATCATTATAGTCCATGAATTAAATGATGTAAATCTAGCCGGTAGAACTTCGACCTTGCCTGCTCCTAGATGAAGTTGCTCTGGCCATTCTCGTCAGATGGAGGTGATTTAGTTGTTCACCATCCTCATCTACGGTACCATCTAAGGAACCTCGACGAGATTTATTGCCCTCCGTCATCTCGTCATCCTGTCCATTGGCTTCTGCGTGCCGAGCCCAACGACCCGACCACGCCGGGCCATCAATGCAGTCCAGCAGCTCGACTCCGACGCGCCTCATTCGCCTCGCCCTTGTTGTCCAGTCAAGACAGCGTCGACGGCTCGGTCGTGTGCGACTAAGACTACGCACTCCGTCTTGTAACAGAGATCCTCGTTTGATGCCATTGCTATTAGTATTCAGTGCGTGCTCATGATCAGGCCTTTTCCAGGCTACGGCAGATAGCATACGTCGATCCGACGGTAAGGTGAGCGGCAACATGTACCTTGACTCTAACAGTTCTCCAAGGACTTCAGGTGGTCGTTGAGGTGTCCATTCGGATTTTTCGCTCGGAGATTTCTCGAAAAGGAGGTCAACACTACTCTGACTAGTGGCCTGTGATTCAGTGGGACTCGTAGAGTTTGACTTGTCGAGGCTCGACGATGTATTCGCTTCTGCGTTCTCCGAGGAAAAGCTATCGTCTTCGTCATATTCGTCGCGATCGTTGATCTGTATTACGCAGCGTTAGCTGCAGAAGTAGTGAAGGTCAATAATTGCCTACCTCTTTTCTCAATGCCTCGACCCCAAGCTTCACCCGTTGCCGTTCCCAGTCCTTCTGCAGTTGCACCAAGTATTGACTGCAATCGTCGCTCATCCGTAACTCGTTCACTTCGTACCTGAACAACAACAAAGTAAGAGATAAGATCAGACGAGAGTTACGGCCGCTTACTTGTAATCACGGACCGCCCGACGCATCTGTTCACGGACCGATCATTTAGTTTGAGTAGAGCTAAAGCCAAATAAGACTTACTTGCAACGGGTTCAAATTCTTCAGGGTTTGTATCGTCGCAATAAGGTTTGAGAAGTCATCCATCGATGACAAACACTAGGAAGTGAGTAGCGTAAGGAAAATACGTTCCGAAAATAGTCAGGAACAAAGCAAACCTGCAGCCAAAGGAGCAATTCCCGGACTGGATTGAAATGAGATGCAACGCTACGGGGCAAGCCAACATCCGATAGCCATTCCTCCACGATACTTAAGTTCATGCCAATTTGTAATGCACGAGACCTGAAAATCTTGTTCAAATGAGAAACCAATTCGAATAATGTTCATTCTTACCGACAAAGGTAACGCTTCCGCGTTAAGATCCTATTGAACGCCTCGCCTGCATACGTGTCAGCAATTTCTTCTGAATCTTCAGTGACCTTGCAGCTACGCACATGATGTCCAGTACATGATCTGCGACCACAATTGAGTAATGATCGCGGGATTGATTCCAGAATCCAGAAGTAACGAATGCAATGCAGACAAGTACATGGTCAACTCTTGCGGTGTATGCGACGGGGGAGGTCCTTCAGTAAGAAACGATTGCAAAGAAGCTGTAGAAGCCACCCGTGCACGAGTCATTGTGCCACCTAAAGAAAGGCCCTTCGGAGTTAGTGGCAAGAAGCTAGAGTATTGTGGTATCGGAGACGTCGTCCGTGATGTACCTGACGCGGGAGACGTTGGGCGTGCAGCATTTAAAGAGGCCGACGTCGAAGAAGGTGTGACTGTCTGAGAGGGTATTCTCTTCTTGCTCGTAAATGGGGACCGGAATAGGGACCACTCCGACTCGAACTGTATCTGATCCAGCTCCGCCTCTGCAGGAGAGTAGTCCAACAACGCGGTATCAATAAGCGTGTCTATACGACGTTCTGCGACGCGAATAATAAGAACTAGAGGATAAAAGGCTCAGCGAAAGCGATATAAATGTAGGACAGGAAGATTGACCGTAAACAGTGTTGATGACCTCTTCTATTAGATCGAAGGAACCGAGGAGTTCGCAAGTTTCGTTAGTAGTTGAATCGCATCCCATGAGATGAAGCCAAGTGGTGCAGTTGTACAGCCAAAAGATCGTATATGTGAGGTCATCAGGGTGATTCTAAATTGCGTTAGGTCATTCAGCAAAACTTGAAATTGAGGATCTAGGACTTACGAATGCAGCATCCTCGATGGCGTCTGTCGCACCCATTATGAGTTCTTCAAACCATGTATGGTCACATGTAAGGCAAGCAAACCGAGCCAGCATATATAATGAATTTGCGGGTATTGAATTACGCATTGAAGGTCGGAAATTTATTATTAAGGAATCCAGTATTCCAGGTAACGATGCCGGCGAAAAAACTAGCATAGATGAATAATCCGGAGGAGGGGTCTATCGGATTCTGGTCAATTTAGGTACAGTGTAAGCAATTAATAACAGCAACGCACATAAAGCTCTCTATCCTCTTCGTCACCGTCGTCTTCGTCGTCAGAATAGGCTTCTGGAAGGTGCTGCAATATGCTGCTATCCCTCCACCAGTATTCGTTGACACTCAGATCCAAGATTTTTGCAATCGCTTGTCGCTCCGAGTGCCGCTTTTCGTACTCTTTCAACCTTTTGTCGAATGAGTGCCGTTTGATGTTCAGTTGGCTACCCTGCCACCCTTCTCCTTTCATGGCTTCCTCGAGGAACAAAGCAACATCTTCTCGCCCTGGAATAACGGCATACGCGGTCACTATGTCCAGTGCAGTAATACCTCGTGAAGTGGTCGCAAATGGAGAGCATCCGTGCGTGAGCAAGTAGGATATCAGAGTTGGCGGAGCCAGTAAAGCAGCATGGTGAAGTGGTGTCCAACCCGCTACCAACATGTCAACACAGAATTATATAAGGGCGAATCTATAGACACACCTTTATCAGGAATATTCACGTCTGCCCCTTCAGCTATGAGCAAACGGACACATTCTTCACGCTCGACATCTCTCTCCGATTCCGATCCAAAACCTTCTATAATTACGCTGACATAGACCATACCATCTTCATCTTGGTGATTAAGGTCTAAGAATGGGTGTGCTTGCCGGTCGTGTAGGATATATTGAAAGAAGGTTAAGTCGCCAAAGACGCACGCACGCGTCATGCAATGCTGAATGAGCGTGGACTTCTGTTCAGGGCTTAAACCAGTACCGGCGGCTAGCAGACGTGCTACTTCAGACGGCACAGGATAGAGTGGGTGGAGGTCCGGCTCTGGCATGAACTCCGGCGGCTGAGACGACACAGACATCTTGTCGCTATAGTCTGTTATGATAATAGTTGGGATCTGGTTGACACAGACGGGCCAAAGATGTACGGAGAAACGTTGCCTATGTTCTTGGGCAGCGTCAGCACCCAGACGCTGCACTGGGTCAGACGACTTGAATAATACACCCAGTCGGGTCCGAAATCCTGCGAATGCCAATTCGGTAGGGTAGACTGAGAATACTAGAACTGTCTAGACGTTGCAGAGACTGCTGCAGGGTGAGTAAGGGGTACCTGGTGTGAAATGAGCATGGGTTGCACAGGAAAGTCAGTCAGTCAGATCGTCGCGCCAAATGATTCCGTCGTTGCGCGTTGCCTACTTATTTTGACATCTCTGTCGCCAACCTCTTCATACTCTCTCAAAATTGCCCAAATTCAACAATCCGCGCAATGAGCCCTACGAAGCGACGAAGGCTTTCAGCAGAGGAGGACCGTGACGCAGAACTCTCGGACGGTGCATCTTCAAATGAACAAAACTTCGCGAACGCACGTCCAGACGCGCATAGTTCTGAAAGCGAAGCTGAAACCGACGCCGAAAGCTTGTCTACGGAAGAAGAAATTGCAGAGGCACAGAGACCCATCAAATCACAGAAGACGCAGAAACGAAAACGACGTGCTACTTCGCCCTCTCGATTTGGTTCCACTCTGCAGGCGCTCTTAAAAACGGATGCACCGACAAACCAGCCTCTCGCATTAAAACCATCGGTCGCGAAACGACGAACGGACGAAATACTAGAAGGCAAGGCCAAAAAGCTTCTAGAAGGTGAAAAGAAGGAGAGAGAGGAGAAAAATCATATACAAGACGTGATCGGAGGTTGGGGAGCTGAGCGCGAAAGGTCCCTTAGGAAGGTCGCACAGAGGGGAGGTTTGTCGTCTTCAGCACTTTTCCGTCGCCTAATGCCTGATATACTACACGAACAGTGGTAAAGTTGTTCAACGCCATTCAGCAAACTCAGGCTGCAGCAGTGGCCGCTCAAGAGGAGGTTAAGGCTGCACGAGGATCGGGTAAACCTTCGCTGCCAACACCTGCTCTGGATGCTAAGATGAAAAAGAAAAGTACTAGCATGCAGAGGCCCGAGAAAGGTACGTTTCCAAGTGTGATTGTGAAGCATTTATGCTGACTGCGCTTTAATCCTATGAAGCTTTAAACCAAGACGCATTTCTCCAAATGATTAAGGCGGGCGGTGTGGTATCCAATACTTGATGGAATTACTATTTGGTAATACTGTCAATAACATGTCTTTCTGACATCATACAGTATATATGCGTGCTGAATACATGTCACTATGTACATGTTGTGGCCGAGGATAAATATCAAGCTGATAAATAAGCAATGTGTGAATATAAATGAGGGCCATTGCACGCCACGAGCGTCTGTTGTCGTCAAGTCAAAAACCATAAGTAGCGCAAGTCACCGGCCCTGAAGAAAATCGAAAGTTTTATATTCACCTCCATGGTCCGTCCCTCATCATCCTTCAACTCCGCCTCATCCACTCACCTCTTAGGCATGTTTGTAGCCACCGGTGCAACAAAAAGTAATTGTTCGCAAGGAAGAGTGGGATAAGCGGCTGCATGAGGTCCAGATTTCGAAACAGTGAGTGTCTTCATCTCAACGACTCGAAGGCTCAACATGGTCCCTACCACGGGACCATCGTCTGGCACATAATGAGATGAATAACACAATTGGGAATCTCTCTGATATCTTTTGATGATCCAAAAAAATTGCATGTATTATCTGACCTCTTCTATCATTCTACCTATCTCCTGAGACTGAGAAGTGTTGCTCATGACGTGTAACCAGTGATTTAAACCGGCTTGTAATGGATTACCTTGTCGTCGAGGGCTACAAATCCGCGGCCGAGGAATTCAGTAAGGAGGCAGAGGTGTCTCCTGATGTTGACTTCCGGACAATTGAAGACCGAACGGTCATTCGAGAGGCGCTGCAGCGCGGCGACGTTGAAGAGGCAATCATGCGAGTCAATGAACTAGATCCAGAGGTTCGTTAGTTTTCATTTGATTTACCCTTGCCAGGACAAGGACAAAGGATTATAACGTTCATGCACCATTCTGAGGCTGATAAGCCTCTGAGGATAAACAAACACCAAACTTCAGTCTTCAATATGATTTTTTTTTTCGCTTCAAACTTGTAGTCTCGGGTTTGACAAAAGTTCTGATTTTTTTTACTCCTGACCTCGCACAGATTCTAGACACGCACCCCTCACTGTGGTTCCGCCTTCAGCAGCAGAGATTGATCGAGTATATCCGCCAAGGCCGCACGACCGAGGCGCTGCAGTTTGCCCAGGAGGAACTTGCGCCGCGAGGCCAAGAGAGGCCAGAATTCTTACTAGAGCTAGAGCGCACGATGGCGTTGCTTGCATTTGAGTCGACGCCGTCTGTACCGCCCGCTATCGCAGAACTGTTATCGCCGGCGCAACGGTTGAAGACGGCCGGTGAGCTGAATGCGGCAATACTGGAGAACTTTAGTCACGGGAAGGAGGCGAAGCTTGTTGCATTAATAAAGCTTCTATGCTGGGGCGAGGCGGCGCTCGAGGAGAAGGCCGAATTCCCGAAGGTAGGGGCGCTTCTTGCACTTGTCCGAGAACCACGCTGACTTACTGCCCCAGGTCGATCTTCGCGATGGATTGTATTCGGAAGGGCCGCGGTAGACAAGTTATATACGCTGCTCTTGTGGACCTGTGTCGCTCTGCTAGGGCCTGTTGTAAAATAGAAAAATATGTATACCAGTAATGTACCGACATAGCCATAAATGTCGAGGTGAATAGAACTGTTGGTTGGTAGTCACGTTGCTGTTGCCAGTGCCGTGATAGGCAAGTAGGGTAGGGAATCATCGCTCTCTCGCGCGTTAGTAGGTACATATACTCTGCGTGTCTCGCACTCCCGCTCTAGCCGAGTCGTCCTCCTGCACCCTACACGCGCTCTCGGCGCGTCGACCAGGGGCCTCCTGTTGTGCCCCTTCCTGTCTGAATTGGCAGAGGAATTTAATTCTTGGTGTAAATTGGTCTCCTAGGAATAAGTCCACGCCACTAGGGGATACTCCTTTAGGCAGGCTGCGCTTCGATTCGACGACTGCTTCTACCAGGCTGTCACACATCTACTTTGCTGCTCACATCTTACGAGCGTCCTCGTCTTCCTCCTCCTCCTCCCGTCTTTCCTTCCCTCCTCCTCCGCATCCAGCCTCATCTAGCTCACCCGCTACAGTCGCTCGAGGCGACAATCGCCCGCTGGTCTGGGGTCTGGTTCCCATCCCTGTCTGGAGCTGTGATACGCTGTCCCCGCTTGATCGACAAGCGGTCTTCAGAGGGCACTGGCCAATCTCCCCTCCCAGTGGTCCTCGAACGAGATGGACGATACTCTCTCCACCATGGTGGGCCGGAAGAGAAACCCATCGAGGCGCACGCCTTTCATCGTGACAAACCCGGACAACGATTCCGACGATGATACTCAGCAGCAGGAACGCTACACGACACCCCAGTACAAGATTCCTCCGCTACCGAGCCCCGTTTCCCATTCGCCGCATTCTGAACAGTCATCCTTACCATCTACCTCATACCTCCCATCGAGTCATGTCCCGCTCAATAACGTTGCGACGGAGTTGCCTAATGCCGGACAGTCCAATCCATCCCTATCGTCGCCTTCTGGCTCTAGCTCACCTGCTGTCGAGTCCACGCCTCCCCCGAGTACACCGGGCCAAACTGTTCCCCCGGATGATGGGAGTGCCAGTACGGAAAGACCCTGTTACCCTGTTCCGGACGAGAGACCAGACATTCGTCAGCATAATGTTGGTCGGATGAGTGTGATGGACAGGCTCAAATCGTTTCCGCACGTCCTACATAGTAAAGTCCAATCTCGCCAAGCACCTGTACGTTCAATCTTCCGATTTTATGAATCGATCTAACAATGCTCATTGTCCTATGCCATCTCAGACTCCTATCGTAACAGGCGGGGCCCCTCATGCATCTCCGACGCGCGAGCCGATATCGAGCAAAGTTTTGCTTACCGTCACTGCTGATTGTGATAACTTCACTTATCTTGATGTTACTGGTGCGCGCGATGCAGCGATGATCCGAGAAAAGATGTTTTCAAAGGTATGTCCTAATGGTTCTCTGTATGTTCGATTCTTACTGAGATGTGTGTACAGCTACAAATATCGGATGATCAGCAGCCCTTTTTCTCCATTTATCGGACTGAGATTGGGCAATTTGCTATAGGCGAAGCTCTGTCGGACGAGCGTCTCCTTGAAATCTGCAGGATGGAGGGTGATTCGAAGGGTACTGTGAAATTTTTAGTACAGCACTCATCCGCCACTGTTCATCTACCGCCACCCCCACCGCGCTCCCTGGTCGCAAACCACGTTCCTCCTGTTCTTCCCAACTATCAAGAGAGTGGTTTCAGATCGCCAAGCCGGAGAGCACAGTCGACGAAATCAAACCACGAAACGATGTCTTCGACAAGCGAGCCATTTGTTGTTGATCAAATGCCTGGAAATGAGGGATCTGTTTCCGATGATCTTGATCAGCATGAGCGTGAAAGAAACAGGAATACGATCCGCCCATCTCCACAACAGGCATTGCATTCTCAATATTTCGGATCCTCTGTGCCTGCGTCACCACGTCGTCTTGGGTCGGCGAATATTAGAGAGGATTCTCCCGCCGGTTCTCGTAGACCTATGTCTCCAATTAGAATCGAAGTTGGTTTGGGTACGTCCTCGTCCGCTGCTACATTCCTACCGGATCGCAGTAGGATTGGAATCACAACACCGACTCCCCCTTTGACGTTCTCGCCGAGCGTGACGTATTTTGATGATAACACGATCCTGTCGCCCTCGATTCGAAAGAAGCACACGCATAGCGCATCAGATGCTGCTGCTGATCGTGAACGTCTCTTGGAAATGAACGAGAGGCAGCAGCAGGCGGAACGAGAAGCAAGGCAAGGTCGCAGAGACGAAAGGAAGCAGGATCAAGGTAAACGAAGGCCAAAAGCTACAGACTATCCCGACGGGTCATCAAAGCGGACGCAGGAGCCGTGGGTTTTGGTTCCATTTCCTGCGACTGGAAAGAACGAACGACCCTCTACGTCTGAAGCTGCGGCGCGTTCTACATCAAATATACCTAGAACTGGCCAGCATGCTTCAACAACACCTTACCCTGCGACTCATAATTTGGATCCTGGCGGAAGATATCAACCCTACACGCAGGGTTTGTACTCCTCTTCGCGTGGTAACTTACCGCAGGTCCCTGGTCCCCCTCGTGGTCCTCCACCACCAGTTCCTTCATCCAACGAAGGTGCCAGGCATCAGCGACCTCCTGGCCAACCAGTGCCACCGAACTGGGCAATAAAGTGGGTCGGGGACAAGACCGATCAGCGTTCTCTACAGGCCAAGCAGTCCCGACTTTTGGGAGCGAAGAGTATGGATAACCTCCGCATAAATAATTTGTCTTCGCCATCTAGCAATGCCTCGTCAAGAAAGACTGGCCAGAACCTGACGCGTCCGTCCGTGAATGGCTTGAGGGACACCACAAGCAATTCCTCTGCCTCATTCATGAATATGGATCCCTCTCCGTCTCGAAGAGATCCGCAGTCCGCGGGTCTTCCCAAGTCGTATGATTCGAGGAACAATCTTTCGCCGACAACCTACGTCCCATCTCGTTCTTCTCCAATGCATCCTTCGCAAACGCAGGGTGACTTTGGTCAGTCTCCGCAGTCTCACTATCGACCACTTCCCGTACAGGGTCAATATATGGGTTCTGGGTTGAACTACCTAAATACCCCTTCTCAATACAGTGCATCGCGACAATCTCCCGAAGACCTTTATCCGCGCCCACGTTCTGCTCTTGATGACATTGGAGCTTCACCAGCGCCTCCACGGCCATTCCGTCCTCTGCCAACGACAGGAGGTCCGTCGAATTATATGCTTGAACTAGAAGCAGCTCTGGACCCAGACGATTCCCGATCTCCACGCGTTGCTTCTCCTCATCATCCCTACGCTGCTCCAACGTCTCAAAGCTTGCGCTCCTTGCCTTCAACTTCCTTGAGTCAGACTAGTGGAAAGGCGTCCAGTTCAACCCTTACGGATTCGACTTCACCCTCAGACACTCAAACCGTCATTGGGGATCCGTCTAGCGGCCAAAACACGCGTGGTCTGGGTATACTTCTGAGCCCCGATAGTCCTCGTCGTACACCCGTGGATAAGATTGACGGGGCTTCCCAGGAAAGCTCGGACACGCCGAAGTCATTCGTTTCGATGACTCAGGACTCGCCAGTATATGATGGTGATAATGAATCGTCTAGCTTAACGCTCAAACGTGGTGAACATGATTGGATTTCAACTTACTTGGCTAGCACTTCTTCAAGTGAGGGAACTGTCAAAGTTTCGGATAGGTCTTCACGTGGACAGGACAAGCAGTATGCCGATGCAGTGCCCGGTCTCGGAGCAGCTCCGTTTCGCCTGTCGAAAGAGATTTCGTCTTCCTCTATTAGCACAACTCGTAGCACGACTGCTACCGATGAAGGTGGTTGTGAGTCTGATGACGACGATGATGTGGGTAGTTTATGGCAACCCGCCAAGCATACGGAGCCGAAGCGACCGACGTTGTCTGTTGACACGGAAAGCGGGAAAGCATCCTCGATGTCTGGAATGGGGATCATTTCTCGCAGCAGTCCCCATCTTACGCCGGCACAACAGAAAGGTATTCCTTTCCCTCCGCCTGACTTCCCTCCACCCCCTCCCCCAGCCGTGCGTCGTCGCAGGACGAACGGAAAGACTGGCGAGAAGGGACCACGGTCGAACCGAGAAAGCCAGTTCATAAAAGCAAGTCAAAACAGTGCAATGAACAGGCCGCGCCCCGAAGAGATTACCGATCATCTGGAGGCATATTTCCCCGACCACGACGTGGATAAACCGCTCATTGATTCTACTTCTGGTGGCTCGTCGCCGACTGCCGCCGAGCCCTCTGGAAGAGGGTTCCAGTCCTCAGCTGCAGACAAAGACAAGAAATCGAGGCATAAGAAGTCTATCAGACTTGTGGCATCGGAGGCGAAGAAGAAAATCGACAGCACGCTCAGGGCAGACGCCTCTGCACTCTCGAGCAACTTGCGGCGAAGAAACACGAAGCTCTGGGGAGGTAAACTTGAGGAAGTCACAGCTTCACAGGTTCCTTCCGTTCCTCCTGTTCCTGAATCACCCACTACTCTCAATCCAAAGCGTACGTTAAATTCATCACGATTATATATTGGCTTCACACTCACAGTGTTTTTATAGCTATCTTCAAATGGGTACGAGGCGAGCTCATTGGCAAGGGTACTTATGGGCGAGTTTACTTGGCTCTGAATGCGACAACTGGCGAAATGATCGCGGTGAAACAAGTCGAAATCCCTCAGACCGATGCTGATCGGGATGACAAGCGACAAGTTAGCGTAGTTGAAGCACTGAAGTTGGAGAGTGAGACGTTGAAGGATTTAGATCATCCTAACATCGTACAATATCTGGGATTTGAACAGACGCCCGATTTCTTGAGCATGTGAGTACCATTTACGCGAAGTTTGGTGTTTGTTTAATTTTATTTATTCCTTGTCTAGCTTTCTTGAATATGTGCCTGGTGGTTCCGTTGCGGGGTGCTTACGGAAACACGGCAAGTTCGATGATCAAGTTTCTCGGTCGTTTACTGGGCAGATTATTGCTGGATTGGAGTATCTGCACAACAATGGTATTATTCACAGGGTATGTCATTGTTACCTAAAGGAGAGCCTGTACTTATCATTGCCATAAAGGACCTGAAAGCGGACAATATTCTCGTTGATCCTTCCGGGATCTGTAAAATTTCCGACTTCGGTATCTCCAAGCGGACAGATGACATTAACGAGAATGGTGTCCATACATCGATGCAAGGATCCGTCTTTTGGATGGCTCCAGAAGTTGTTCAGGCTGCGAGGAAAGGTGAAAAACATGGATACAATGGGAAAGTGGATATTTGGAGTCTAGGGTGTGTTGTGCTCGAGATGTGGGCTGGGCGTCGGCCGTGGCAGGATGCAGACGCGATCGCTGTCATATACGAGGTAAGGGTTAAGGCATGGGATTAGGAAACTTAGACTGACTTGTTCATGCAGCTTATCACGAAGCAAGGGGCGCCTCCCGTTCCACCCGATGTCGTACTCGGGCCAGATGCGGATGATTTCAGAAGGAAGTGCTTCGCAATCAAGCCAGATGAACGGCCCTCGGCGTCGGAATTGCGCCAGCACCCGTACTTGAATTTGCAGCCAGGCTGGACCTTTACCGGATTTAAGTAGTTGAGTTGAGAGATGATCGTGTTACATTGTGAACCATCTTGATTTTCCTCTTGTTTGGTCTGTTCTTTCGTGCTTCGCGTTTAGTGTTAGCGTGGTTGGCCATTCATGCATTGTCTGTCGCACTAGTTTCTTTCAAACCGTCGTCTTGTAGCAACACTTTTAGTTACATAGGTATACTGTATACGTACTGAGCGCCTTCGGAGGGCTTTTTATTCTCAAAATGAGGAGTATTATTTTGTAGCCCTTGAGGGTGAGGACGAATGCGGCAAGATGATCCGCGTTGACGTCATAGACATAAACTAATATGTGGGATCCGCGGCAAGACCAAAACCGACAACATGACTGGTCTGGCTCTAACAGTGTAACACGAATATGCCTTCTGAATCCACTGTACCTCAGCAAGTTGATGAACGAGACCGTGCTGCAGTCACCCTCCAACGAGCGTGGAGAAACAGGTCCAGCAATACCCGTAGGTTTTCTACGGACGAACGTTGGCAGGACGCCGCCATCCATGCGAAACTCCAGGTACTTTAATTCTTCCAAAGATAATCAGGTATCTTGTTTGACAGCTTCCCCCTAAGACGCTGAGAGATGCCGCTGAAGAAGGAAAGAATGACCCTGCTAATCGGTGGAGACGTGCTGCCTTCCTGGCAAGTAGATTGCAGGCGAACAACATCCCGTCCAAACGTGAACTGGAAGAAAGTGGGAATGACAAAGACGTGAAGATACTTGAGACTCAACATTGGCTTGAACTAACGGACAGGTACGGTGTTGCATGTATTTATGTTCGGGTTGATAATGATAGACCGCTGTCTTCTCAGCAAGCATCGCTATGGATCCAATCGTTAGTTCCGCAGCATTATGTCCTTTATTTCCTTAACTGATCATGGCCTTCTCATGTAAGTGAAGGTAGGGGATCACATACCTCAAACGTCTGTTTTTTTGAAGCTTAATCTGTGTAGTACTACCACAGACGATGGCTTGAGGAAGATACAGAGGATAACTTCTTCAAGTGGTAAGTGATCCATATGCATGACGGATCGAAACGAATCCTGAAGCTTAAGGTTTACTCCAGGCTTGATCGCGGTGGTGGAAAAGACCTATCTCTCCCGGATTGTCCGCGCGAGCAACTTGAGAAGGAAGTAAGTACGCATAACCTACTGCATATGTTTCTTTCGTAACCGGTTTTGCTAGAGAATACTGTACGCGAAGCATATTACCTAGAATGATGCCATCCCTTATGACTTCTTACGCTTCTAGATACCTTTCGCCCGAGCAGCGTTCGTACTAGTTTTAAACGGACGTAAGATGGTTTACTAAACATATCTTTCTTGCAGGTATGAATTATAAAGTAAAAATCGATGATAAGGGCCTCTTACGATGGGAACGGAATAACGAACTCGTAGATACAACCGCTGGTAGGTGGCAAGATTCTGCAGATGGGTCAGGGGTCATTCCGTACGATACGGCAACTGGAGAAGAGCCTGCCGTCGTGCGGCGTACAAGCTTCGAGATTAGTCCGCTTCGATCCAGCTCGTCATCATCTAACGTTTCGGCTGGAAGTCAGGATAGTCGAAATGTGACTCATTATGTTGAGACAAGTAAAAAGCGCAACCCCGTCCAACGCTGGATAACAAGGCATCTCACCGTCAAGGGCTGGACTGAGCTACTTCTTAGGAAGACTGTACGAAGAAATACTTGGATCTATGTTGCTGACCGGCATTGTTCGTGTTGAGTTCATCTTCATTTTCTACTATGCACATATATCAACCTATTTTCTCTCGTCTTTTAGTTAACCTATACATTGGTATAAAAGGTGCGTTGGGTTTGCAGCCGCCGAAGAGGATAAATATTTATTTGATTCAATTAGATACTGGCACTTTCCAGCATTCATCATTCTTGGCTGGTGGCCTCGTTACCTCTGCAGGCCTAATTTCTGTGCACAATGGCCTTATCCACAAGTTGTCACCACTCTCCGGACATTACAGGTAAAGCTCTTTTACCACGATAATAGGACTTCGCTGATTCCGGTTCTACAGGACCAAAATTAATGTATGCTATCGTCTATTTTCACTCTTTACAAAACATTAAAACGAATCATTAAGAACTTCAGACATTTCGTCAAAGGACTCGAAGATAGAGGAGTGGATATGCGCCGTGCGGAGATCAGCAGAGCAGAATTCGCTTTGTGGGGGTAAGCCGTTAATCTATTCGTCCCTTTCAGCCGGCTTATGTCCCTGCTTAGTATTGAGCATATTAAGAAGTTCGAGAAGAAAAAGGGTGAAGTAAAGAAGAAAGGAAAGGAGCAAGTTAAGTCAGTGATTGATGACCTGACATCTATTACAGAAAGGAAGGGAGTTTCAAACGACGAGTCGCAGTGGAGAATGGACATCCTAACGGGTAGGAAGAGACCACCGTCAAGGAAGTGTGATGCAGAGAACGCCAAGGTGCCCACGACTTCATGTGACGAGGGCAATCCAAATGATGGTCCGCAGGAAGAGGAGCGAGGAGCAGCCGACTAGGAGATGTGTCGAAATATCAGGTATCTTTGTATGATTTTTGCTGAGTTATTAGGATATACCATTGTGGAAGCTGGTTGTACATCGTTTCATTGTATTACGTAGCATCTGCTTCATGAATACCTACGCCATTTTGGAGCTTCTTGGAATATACGGCCTAATATCAGATCATACTCTTGACCACTCGCTTTCGATTTCCATAATGCTGACAGGTTGAGATGCCTAAAAGCAAATGAGAATCGTCAAAAATAGCTATCTGTCGAGAATGTTCACGGACTTTTTCATCATAGTCTGTCCATTCTCCCTCAGTTAAGTCGACTTCGGAAAATATAGTACCTGATTCTGTTCCTTTGCATTTCCAAATACCCTAAAGGGCGATTAGCTACCTCGAAGCACGTAGAAAGTGCTTCGTACCATTGGATTAAAGCCGATAAACTCTAGACCCCTGCAGTCTAGAGTGAGGAATGGCGTAAGGCTTCCACTAGATTCCGCACTATATGGTTTCAGAGGTTGGGGCTCAAACCTCGCAGAGCTTTCTCTCTATCGTTTCCCAAGTTACAACACGCATAGGAAGAGGCAGTATGCAGCCTCGCATTACCTTGCATAATGAACATCGCCATACGAAATGAGCCGTATTCCCCTTTCCGAAGCTCATTTCGTGCTCTTCCTAAGACAAAATATCATGGTTATCCAGACGTTATTTAATATCTAACGTTTTAGGTAACTCGCCACACGATTCAGAGTCACCTCCTTGGGATGTTCTTCATTGCAGCTTGTACACTTCACCTATAGATCGCATTCCGGCATCAATCAGTACTCGTCACTGTTCAATAGATCAGCAACTTTTCGGAATAATAATACCTTAAAGAAGAACTCGAAATCGTCCGCTGCAGGCTCGAGATCAGTTACATTCTCGAGATCAGCTTTAATCGAAAGTTGGAGTTTCTAGGCAATAAGGTTCAGATGTCGTCAATCGTTTACAGTTATCGAGAATCCTATTGAATTGAATGAGGAGATTATCTACTTACGACCATCCTTATTTATATGCTAAATTAATTTCAGTTGCACCGGAGTGTATGACAAGCACAGAGGAGCGAAACGAGAGACTACAGTAATGTGCGAGTTTTAAACCGAATATGGAAGTTCATTCATCATTTTAGTCCCGCCTTTCAAACCTTATTAGCCTTCGACTTTTGACGCTCATCACAAAGGCATGGCTATAGTTTTGGCACTTCTCTTATACTCGCTCTCTCCTTCTGGAAAAAATCGTAGCTGCCAAGAAGTATATGGAAGTGGGAAATGGCGAAGTATTAGTAAAATAGGAGCAGCACAACCCGAAAGGCCCGAAAGCGCCCCGTGACTGGCCGTCGCATAGTACAAGTCTATGAGAACTTCGATTTACTCACTGGAGCGCTTTCTCAGTAACTGACATGTCTGGAGAAAGAACTATTCGCGCCGCCGTCGTGCAGGCCTGTACTGCAGCATTTTCTCTGCCGGATACTCTGGAGGTATCTTAAGCTATTCTTACGATCTCTATGTCCTTTGTTCAACCTCTATCAATGTGATTATCAGAAACTAGAGCGTATGGCTAAAGAGGCCAAAGAGAAAGGCGCTCAGTTGGCCGTATTTCCCGAGGCCTTGTGAGTCTAGTATCATATAGTGCGGACATACACAATCTGAACACCTTTTTCTTTTTAACTTTAGTATCGGTGGCTACCCAAAGATGTCCACTTTCGGCACACTGGTTGGCCATCGTACTAAAGAAGGACGAGACGAATTTCTCAGATATTATTCATCTGCGATAGCGATACCCTCTGAGGCAATCACAACTATTGAGTCTATCAGTAAAACTTTGGACATCTTCCTTGTGGTTGGTATCATTGAGAAGGACGGCGGCACGCTTTACTGCACGGCCATCTTCGTTGACCCACTGGAAGGCCTAGTGGCGAAACACAGGAAGCTAGTACCCACCGCATGTGAAAGGCTGATATGGGGAATGGGAGATGGCTCAACCCTTCCTGTCGTCAAGAAGGCCTTCAAGAATGAAAGTCAAGGATCGGAAATCTCAGCAAAATTGTCAGCCACTATCTGTTGGTAAGCGTGCACAAGGCCTTTTATCGATTTCATACCTTTGATAAAAGACATCAGGGAAAATTACATGCCACTATGTGAGTATATGCGCGTTAATAGTATGGCCTGGAAGACGCATTTCATCTATGTTCCACAGTGCGGACGTTTTATTATTCGAAAGGTACGGAGATATATTGTGCGCCTACCGTCGATTCGCGGCCAGTCTGGCAGCACACGATGCGCCACATTGCTTTAGAGGGACGCTGCTTTGTCCTAGCCGCGTGTCAGTTTAGCAAGGAGAAGGATTATCCACCAGACCACGCTGTGGCCGATTCCAGCAACCGAAACCCAGAAAATGTAATGATCGCAGGCGGTAGCGTCATCGTAAATCCTCTTGGAGAAGTACTCGCAGGGCCACTGCTAGACCAAGAAGGTGTCCTCATTGCTGATCTTAATCTAAATGAAATTATTCGGGGAAAGTTTGATTTGGATGTGGTTGGACACTATGCACGACCCGATGGTAAGATGTCTAATCAACATTTCGAACTGTATGGTTACTGATAGGCTTCAGCAGTTTTCCAATTCCATGCGAATGTGCCATCATCTGCGTAGCGTCAACGATGTACTTATTGCACTACGATGAATTGCAGGAAATAGGAGCTGAAATACTGCGACTAGAAGCTTGGTAATAAGAGTACTTGGTGCAATCCATACATAAATTCAAGATTGACTAGGCAAGAGGAAATATAGTGAATGTATTATATATACATGAAGTGGAAATGAGTCTGGCCCGTTATTTTTAAATAATTGTGCGTTCAGAATCGAAATGAGCATTCTATTACCTAATATGGTCAGCGAGACCATATCGGTCTTCTCCGACTTGTGAAGCCACAATTGTTGTATTCAGGAAGGTTAGGCGCCAACGGCCACGAATGAATACAAGACACCACCGTCTCCAGGAAAGCAAAGTACTAGCATACAGAGGTCTCTATAAAATGTCTCATCCAGCCTCAGTGTATGCTAAGGCCCTTGTCCTCGTTCATCCACACTCCTGCTTCCAGCGTCCTCCCAAGTGTTAATCGTGTGTACTACTCATCCATCATACAAAATCGATTCATTCTTCACGATCAACCATAGTTGCGCCGATTTGTTAGCGCAATGCACGGAAGCGGGGAACCCTCAGACGCACAAGCCGCATTCCTGGCCTCAATCGAACGCATGCGACGTCGGAAGGAGGCGGAGACGAGGGAAGTTGGGAGAGGCAAAAGCGCAAGCGCAATTCGCCATACAAAAAGTCGCAAGCACAAGGACTCAAACCCATATTGTATCCACGAAACTCGTTCTTCGCAATCGAAGCGAGCAGAAGCGAGCAATAGTCGACAGGAAACAAGAACGGCCGCTCCCTCGAAATCGTATTCGCCAGCACGTAGCGTCAGCAGCGCATCTTCCAATGGACCTGGAACTCCACTGCAAGAAACCCACGCGTCTCCTCGAATACCGATAATCTCTGCGGATCGCCATGTGCCCTCAACATCCGCGACACTTCACTTAGGTGATTATTCGGGCGTCGGAGCGCATATCTCTTCCCACGAATCTCCCGCTTACGATTGGTGGAACGAGACGGAGGAAGGCGTGAGCTGTCACAGGACAGAGTCCACTGAAGTGGAAGAAGAGGAGATAGTGCGAGAAATGTTCGCGAAGTACACGTACTTTGAATATGTCTGATCATACGCTCACGTTTCGCACAACACATATTGATACCCAGCATAAATAGACCTTTTTTCTTTCTCTTTCTCTACATCACGGACGATAGAATACGAGAACAGAGTGTTGTATAGTAATCAACTTCTAGTGTACCGTTGCTGTTCTACTTTCCCCGACATACACTCATGTCCGGTTGCATACTTCTCGCTTTTGAGATATCTCTTGGACTTGGAGTTACTTATGCGGTTGAGCCATATGGGGAAAGTCATTCGCACATGCAAACAGGTGTCAACGAAAAGGACGCGTGCTTCTCGCTTGAGCGACGATATTCCTTCCGTTCGTCGCAGTCGCCAACGACAACGTACAGTCTCCCCCTCCGCTCCTTACTCACGACGTTTTTCTAGCTTATTGTCACTTTTTTTCTCCACCGCCAGATGACTGACGTGTATTCTGCGGCACCCAACGGCGACGTCGCCGCCTCTCTCAATGGCTCTGCCCATGGCTCGGGCTCAGTGCCATCCAACGCTGGTTTTCCTCCCATCGTCCGCAAAAAACTGATGGGCTACGTTGGTTTCGCCAACCTCCCCAACCAGGTCCACAGAAAGAGTGTCAGGAAGGGTTTCCAGTTCACTGCTATGGTCGTTGGTCAGTCCTTTGCGCTGCTGGCCCATTTTAAAGTTTCGGCTACTCACAATCCTGCTATTCGCCTGCCATGGTTTTCCAGGTGAATCTGGCTTGGGAAAGTCCACACTCATAAACACTTTGTTTAACACCACTCTCTACCCGCCGAAAGAAGTACTGCCTCCGAGCGCGGAGAGGCCCAAAACCGTCGCTATTGAGAGCATCAGTGCCGGTAAATGCGCCTTTTTTCATGCAGGCTTTTTCGAGAACATGCTGACGTTGAAAACCATCCAGACATTGAGGAAAATGGTGTCCGACTCCGCCTTACCGTTGTAGACACCCCCGGCTTTGGGGATTTCGTCAACAATGAGGACAGGTACGTTTTATCAGTATCGTGCGATAAACTGCGCCGCGATATTAATAGTCTTATTAGCTGGAAGCCGATTGTTGAAAACATCGAATCACGCTTCGATGCTTATTTGGAGCAGGAGAACCGTGTCAACCGGCAGAAAATTGTGGACAATCGTGTACATGCTTGCTTGTACTTCATCCAGCCTACTGGTCACTCGTAAGATTCGAGCCGCTTGCCCTTTTCTGGCTGATGTAACCAAGTTTGGAACAGGTTGAAGCCGATTGATATTGAATTCATGCGCCGACTTCACACCAAGGTCAATCTCATTCCCATTATCGCAAAGGCAGATACCATGACGGATGAGGAGATCCAGAACTTCAAGGCGAGGGTAAGTACCACGTTCACCGCGTGAGAAGATCTTATCAGTATTGAATATCGATATATACATGTAGGTCCTGAACGATATTGCATATCACAAGATCCACATCTTTGATGCTCCAACGTACGAGAATGAGGACGAGGAGACACAGGCTGAGCAGGAGGAGATTGCTGTACGTAGTTTTTGTCGAGATTTGTTAGGCACAAACTCACTTGTTTTCACAGAGCAAGATCCCCTTCGCTATCGTTGGATCAAATCAATTGGTGCAAACCCCTGATGGTCGTCAAGTTCGTGGTCGTGCTTATCCATGGGGTGTCATCGAAGTGGATAATGAAGAGCACTGTGACTTCGTTAAACTCCGCCAAATGCTTATCCGGACATACATGGAAGAATTGCGCGAACGCACCAACTTGTACTTGTATGAAGCCTATCGAAGCGAGAAGCTCCTTGGTATGGGTGTTGCTCAAGATTCCAGTGTCTTTAAAGAGATCAAGTACGTCGCATACTATGTCTCGTTCAATCTTGGTATTCACGCTTTCTTGTGTCAGCCCTGCCATTAAGATGCAAGAAGAGCGTACTCTACACGAGGCCAAGCTTGCGAAGATGGAGGCCGAGATGAACTTAGTCTTCCAGCAGAAGGTCGCCGAGAAAGAGGCCAAGCTAAAGCAATCGGAGGAGGAACTGTATGCCAGGCACAGAGAGATGAAGGAAGCCTTGGAGAGGCAGAGGCTGGAGCTGGAAGAGAAGAAGAAGCGCATCGAAAGCGGCCGACCGCTTACTCCCGAAAACAAGGTATTTATTCATTTACCTTTCCTTTTGATTAGTATTGACATTATCCTTGAAGACGAAGACCAGGAACCGGTTCCTGCGTTAGGTACCCAAGTCGTGTGGCGAACGTCAGTTATTTCTTTCTTTTCCTTGCTTTCTTCCTATCTCGTATGCGTCGGTTTTGCTCTGTTTCTTTATCCTCCTTGTCGCCTGGTCGTTTACCGTGCGTCATTGGTACATCTCTCGTTGACTTAGGAAGTCGTCCGCTCCTTATTGTTCATTATCCTTCTCCGTATCGAACATTTTGACCGTGGTTTTTGTCCCTTGATACCTATTTCTTTCTCTTTCTATGTGACCATCTTATTAGTCATACTATGGAGCCTTTTTCTCTGTCTTGTGCCTAGGAATGACGGGATGTTAATGATTTAGCACTGGCGACTTTCCTTATGCACATTGACGATTGCGAATTTAGGTTTAGCGGGTTTACTGGGCGCTTCATTGGTAAGGGCCACCCACATAAATAGGTTGAGTGTGCATCTGAGACATTTGCTATTCGCCACACACGATGTCCGTACTCAATGCATACATTAATCCTCCACCCAGCACCACCATGGGTTTTGGTGCCTTTCAATTGAATAATCAAGCGCAAGCCTTGAGTAATGCGGGAGATCAAGAAGGTGCCGAACGGCTGCATTTGCAGGCATTAGCCATCAAGGAAGAAGCATTTGGGAAAGACTCAATACAGGTTGCCTTGACGAGGAATGCCCTCGGGGAGGTCCAGCTCTTAATGGGGAAGCTTGAAGAAGCAGAGAACAACCTCAAGATTGCCGTACGAATCCGGAATGAAAGTCTGTTTGAAAGCGCAGATGCTGCTGTGTCTCGCGAGAACTTGGCTCAAGTTTACGAAGCAAAGGGTAATCTAACTGAAGCTAAACGCATCAGGCTTTCTGGGGCTCCTTCTGCAATGGTCTGCAGCAATTTCAAGGCAAGTTGTTTCCGTTACAGTTACGAGAGATATGTAGTCTAAATTCTCTATTAGTACGGCAGTGCCCACAAGCAATACTCTCCAGAAGTGCACTTTCCCAGTGCAAGCAATGCAAGGTTTGTTTCCACCTATAACGCCACCGTCAGTGCTTATCATCATTGTGCAGTGCGCTTACTACTGCTCTAAGGCATGCCAAAGGAGGGACTGGGTCACTCGCCACAGACATCTTTGCCGTGCCCCCGAGTAATTGTATGCGCCTCACTACTTTGTAAAGCAAAATTTTACCAGTGCGGCCCTATTAGTTAGCGTCTGATCGTGTCTAGGTACTCGTACAGTATGTATACCACTGCGGTTGAATGGAAAGTAGGTCTGCTCGCGCATTATGCAAGCTTCAATGTTCATGTAAGAACGAGTTATAATCAGGCGCTTTTTGCTTTTCGTTGCTTGGGATGTTTTTACTCTAGCTGCCTTTATCTGTACGCATCAGCGACGTGCTTTACGTTGGACATACACTGTCAATATTGAGATATCTCTGCCGTTGATCCCTGGTACCTGTGCACCAACAACGAACGTACATCGTTGTCGGTTTCTGAATTCATTTACTTTCGGTTAGGTTGCGCTACGTTGAGATAAAAATCTCATCTCAACATGTCTGAGTGATAATAATGATACTGAAGAAGTGAGTGAAACATGCAGTACATGAGTGTGTGGACAAAGTGAGAGGACTATATGGGAATGTCTGTCAAGTGAAGAGAATAGAAAATGCAAACCAAAAAAATACAACGCTCTAGGTATCTGATTGTGTGTTCGCTACAGGCAACCAGCTACTTTTTGTAACCCATCCGCCTTGCGTATTCCCTTTCTTCCTGGATAGTTAACCCATCCGGCCCAGCCCAGTTAGCTGAACTGGTCCTCGCTCGGAAACGGCTTGTCCTATTCTTGAAAAGTTCCTCCATCTTCAGTGGCCTGATTGCGCCAAATATATCATCCGGATTAACAGTACTCTGGGACTGTAATGCTTCGCGTAATTCAGGGGACTGAGCCCATTCTGGCGGGTCAAACGTCCGTACTCGGTTCTCATCGTCAGAATTAGAGTATTCACTGTTGATGTCAGGGAGTTCAATCGACTCTGTAGGGACCTGGGGCGGTGGAGACTCCGTTCTTCGCGAGTCCTCAGGATAGGCTTGGAGACGCGTTTGAGTCTTCATCTGATGAGACTGCGCGGTCTGTGAGGGCTGTCTCACGTCCAGTTCTTTGCTCTTCTCTTTGGCCTTGCTTGCTAATGGAAGCTTTGTGTCGTTCGGAGCACCCGGTGCTTTAACTGTGGATCCCTGCATGGCAACCGATGTACCCTGCTTCACTGGCTTTGGTGCTGCACCTGGCGTTACGCCCGACACATTGGGACCAGACTGCGAACTGGCAGGAACGAATTTGCTGAGTTTAGACATAGGACCATCCTTCTTGTCCTTGGGAGGCTTCGGTTCAGTTTTCTTGTCGGTCTCCGCGACCTTCCGTTTCTTCGCCGCTTCATCTTCAAACTGCACCAATGGAACCACTGTCAACAGTTTTGCTATGAAAATGCCAACGAACAACCAACCTTTTTACCCAGTTGTTTGAATATTTTCTTTTCTGTCGTTTCTTCCTTCTCGCGCTCACGCTTCCACCTTTCTGTCTCGTCCCTTGCTTTCTTCACCTCGCGAGCCCTGTCCTCTTCAGCCTTCTTCTGTAGCACCTGCTGACGACGTGCTTCCATCTCCTTGAGCCTATTAGCCTTCCTCTCTGCTTCCTCTTGCTGCTGAAAAGAAATAAACATGTTAGTTAATAGCATCTTAATCCATTACGAGGGGCACACCTTCTTAGCAGCAGCCGCAGCAAGTTGAAGGCTTTTTACAGGCTCCTTCCCTTTCTTACTTCCACCCAACACACTTGACACCAACCTTGAAGCCGAACTGAAAAATCCACCGGTACTGTTCGTCCCCGCCTGATTATTTTGGGATAACGCAGTGCCTGGAAGGGCCTAAAGAACGGTCACCATGAACATGATAATAAGAGAATGCGGTTTGAACAACTCACAGAGGATGAGCCAGTGCTGGGTTGCGTAATCGGAGTTACGAGCCGAATGCTCGCGATGTCTTCATCAGGCTCGACGTCCATGTCGTCTTCTTCAATTTCATCCGTGGTAGTTGCGGGCGGGTTGTCCGATGGTATGGCATCAAACACCCGGTTGTTCCCTTCCTGAAAATCCTGTGTAGAGCTAGACTGGAGACGTGAAGGAGCAGTTGAGGCATCCAAAGGCCCAGTATCGGCGCTGCGAGTGCTTCGACTCGGTGCGGTACTCCAGGTTACACTGTCGTTCATGCGAATCGCGACGGGTGTCCAAGTCTCCCCGAATTTTTCATCTAGATGCCAGCTTTCGTCTGCTTCAATGTCCGTCTCTGGTTCTGTCACCTCACAGTGATCGTCCTTGGTTGCCGCATTCTGGGATGGCAGATGATCACAGAAGTCTGTATCCTGCGTTGACGGTACCCATGGAGGTATTTCGTGATCAAATATGGGGTCGGCAAATACAGACTGTGTAGAAAACAGTGTCGATTGACTAGACAGAGGCTGCGCAATGCGAGGAGCAAAAGGTTCTGGTTCAAGTCGAGTAAATACTTGATTTGGGGGAGGAGGGAAAAACGCTGGTAGCGGTGGCAACTTCGGTTTGTCTGGCACCGTAAATGCTGGTACCCGTACTTTAGGCGGTGAGTTTGGAGGAGTGGTTGACGTACTGGTGTCAGCCTCAACCTTATTCTTACCCGAAGTGGCCGCTGCTTCAAGGGGCTGTTTCGCAGGCGGTTTAAAGACACGCGCATGTTCGACTCTCTTCGAATCTTGTTTGGTGACAAGGTCGGAGACACTCAGTCGACGATCTTTCTCATTTGACGGGTGCGTCTGCGCCGTCTCCATCTGATTCAAAGACGCCTGCTCGTCAGCAGCGGGTGCAAGAGCTGGGGCTGTTGATGTCGATCCATCTGGCTCATGGGAAGCTGCCGTAGGAGGTATTGGGAAAGTTCGGCCTTCAGCAGCGTGTCGCTCAGCAATCTTAGCCTCAGCAGCTGCTCTTGCTTCTGCAAGTGCCGTGGCTGCCGCACCGCCGAGTGACTTGCCCATGCTTTTACCAGCTCTCGCGCTGAAGCCAGCCACAGTCTTTTTAAGCTTGTTGATCATGCCGTCAGAACCCTCAACCTCATGTGCTTCGTTATTGGCAACGGCATCTGCTTCATCCTGCAGTGAGCCAAATGGGTGCTTTCCTTTGTTCTTGAGCATGGATAAGACAGGGGACGTCTCAATGATCTTTGTTAGCTTCTGCGTATGGCCTGCGTCACCATGCTCCAAAATACCGCCTGGCTCATTGTCAAGCATCTCCCCACTTTTTCGCTTGCTACCCGTTGCAGGTTGATGAGAAAAGATTGGTAGTGGGTTCAACTTTTTCGCGTTGTCCTCTTGCGCTTTGGCCTCCCTGGCCTTCACCAGCCAGGATGAACGGGTACCTGCTGATTTCGTGGTAGGTGGAACATGCGCCTTGGCCGTCAATGGCTCTCTGGGCGCTCGCATCGATTTGCGCAGTGGAGAGGGGGGTCCAATAGTTGGAAATTCCGAAACGTTCGCCATTTGGACTGCGCTCGCTTCCGTTGGCTGACTCTGTTGGAGAGCCTCGGATCCCGTCTCATTTATTGGTAACGGAGCTGATGTGTGTTCACGATCTTGTGAAGTAGAGGATTGTGCATTGAGAGAGTCGGGTTGCACACTGGCCGCGTCAGATACCTGCATTTGAGAAAACGGTTCTGAAATCGACGGCGGCGCTGGCGCCAAAGGGTCAAGCGGAGCTGTTTGTAACGACTGTGTGGACGCCGATGTCATAGTGAAGTTAGTTGTTTGCGTGATATCGTCGATATCCATGACGGCGGTCATGTCGATCTTGGGTGGTGACCGCTTTAGTCGTGGCTTTGAGCTTCTTTCGTTCTTGCTTGAAGAATGGTTGGCAGCCGCTGAAGCATCGGCAGAAGGTTTATCGGTAGAACTAGTCGTATGCACTGGCGGCTCATCGTCTTCCGCAATAACAGAAAGCTGCGTTATCCGCTCGTCTGGTGGTTCCTGTTGATCGGCTGAATCTACAGGCATAATGGATGCCGCTGAACTCGATTCATGGGCCTGCGAGGAAGGTATCGCAGAATGAGAAGTCACTCCTTCCTCTGTAATCTCTCCTTCCTTTTCCTCTTCCTCGTCAGTTAGTACATCCGCTAGAGGAGCGCTGAGGACAGGCACGACTGTGGTCTTCTTGCCAGATTCCTTCTTCGACGAAGTCGGCTTCACTGGATATACACAGTCAGCTTTTGCTGATGCATTTCTTGACGATTGCTCTTGCAATTTAGTCGAGTTCGCGCCTTTGGCTTGCAAGAGAGCCTTATGGAACGCATTGCTAGTCGCTGGTTTGACGGCAGGAGCATTTTCCTTATCGGAATCCTCATCCTATGGTGGCCAAATTATTTGAGAAATTTACGACTATAGACTGCAGACGTACATCCAAGTCCATGGTGATAATAGACTTTGCCTTAGATGGAGCAGTGGTGGCAGTCTTCGCTCTCTTGGACACGTCTTTCCTGCGTGCAGGCGTTTTGACAAATTCAAATATAGCACTGGCATAAGGCAATGAGCATTACGCAAAAAAACATGATATTGGGGGGTAATACTCGTGTCTGGGTCTAGCCAAGATATTCTCTAGATAGTCTTCAAGAAACAAGAAACCACTGGTCTGTATCTGGTCTTCGAGGAGCTGGCGACCTGGGTCATTTGCCATAGTTGTCCGTATAGTAGAGACCCAGGCCGTGATTCCTGACCGATTTATAGTCATATCTGCTATCGAGATCCAAGAAGCTGAGTCGGGGAACAAGGGGAAGGTATGATAAACCACTGAGGCCAACACAGGCGCGTTGGAACGCGTCGCGTATCACGTGATTGCAGATGTACGAATATTAACTAGTGCGTCTTATTACTAGCTTGCAAAAGCAATTGTGTCGGATATGGTGTAACGGCTAACATTGCCGCCTCTCACGCGGCAGCTCGGGGTTCGATTCCCCGTATCCGAATTAGAGTCAAAAATATGCTTGTTTATTTTGGTAGTTGGTGTTGCTTTCATACTCCTGTCTCTCCAAAATTCCAAATGAGTCACGGTCTTCCCTGCTGGTCCGGTAAAATGGTTCGGTGTTACATCAATTACAGTAAATTTTATGTGTTAAATGTATGATACAAGGACAAGTCAATTATCAATAAATTGTAGGAGTTATACATTACAACATTATATTCCTGCAGAGAATAGTCTTTGAGATTGAGAAAACACTATGCATCATAGGATTCACGCATTATAATATTATGCATTACATATGGTATGTTTGGTTGCAGAGAGAGGTTTTCCTTGTGATCCAAATGCGCCAAATACTGCGTACGAGTTGTTGCTGCTGCAGGTAATGATCTTATCACTACACGCGAAATTTGCACAGGGAGCAATGGTCGTCATGTCTTAACAAGATTCTGAGAAGCTATGACAGCTTTCTTTACGCCACATTTTTGTTATGCTCTTTAAACATGGCGCCAGCGCTTAGAAGCCTTATCCGCGACATAACCGACAGAATCCTCAACTCAGAGTAGTGGAGTGGAATATCCAGATAGAAAATACGACATAATAGACTAGGCTCAAAGTTGTGCAGAGTGAGACAAATGCATTGACGTACTGACGCAATGCGGGTGCGCAAGGAGTATTCGAGATCGACTGGACACGGAGAAGTAAGCGAGTCAAGACATTCAGAGAAGCGCTATTACCTTTTTCGAAGTGGTCCAGAAGCACCGTTGTGGTTGGATGCGAACTCCGACCCGATACAGCGCCTCCTCGATGTCCGCCCCTCCTAAATGATGCAAATACTGACGAGAAAAATGACGACAGATAATGACGACGTCTGCAGCTAAGCGACATTCGCAGAGTATATAAGGACGGATGTCTTGCATCTTCTCCCCTCATCACGTTTACACTCAATCAACAACTTTCACTGGCATACATACCTGTTTGCCCACAACCTTTCAAATTTCAATCATGTCGTCAATGCAGACCAGCAAGAACACTGGAAACGTATGTTTTCTCCCGTTATTTTTTTTTTTTTTTGAGGCTAAACAAACACATTTCTAGGTTGCCGGTGGCTACAGTTAGTTCCAAGTAGAGGCATACGCTTTGTGTACTTACCTCCCATTTTCAGAGGCAGCTTTGAAGAATCCGAACGTTTCCGAGGAAGCTAAGGAGCGCTCGCAACAAGCCCTTGAGGAAATGGGGGACAGCGGCGAGCTTCAGCAGCCCGACATGGAAGCTGGCAAGAACACAGGGAACGTCATTGGAGGTCACAAGGTAAACACTTTCATGGTGAAAATACCTATTTCGTTATCTAAGTGTTCGCGTTATAGGCTACTCTTGCTAATCCCAGAGTCTCCGAGGAAGCGAAAGAACACTCCCGCGCTGTACTCGAGGACAACCAGGCTCTTTAAACATTGGAATGACTCGCAGCGTCGTGTACTTTAGTTAGGAATTGTAGTCTTGTGCATTTGTGACAAATACAGTAATCTTGCTATGCGTTCCGTTCCTTGCGAGGTCCCTCCTTGCAGTAGTGCTTACATTATTCTGCATGATCAGTTATATTGTGTTCTGCACTGGATAGTTTTGAGTTATGGAATAAGCTGTTCGCTTCATACGCGGTGTCAGGTTAGGATATGTCCTAAATCGACGGAGCATTTAAGTCATCAAAAATGGTAGACCTAGTCCCATCTAGACAAATTTCTCACCGATAGCCGGATATCTAGATGATTACATTTTACAGATCGGTTGCAATGCTGCATTGCTGAAGCGCGTATTAGAAGACTCGGCGGCGGCGGCGGCGACCTGCAGCCATATTTTCTGGGATGATGTAGTACATGACGTTAAGGTGGTTTGCGCTGCAACTATATCCCGCTCCATGTACCTGTAGCCGAAGATTCATAGATGACATAGAGACTTGTGTGACTGATTTCCTTGAGGCTATATCAAGTCGCGTTCCTTGCCTATTTATCGAGTGATATCTTCGATTGATTTTGAACTCCCTGCATGTTACGTACTGATAATTAGAATGTCGCAAACATCCCGCGTGCGTGCACAAATCTATGTTTGTCTTCAGCGTGCTGACATTCTTTCTAGGTGATTGCTGGCCACAGTTCGTTCAACGTCGTTACATTCAGTGGTCTTGCTGACACTTCTCAGAGGCGGCCTTGCAGAACCCTCGCGTATCTGAAGAAGCCAAGGAACACGCTCAGCAAGTTTTGGACGAGCTCGGGGACACCGAGGAGGCAACTATTAACACGGAGCGATACTCGGAAGAGAAAGTTCCAGATAATGTCGCAAGGGGTTATAAGGTCTGCCCAACGCCCGTCGGTGTTAGACAGCGCGAAACTAATCATGCTGTACAAGGCTACTTTGAAGAACCCGAGGACGTCGGAGAGTGCTAAAGAGCACGCACGTGAAGTCCTGACCACCGACTTTGACCCTGAAAAATGGATCCCCGAGAAGGACGAAAAGCGTGAGTTGGCCGGGTACAAAGTAAGCCTAGATAACAGACGGCTGAGTTACATCACTCACGATAACATACGTTAGGCGGCGCTGCATAATCCTCGCGTATCTGACCAGGCGAAAGAGAGAGCGCGTGACGCTCTCGAGGAGCACGATGCTATCTAAATCAAGTGAAATCCGTCCATGAGTAGCATATGCGAAAAGACCATAAGATTCATTCGTAGTTGTACTCTGACCACTAATGTTCAAATGCTGCGTTCGCGTCAGCAAAAATCACATGTTTTGTACTATTTTCAAGTGACATGCAAGACGTTTGCATTCATTATCTTCGCATGAGTAGGTACACAGGTTCGCCGAGGACAATTCCCGTCATGTGTCGATATGAACCAGTCAAACTCATAAGTAAACCGCCAAATGATAGATATGCAGTTCTATATGACCGTGAATTAGTGGCAATACTTGACAGATGAGTTGATCAGACGTACACGATTTCCGCCGTTCCTCCGTCAAATTTATACACCTATGTAAGTCGTAAGCCACGCGACCAGTACAGTGGCTGGAGACCCAACTTACCCTCCCATACATTACATACTCGTAATCCTCTTCCAATCCTCGCCTCCCTTTCCCATCTGGCCTCCAAATATGCGTGTCTTTCTCCTCCTCGGTTCCATCTGTACCATTTATCGCTCCTCCTTCGACAGCACGTACGAGTGAAGAGGCTAGAACGAGTGAAAAGCTTTCCCCACTCTTTAGCGGGTAGAGCTCAGTGTTGTAATCAAGCGTGAGGTCCATATCGTAGTTTGAAGAATGCGCAAATAGACGGGAGACTAAAAATATGAGCATGAGCTGAAGTTACGCCTGTACACGAGTTAGGAAGCGTACCTCTATCGAACTTCTTACCGTCCTTGTCAATCGCATTAATCGTGAATAAGTCATCAAATACGATATTTGACGATGTCGCAGCCATTTTACTGCGCTCTAACAGCGATTTTTTCTAAAGTTCAGGAAGAACTAGTGAAGGAAGATTCAGTTATGAGTTCAGTTGATGACTATTAGAATTCTATGCGCAATGTTGCTTGTTCTTGTACTGTACATCGCATTACAGCGTTTCCGGAAAACTATGAGAGTCGCGTCGTTTTTTTTTCCACCTTGCCACCTGCCAAATGAGGCAGGTGACTTCAACCACCTTTTTGTTTAGACACATACAAAACCTCTGTACTGTTTTTCCACTTAATATACACCTTTTTATACATTAAAACATATGTTGAACCTTTTCAATTACAATTTCCCTCTATAATATTGACAGAATTACCTCTTTTTTGTTGTTACATGTTTGAATGATTGTACCACTCTTGTTAAGAAGCTAGCATCCTCTAAGACAGTCCTGTTAACCTAATATATTTGCTATTTTAGTCTTATGATACTAGGGAGTGTCTGAAAATTCTTATGAAGGCAACTACAGTACTTTATTGTTGTATGGCAAGCTATGTGTATGTTGCTTGGCAAGTCACCTGCCAAATAAGGCAGGTGGCAAGGGGGAAAAAAAGAACAACGCGACTCTCATAGTTTTCCGGAAACGCTGTAATTAAAAAAACACCACGTGACGCATCTCTTAACCCATTCTACATTCAGTGAATCGGTTCTTCGAATAACAGCCCAACAGTCACGACTCATCTAAGATAATTCTCCTTAACGGTCGTCAGCCAAGGCATAACTATCTTCCAAGTCCCTCGTTCACTAAGTATTCGTCGAACCTGGGCCTGGATCATCTCGTGAAGTTTCGGAACGTCTGCGAGTTTTGCACGACTTCCCATAAGTGACGTCGTGTTAAGTTCCAAAGTAAAATTAGACGGTAGAGAAACGGTTAAAGTCGGATTCGTTGAAAGAGGGTCCGGTGGAGTTATCGTAACCTGGAACCATGTTCTGGTGTCAGAAGGATACGCGCAAGACGAGGAGTAACTTGTCTCACAGATGAGGAGAATAATGATAATGCAACGTTCAGTGTAATCGGTAGTCGGACGAAGTAGGGTATTGGGTAGTGGAACAAAACTGAGGTGGAAAGTGATACCGACAACGTATCGACATAAGTCATATCAAACACAGCTTGCTAAGTGAGTGACGTCAGAACATGCCTCTGCTTCCACAAAGCATCTGCAACGTACATCAGGCTCTTTTAGTCGTACATTACGATCCTTAATTCTGGCATTTGAAATTCGTGGTGCAGATGATCCCAGGTCTACGGAGAGAATACATATTGGGTCCTTAAGAGAAATGACATTATTAAAAGTGACAACTATTCGCATCTGAGGACTCACAACGAAGCTCGCCGGACGGATAGTATTAGCATACCGCTCGATCCTCCGACGCGCTATTTCGTCCCCCTCAGGTCCGGGAAGATCATTTCGTAACTTTGACCTGTATGTCTCGACAACCTACAAATAAAAAAATCCGAGCGTAAGGGACATGCAGCCAAACTAAAACCAGAAAAGCCATCCAACCTGTCTTAAGATCAGGTTGAACCAAGCTGCAGGGTCCGTCCCATCCTCAGACTCGATCTCAATGGGAACGTGCATCCTAGACTTTGTTGTACGTTCCCCATCGAAAGAGGATGTCGAGTAGGACAACGGAGACGCAGCTCTAGAAGGCCCAGAATCCAGGAAAAGATACTTCAGTATAAGCGTGAGGAGACCGAGAATGGAGAGCTGTCCGAGCACGAGACCCTGGGTGAATGTTGGTGTCAACGAGAAGATGTAGTTTGTGCCCATCCTTGCTGCCACAGCAATGATGGTGAGCTAGAGACCTTGTTTTCCGTTGCTCTGCGGCGCCTATTGGGTCGTCATGAGTGCAAGTCCTAGGCGTAGTACGCGTCGCCGATCTGTCGCCGCGGCACGCGACGTAACGTAACGGGAAGCACCGTTTCATGCGTCGATCATCGAAAAAGTTTCCTTTGTCCAGTACCAACTCAGTAGTTTCACGGTATTTCTTTGTCTTGTCTTTGGATCTCGCAATGGAACTCGAAGCCTTCATAAAATGGCCAGGCGCACCCTTAACAGAGGCACTTGTTCTCAGGGCGCTGAATCGGCTAACACTTCATCCGGTTCCGGTATCTGCTCCCTCGTCCTCCGACAAACCACTACTGCAATGGGCGACATACGATTGTCTCGATCATGACCTTACGCTTTCAAGGCCTTCTCTAATCCTTTCCTCTTCATTTACCATACGAAAAGCTCTTATAAGAAAGCACTTTCTCCATCGGTGCATCCTCGCATATACAACCAAATATCCGGAGTCACGTCTACTCCAATACGTTCCGAGAACTTGGGATATCGAAATATCATTTGCTGATGAACTTGACGAGTTATGGAGTGATGAGCTCTGGGACTTAGCTGAGGAGCTTGATAGCGGCTCTGAAAAATGGTGGATTCTGAAACCTGGAATGTCTGACCGTGGGATGGGGATACGTCTATTCAACTCTAAAGATACACTGCAACGTATATTCGAAGAATTTGAAGCGACTGAGGACGAGGACGATGAAAGCGGCAATGAAAATGCTAACGATGACACCAATGTTGCGACGTCTCAACTGCGCCACTTTGTCATTCAGGTTATAATTCCCGGTGACTGGTGTAAAGTGGATTGACTGAGGAATCACTTAGGAGTACGTTTCCAATCCGGTGCTCCTGGATCCGAGGCAGTCGGCTACCAATCCCGGAGAGGCGCTACCTTCGTTAAGGCAACTCGACGAGGGACGTAAGGTTCGTATCTCTGTCTACTGAAATTATTCTTGAAACGAGACACATTTCGTAGTTCCATCTTCGAGCTTATTGTGTAGCATCCGGTGCACTTTCAGTCTATCTCTACCCTCGAATACTGGCATTATTCTCTTCGGAAGCGTATGTGCAGCCTTCTAGCGCTTTCAAAACACTGAACGATATCGATCTTCGTCCCCACCTAACGAATACATGCTTGCAAGGGAAAGCTGGAGAGACAAATGTCCGTCTCTTGGACGAACTCGTTGGATACAGAATATTATCTGAAGACGACCCCGATGATCGGGAATGCATCACTGAACACGACATAGCATCGATTACGAACCAGGTTGCAGATGCTCTTTCCGAAACTTTCAAAGCTGCGTTACAGATGCCAGTGCATTTCCAGGTAGGAATCGTCCCGCACACCAGTTTACAATAGATGCCTTATTTATCATCATCTTTGATTCCGTAGCCGCTTCCGAATGCATTTGAATTGTACGGGGTAGATCTCCTAGTGAGCCACGGTCCTTCCGACGGAACAAGCGGAAGATTCCAAGTGAAATTGCTAGAGTTTAATTCAGAACCGGCGATCGAGATGACAGGCGCTAGGTTACGGTGGATCCTCGAGGATCTTTTCGATCTCATAGCGAAGACTTGCATTCATCCATTCTTCAGTGGAGGAGATATGGTCGTCATGGCCTCTAGTAATGAAACTGAGGGCGGTTGCGCACTGCGACAATGTTTAGACGTGAAACTACGAGGGTAAAGGATTCCATAATAAACATGTTAATGATACGGAAGAGGCATTTTATAATCACCCACTGGCTGTATCGTAAGCGGGACATCGAAAGCTCCTTGTCCCGCATCACGTTCCGTTTTCTCCGTTGCGTAGTGACAGTGGCAACGGTGGTAAGAAAGAATAACGGTACTTCCATACTATCAATGTCCCTTGTCCGAAGATCATCGCCATCCTGACGCCCCACATTGTGCAGTGATACCTTCGTGAGTTCTACTAGAATTAGCCTGTGGTTCGTAGTCGATGTGCAATTACCACTTGTACATATATGGTATGTGATTCAAAATCGGTTCCGATTGATCCATTGATCGGGACAAGCCGGACCCGGATCCTTGACATCAGTACTTTAAGAGAACACTGACGCAACGTTTGAACGCATCTTCCTTCCAGCTAACTAACCTGCTACCTAGCAATGGCATGGCAAAAAGAGTTTAGTCTTTCGAAGCGTTCAAAGGGTTGTCATCTCATCACCGACGAGATTATCAATCATATACGACCAGGCCTGCACGATGTTAAGGTATTTCACTGCTTACAATCAGTTTGAATGGGTGTATTCAGAAACTCACTGCCAATGAAATTCACCAATCGACATGTGTAGATCGGGATACTTTATCTCTTTATGTGCGTGGGCATGCTTTTGTCCTCATCGCAAGTTCAATCCTTTAGCCATTCCTTATACAGACAGCATACATCTTGTGGCATTACAGTAAACGAGAACTTTGATCCCGGTGAGCAAATAATTGGCTAATAACAATAAAATACTTCATGTTCGGCGCATAAACGACAGACGTCCGCCAGGGTGAGTGGATGTGCCAATTGTCGCTTGGTGAAGATAATTAATATAGCATCAAAAGACATGGATATGGCTCTCGATAATATTGTTCCGCAGGATTTGAATTGGCAACATCTGGCTGAAGGCTCAGAGTAAGCAATTCCAATATGAGAACCTTGTATTTTATGTACTGATGCATTTTAAAGCGATTCGTGCGTTCACTTCCTGTAGTTTGCCAGCAGCAGGGATATTGCCTGCCGGTTAACCAATATTTTATTTTTGTTAGGGCATCGCACACGAAAACGGCCCTCGTTGGCACCTCTGTACAAATTCCCATAACTGATGGTCGTCTAAATCTCGGAACATGGCAAGGTTAGTGAGGAATTGGTAATATCATATGTGAACTATCCGCTATACGCGCAATGCTGTAGGCATTTACCTCACCGAGTTCCGAAACTTGGCTCACGTTCGTCGGGTTGTTGCCACAATTTTGTAAGTTCATGTATCCATTTTTCGGAGGTTTAGTGAAACGTTTACCCGCGTTTACAAATAGATCCTGAGGCCATTGGGATATTCGCATTTTCATTATCGACATCACTACTAGTAACACAAAATCTCCTTCTGTGCACCCTGCCCTTGTCTCAATGTTTTCTAAGTGGCTAACACCTACGGTTGCGATGTCGGTGCTTTTCTTCTGTCGGGCATCTCGGCTTGCCGCTCATAATGACTGTCGTATACATGTAACCAGGAATATATGAGATACGCTAAGCTACATGCTTGTCTAAAGCACGAGATGTTGACATCAGACGTCCCAAGAAGTATGTTTGGTTTGCACGGTATATTTTTAGTCAAGAGATGAATAGATGGTTCGTTCTCCGAAGCTTCTTTTTCATTTTGATGAAATTTGTTCTGTGATGTTGAAGCCATGCGCAGCAGATATTCTTGTATATGTAGTATGTTTGGGGGGTGATATCAAACGCCTGGACAAGACGGTGCTTCGTCAGACGTTGTACATGCATTCTTGGTGGTGCATATAGGCTGGGCTTCAAGATGCTGGAGGTGAAGCAAATCCCACAAGAGCTGATCGCGGAGGGCCATGAGGAGAATGAGATTCGTTTCAGATGGAACAGCTGTGCATAAGGTATGATGAGAGGAGAGGTGGAGAAGATCTCAGAGTCAGAGTCTGCCTGGGTAGTGTATTCGAAATAACGGATGCTGGAACCGGCTAGAGCCGGATCTGCCTAATGAGGTACGATTTGCCACGCGTTGTCAAGCCCTCTCTTCGTGAGTCCGTCTCAGGGTCACTCCGGCCGGTATTCTTATTTACTAGCCATAGCGTACCGCTCATCACCTGTGTAACCAACTCTGTGCGCTCGTCTCCCCCTCCCACTGTCTCAAGAAATGCCTCGTGCATCCTCTAGCTCTACCCCTACCCTTCGCAGAAATCAGGTATTGTCCTTCGCGTTTATCAATGCTCTTCTCATGGTCATGGACTAGGTCTTCTGACCATTCAATTCACAGGCGTGTCGGACTTGCCGGAAGAAAAAGCTGGTCCGTTCTCTGTGTATCTTCTATCCTTTTTGTGGCAGCTTGCGCTCAAGCATTGTCCCACCAGAAATGTGATGCAGCACGCCCGCATTGCGGCCAGTGTGTGAAGCACTGGAAAGGTATCATTTCTGTCCCAGCGCCCGAAGGATATGCGTGCGTTCTTTGTTCCCATACTTCACGCGTGCATACCTAATATATCCCATCACGCAGTCATCCTGAAGAGCCGCAGTGTTCGTACGACCCAATAGAAGGTCTTACACTCGCCGACTCAGTAAATCCAGGAGAGAAAATCAGACAGTTGGAAGAGCAAATCGGTACTCAAGCACACCTCAAAATACATCTTCATGTCGCATTCTCATCGATCCTTTCTCTGCAGCTGAGCTGAAGCGCAAACTTCAAGATGCAGGCATAGCAAGCTCTCCTTCACCTTCCGAGTTCTCTAATGGAGTACACTCCTCTCCTGCCGAAAGACGGCTTTCATCACTTGCGCCTCCGCAGTATACTGTCACAGCCTCTCCGGAGATGTCATATCGTCGACCAGACATATCTCTTCCGAGAGCTGGCTTAGATGTTGCCAGATCAATTCGGGAAACCAGTCCCGCTTCCTTACCCCGCAGTTCGACCTCTTCTCCGGACATGAACGGCCAGGGAGCGGAGTCTCTTCTGAGCTTGTTTGCTTTTGGTTGGAACCCCGATTTACCTGATCCAGCAGAGATGCGGCGATTGTTAGTATTCTTCCGGAAAATGACAAATAGCAATTTTACTGATTAGATTGTAATCTCCAGAATTGAGGTGTTCTTTGCGAATGATGCGTGCGGTTCACGGATTCTACACATGCCGACTTTCATGATGTCAATGAATTTAAGTCCAAAAGATCCTCGTTTTCCACATTCAGCAATTCTTCATGCTATAGTGAGTCATTATTTGCAATCCGTTGCAGACAAATTTCTTAGTATCTCGGCAGTGTGCATCCGCTTCACGATGGACATCGAACAAATCTTACATGACGCCCGATGGAATTCGTCGGGATCCGTTTGCGGGTTCGTTATGTGCTCTCTTTGATGTTATGATTATTTGCTAACTGATTTACCCCTTCCGTGTCAGATTATCATGCTGGAAAAACTAGGCAGTACATTGACCGGACTATGGCTAGTGGTGCGGACATATTTCACGTGCTGCAGGCTTGCATAATTCTGTCTTGGTACTTCTACGCTGAGGGCCGATGGGTTGAAGTTTGGATCTTCGCTGGTTTTCAGACTCGTGTCGCTGTTCCTTTGCGCCTCAATCACAGGGGCACATTTTCGACGCATGGTGCTGGCTCTCCAGGTGCCTATCTACCACCGCCAAAGGACCAGATGGACTTGGAGATGCGAAGGAGAACATGGTGGATGACCGTCGTGCTCGATCGCGTAGTCTCTGTTGGTGGCTGGCTCCATGGCGTTGAGTACAAGCACATAGCAACGGAGCTTCCTCTTCGGCGTGTCGATTTTGAGTCTGATGTACGTCTTCGGCGACAGTAGCTCAACTCGGCGCTAACGTTCTTCTACAGATGCCGTTTGCAAGCAACCCGCAAAATTTGCACACAGCAAACTTTTACATCTCGCATCCGCCAGACTATACAGACTCCTTCCTGTTATTCATTAAAGCGGTCATGCTTTTCGGTCTGGTCACGGATTTGAACACTGAATTTCAGTTGAAAGCTCAAGATAGCAAGACTGACCCGTTCTCACAGCTGAGGTGACTCATATCTATTTGGTATTTTCTCGAAAGTTAGTGTCTGATTGCATTTATGACAGAGATCCTGCCTTCCACAATCTTGACAAACTTGTTGCCATTGATTTCCTCGAGAACCTGCCGCTCGAGTACAAGAACTACTTAAATAACATGTCAGGATCCTGCATTGATACTGACTTATTCATGGTTCACTTGGTCCCGCATGCGTGAGCAATACTTTCACACCCTTCATCATCCGCTAATAAAATTTAAAAAAATACCTTAGCGCGACGATTACATTGCATAATCCATACTTAGACTTTAACGATCCTCTTTCTTTATCGACCAGTCGTTGCATAACAGCGGCTAATGCAATCCTGGAAGCTTATTACGCTTTCAGCAAAGCTACTGCCTTTACTACACCTTTTTCTGTCTACCCTCCAATATTAAAGTTACACCCTTTCGTCACGGTAAGCAGATTTTACACACTCTTAATTTGCGTCATAATAATTGTCTCGATAGATCTGTTGGTACTTGGCCGCAGTTGTTAAAATTCAAGTATGCAAGCACATGATTGACAGTAATCAGTCAACTGAAGAAATTGGTGTCTGGGGCGAGATAAACGCCATGAGGTAGACTGAGTTTTCCTCGGCTTGCAAACTGTGTCTAACGTTTTGCTCAGACATGCAATGCTGGACTTTGGAACAATATCACCCATCGGAAGTGCGTTCTTTCCGCACTGTTGTTCTGTATGATACTCATGTACAATTCAATTGACAGCACGTCAAGAGAGACTTCTTAGCACCCTGATGTCCGAGATTGTACGATCTACGTCTCAAGATAAACCTCTCGAGATTGGTGGTTACGAGATCAGTGGGACTGGGTCGCGATTATATCCACATTCTGCTAAGACTGCGTTTGCGCATGTGAATGATGCTGGAGCACCGCTACCCACCTCACCACCGGTCGAGCATTTCGGTTCGGTCGAGCCATCTCCGCTCGGGATGTCCGGTGTTCACGCACAGATACAGACACAAGCCAATCATCATGGCATCCAACAACCATGGCTTGGAAACCGTTCTGACATGTCTCAATCTCAATCACCGCCCTCTCTTTCCTCAACAAGCCCTTTTATGGCCTGAATCTGCTGATCGGACTGTTTCGTTCTTTCTTACTCCTGTAGAATGAATGTCTTTCACCTTGCTTTCGGTTTTTCTTCCCTTTGATTCAATCGGTGTAGTACTATCGTGATTTCTGTATATTGTAGCAATCGCTCTTCGTCATTCTAACTACGGACATTAAATGCAACTCTAGAATTTTGGATGGATAACTGTGCAATCCACTACTGTCCTGAACTTCGAACTTATTACAATCTACAAGACGAAAATGATTTAGAATGTTGAACTCGCGCAAGAAACCCAACAGACTAGGGCTTGAGCCCGACTTGAAGTGCGATTGGTTCATAACAGTATGACCTTCGCTTGTTGGGAAAAAAGCCCTTAACGGAACAACAACAGTATGGCGCCGTGGCCTTGGGATGAGTGGAGTCCTTGGAGCGCGCACTTTAAGCATGCAAAGAAAATACGGAGCCAATGACAAAGCAGATGAGACGCCAGCGAGCTAAACAGGAATCAATCCTCATTGCCACCAAGTCGTCTCCGCTCAACCCCGCCTCGGAACCCTGGCACGTTCCGGTTTCGACAATGATTTGCGTAATGACCCCTTTCTCCACACTGTATTACATAGTTACAACCGGAACTAGACGGATATGCGGTGTGATGCACGTACTTTGAAACACATAACATCGTCAAGGTTTCGTCTTGGTCCACCGACGAACCCGCCTTGAAAGCTTTGTTGAACCGGGACCGGTTGGAGATTTGCGTTCCGATCAAAATCAGTGTACCTTCCATAGCCTGGAGGGGGTGGGCCTAAGTCTCTTTGTGAGGGAGCCTCAGGAGGCTCATAGTCCTTCGGGGTTGGAAGGTCGGGTTTCGGGCTGGAGAAGACAATCAGAATTACGTCTATGAATGGGCCAGTTGCACTTACTGTCCACGAGTGCACTCTGGCCCCAAAGGACAGTATCCGGTCAAATAATTTTGGCATGCAACCCGTCTGACGTGTTTTCGGGGGCAATGAGGTCCTGAAAGAGTTTAGTATTATATTTACATTAAAGAAGCTACACGTACCAAGCTTGCAGAAACCTCTCTTGTAGTCCGGGCATTCTATCTTCTTCTCCTTTGGATGGGCATAGAGGCATTCGTCACCTGCTTGACAGTAACCAAACTTTGCGTACCACCAACACTCAGGCATCCGTCTCAAGTTATACTCGTGCAAAAACTCGCAGGCATCACCCTTCTTGCATAACCCACGAAGCCAGTGCTTACAAACCGTAGCGAGTCGTTCACGGTCTCGCGGATGCATAGATACCTGCTTTGGTGGTTGGAAATTCTGTGGTGACGGATTTGTATGGCGCAGCGGACAATGTAAAGGCCCTAGGGGACATCCTGCAGGAGTAAGTGCCAGTCGACAAATCTGATCATCTAAAGCCACGGGTGAGTCGTTGGGACGATGAGAAGTTCGTAGGGGATAGGAATTACTAACCTTTATCGAGTTTTATACCAATGGTATTCTTAACGAAGTTTTCAGCACTAAGGTTGACCTGATGGAATTGAGGTCGAATAATGTCTTTCAAAGCAGATGCACCAGCTAAGGGGTCTTGCATTGTCGTGGTTTCTAGCAACGAGTACAAGTAGAATGACAGAGAGATGCAGGACTCTAAATAGTAAGGTCCAGTCTCGTGACCTTTATCCATCCAGACGGTGGCGTAGACGCCCTTATACACTCTCCTCCATCTTCAACGCCCTGTCCTCCCGATCTGATTCCTTTCTCTTCTTCCTACCCCCTTTCTCAAAACCAGATGGCGGATATGCAGGCAGTACTATCCGCCCTCGAGGCTTTAAGCCAGCCTACGACGGACAAGACGTCGTTTACAACTGCAAATAATTGGCTTCAAGATTTCCAGCATTCCGTAATTACTTTCGCCCCCCTGGTCGTGTCCACGAACAACGGCTAATTCGATCGCCATCAGAATGAGGCATGGGCGACTTGCAATACGCTTCTGCTTAGCCCAGAAATGCCTTTGATTGCTAAGATATTTGCTGCTCAGACGTTTCGAGCCAAGGTGCGTGATCAGCATTTTATGTCCTAGTCGTCATTAAGATCTTACTCTGTGTAAAAGGTCACATATGATCTCCACCAGTTGGACCCTTCGTTCATCCCGTCTCTCCGAGATACTCTTCTAACTGCAATGGAGTCATTAACCGGAAGTCCAAAGACGATCATTATCCAGCTAAGTCTCGCGCTTGCTGGGCTCGCCCTTCAATTTCCCGATTGGCAAGATACCGCGGTCCAGTCTGTTATCGACAGATTCGGTCAAAATCCGGCAACAGTTTCAACATTGCTAGAGTTCTTGACGGTTCTACCGGAGGAGATTAGTAGCAATTCGAAAATACCTGTGACCGTAAGTGATGCATATATCCTTCTGATCACATCCTCATCAATCTCGCGATATACCAGCCTGATGAGTATAAAGATGGTTCGACGAGGCTTCTCACAAATAACGCAGGAGCTATTGCCAGCCTTTTGACTATGTACATAACAGCTCCAGGTATATATGTTAGCTGTCTCCTCTCAAGCCTTATTCTCACTTTATGTGTAGGGGTCACGACTGCTCTACAAAGCCAGATCTTCTACTGCCTACGAAGCTGGGTCATTGCAGGAGAGATTATTCCGTCAACGGTTGCCGAAACTCCACTATTGGGATTCGCGTTTGATGCTTTGGAATCCGACGATCTTTTCGATGCTGCAGTCGACGTGCTATGCGAAGTCATACACGAGACGCAGGAAGTCGATGAGAATATGGCTGTCATTGAAGCTATTGTCCCGAAGCTAGTAGAGTTGAAACCAAAGCTTCTCCTTGCGAAGGATGACCCGGACAAAATGAAGGGCCTGGCAAAAATCTATAGCGAAGCTGGTGAAGTCTATCGAATGCTAATTCTTCAACATCCCGACACTTTCTTTCCCATCGTCGAGGCAATTGGAGAATGTTCCGCGTACCATGACCTTGACATCGTTCCGATCACTTTCCAGTTCTGGATGCGGCTCGCATTGAGCATAGGAAAACGGCCCTCCGTCTCGCCACTATTCCTCGATGCATACAGGTCGTTGATGCGTGTCATGATTAAACACCTTTACTTTCCTGAAGATCCTAGTAAAATGACACCTCAGGAGGCGGACGATTTCAGATCTTTCAGGCATGTCATGGGAGACACTCTCAAGGACTGCTGCTTCGTTCTGGGCACCGAGAATTGTCTTACGGAGGTCCTGACCACCTTAACACAGGCATTAGAGGAAGCACGCGCCGGGAGACCAGTGTCGTGGCAAGAGATTGAAGCACCTCTGTTCTCTTTGCGTTCTATGGGTGCCGAGATAGATCCTTCGGACGACCGTGTCATTCCAAAAATCATGGATTTAATGCCTTCGCTTCCAGATCACCCTCGGGTGCGATATGCTGCAATCATGGTGATATCAAGATATACTGAATGGACAAGCCGACACCCGAGTTATATCCCGTTCCAGCTGCAGTTCGTCTCAAGTGGATTCCAGGATGTCGACAGTGAAGCATCTGCTGCGGCAAGCCAAGCCATGGTTTATCTCTGTCTTGATTGTAAACGGGTAGGATTTTAATTTCAGCGTATATGAGAAAAACTGACAGCATTTGTCTTATGAAGGACATGATTCCGTTCCTTCCCCAATTGCATTCCTTCCTGACTTCTCTAGACAGCAAATTGGTTCAGGATGACCGACTACGTCTGTATGAGGCCGTTGCCCATGTAATTTCGGCCATGCCCATGGAACAAGCTGCTCAGTCTCTCAAGACATTCTCGGTGGATATTCTAAGCAAGATTCATACCTTGCTTTCCAAGGCTTCTGGACCTACGAAACAAGAGCTTCAATTCATCGCAGGTAAGTATTCCTTAATACCTAATCTAGCTCTTGAATAGACCAACGTCTGACTAATACTCCAGATAACCTTGAGAACCTTGAGTCAATGTTATCGGTGGTGGATACTTTCGGAGAGGAGTTGCCTGCCGCATGCATGGATACCTGTCAGCAATCGTGGTCTATCATTGATACTCTTCTGTCCAAATACGGGATGCAGTACGACATCACAGAGAGGTCAACACGTGTGCTTCGTGGCGGAATGAGGTTCTTTGGTCCAGCAGCCCTGCCTGTTGCGCCCTCAGTTCTGTCCCGAATGTCCATTGCATTTGAAGCAACCGGGTTTGCAAGCTATGCTTGGATAGCTGGAAAGGCGATTTCGCTGTTCGGCGAAGAAGACAGACCTGATATGCTCATTGCCATCAGAGACGTGTTCGCGCGTTCAACCTCGAAAGTAGTCTCTTTACTGCAACAGAAGGGCATTAGCGAGATCCCTGATGGTAAGACTCATGAACCTACTGTCTGATGTTGAGATCTAAACTAGTGCACTCAGTCATCGAGGATTATGTGCATTTGCTGTTGTATCTGTTCGAGAAGAGACCCGACGTCTTTATCGAGTCACCAGCCTTTCCGACTGCTTTCCGAATCGCGGTGGCATCCCTTGCACTTATCCACAGTGATATCATTTTTGCTTCTTTGGACCTCCTGCGCGGCATTATCGGGCATGATTCGTTAGATCCTTCACTCAAAAATCCCCCTCCAAAATTCCCAGGATATGCCGCATCCATCCGACAGGTCGTTAATGCTGAGGGGACACAGCTGACCGCGAGACTCCTCAGTGGTTTAGTGAATGACTTCCCGGAGGAGACCGTGGCAATGGTTGTGACAATTTTTCGTATGCTGGCCGTTTTATGGCCCGAGCAGCTTCTCAGCTGGTTTCCCGCGGCTGTGAATAGCACTCCGATGCCGGCATCTTTCGGCCCAGCGAAAGAGCAGTTACTGAATGAAGTGACTAGGTAAGAGCATTTCTCCAGTCCTCTCAAACTCCGTCTGTTAATCCTTCCAACCTCAGTGCCATTACCAGCAGCGAGTTTGACAAGGTGAAAAAGGCGATTAACAACTTCCATCGGTTTGCGATGAGGACCAAGGACAGGCGTCGCGCCAACCTGATTGGTCGTGATTGAAGGAAGGTTAAGAACGTAGTTCCCGAGTGTAGGAAATGAAGTAGATATAGAGTGCATGTACTTCGTAGGCAGGTAGGGATGAAAGTCACATTCTCACTATTCCGACAAACTCCACAGCGCACTAGCTGCGCATGTTATTCGTGCGGGACTCCGACAGGAGGGACTCGGAGGCAAGAGAAGACCTCAACACGTCGAAGCTTACTGCTCGGCTATTACCGAAGCGGCAACGCGTCAAAAACCGCAGACACCGCCTCAAACTCACATCACGACTCTTCTACCTGTCCTCTCCTTTCCTGCTCCCGTAGAACAAAATGTATCGGCGCGCAGCTCAGTCTGTTGCAAGGGCAGGTCAGTAGTTATGCGCCTATTTTAAACCCGTATGAAAAGGATGTGTGACGCTAACAGGTAATCGCAGGCTCTGCGAGGACTTTCTCGCATTCTGTAGCTCGGTCTTCGTACACGGACACTGCACGCAACCTATTAATTCACAAGGACACCAAGGTTCTATGCCAGGGATTCACTGGAAAGACTGTTAGCATGTTATATGGTTCGCGGTCGTTTGAGGCAGTGTTCTGATGCTTGTGTTAAGGGAACTTTCCACGTCAGGGAGGCACTTGCATATGGCACTAATATGGTCGGTGGTGTCTCACCCAAGAAAGCTGGACAAACGCATCTCGGTCTTCCTGTATTTGGGACAGTCAAAGAGGTGAGTTAATGAAAGCGTCTCGGGTTTGCGTCGTTCTGACGAACAATGTGCCACCAGGCTGTCAGAGAAACGAAACCCGATGCGTCCATTCTCTACGTTCCTCCACCTACCGCCGCCGATGCCATTATCGAGGCTATTGAAAATGAAATCGGCCTCATTGTGTGCATTACAGAGGGCATCCCACAGGCAGATGAAATTCGAGTTCGTGATGCGCTATTTTGGCTTAGGACAGCGCGAGTTGACATTTTACTTCTAATGCAGGTCATGTCTGCTCTGAAAAGCCAGTCAAAATCTAGGCTCGTAGGTCCTAATTGTCCTGGTATCATCAATCCCTTGGGTTGCAAGATGGGAATCCAGCCCGGTCACATCCACAAACCTGGAAAGATTGGTGAGTTCGTGGATTCTGCTCGAAACAACATTCATTAAGACATTTTATAGGCATTGTATCGAGGTCCGGAACTCTTACATATGAAGCCGTTGCCCAAACTACGGATGTTGGTCTTGGACAGTCTCTGTGTGTTGGAATTGGCGGTGATCCCTTCCCAGGAACACAACACATTGATGTTGTAAAGATCTTCCTCGACCATCCAGAGACTGAAGGTAAGCCCACGAAAAATATGCTGTTGACAACATTCTGACGAACTGGCGATATAAAAGGTATTGTCCTCATCGGTGAAATTGGTGGAACCATGGAGGAAGAGGCTGCGGAGTACTTGGAGAAATACAACAAGACTCGTAAGAACCCCAAGCCTGTTGTGGCATTCGTAGCTGGGCGCACGGCGCCACCTGGAAGGCGTATGGGACATGCGGGTGCGATTATCGCTGGTGGCAAGGGTGAGTCTAGGGTGTAGTATTATTAGGAAGTCTTGTTAACTTGTCACCAGGGAAAGCCTCTGATAAAGTCGCTGCTCTGGAGAGGGCCGGCGTTATCGTCACTGACAGCCCAGCCAAGATTGGCCCCACTATGCTGAAGGTAAGCATTTGCTTGTACGGAAATGCTTTATTTATTATTCTAATCCTCTTTTTAGGCAATGCAAGACGCTGGCTTAGCTTGAAATGTTATATTTATTGATTGTATAATGCCTCTGCTTATTGCAATTAGCATAGATCATAGACCGCTCTTTTCATGAATCGCACTTGTCATCGAGGTTGCAAAGTGCACGTGATCTAAATAGCCCAGTACTTTGTGCTTGAAACTGATTTATGTACATACTTTCTCCTCTGTTACTGTCATTTCTTTCTTAACATGCCGTCCGAGGCTTTCAACGAGGCTGCATCGTTCCTTTCAAATCCTCCAAATACGTCAGGCCTACCCAAGATTTCGAATGACTTAAAGCTTGAGGTTGATGAACTTCGTAACGCCACCCCAGACTAGGAATCCTGATTACATCTTTCTTTATAGCTCTACGGATTATACAAACTACTCACGGTGTCCGCAGAACCTGAAGGATCGAGGCCATCGATATTCTTCCAAGTTGACCGTGCCAAATACGACGCATGGAAATCTTCTGGGATGACTTGGCAAGGGAGGGAACCTGAAGCGGAGGCACGATACATAGAAATTGCACAAAGTTTAGGATGGACACCTGGTGTTGAGGCTGGTCCTGCTCCTGAAGCTCCTGTCGAAAAGACGGCAGAGGAGCTTTTGGCCGAGGACTCAGATGAAGCTAATGTATCCAGCGGGATTGGAAATGGAATGGGCCCATGCGTTAGTGTAATGAAAAGGGATGAAGAAGACGAAGAACAATCTCTACATAGCATCGCAATTGACGGGGATGTTCAGAAGCTAGAAGCATATTTGGAATCATATCCGGACATAGACGTAAATACTGTAGACGATTACGTGGGTGTCAGGTTTGTTTCTATGCATACTACTCAGTTGACTGTATTCAATACCAGGGCTTTACTGCTTTACATCTTGCATGTGATAGAGGGAACGCAGCAATTGTCGAATTACTATTGCGGAAAGGAGCCGATGCGAGTCTAACGGTGCGTTTACAATGTCCCATGGCGGGTTTAGACCGGTCTGAGTGTTTGTATAGGACAGTGACGAGTTAACTGCACTTGATCTTGCTCGAGAAGCTAATCATGAGGATATAGCCACGATGCTGGAAAACTACTCACGGACCAAGTGAATTTAGTTTGTACATACGCAATATCCATTGTCTAGTAGACAGAAGTTATTTTCTTGGATAGCCGGAAGGATCAGAAATAGTCTGCGAATGCAATCTAGCAGTTGATTAGGTAGTAAAGATACATAATAGAAAGATCTCGCCCCGCAATAATCATCCTCCCCTTCTACCAAGCAAGAAACCGTAAGGCTAGCGGAAGTGCGCTGAGTTTCGATGTCCGGTTGGCGGCCGCCATGCCTCCCACTACGTCGTTCGATCCCTGGTACGTTTATGACCTCGAATCGGTCTTAATAGCTCCTTCCTCAGCTTTATTTCCCACTATTTCCGAGCTGTTTTGGATCTGACAAAGCGTCCCGCCGTTTTGGTACCGGATGGTACTTCGAATCTGGTGGTAAGATGCCGCCCTAAATACAGATAATCAGCACAGTTTGCACACTCTGCAGGAGTGCGATTCGCACCTGTGTAAAAAGCTTGACTGCCGACTTGCTCGGCTGTGCACCAACGTTCAACCAATACTTTATTCGAGCCACACTCCATTCCACCGACTTTTCTGTCCGGTCTTTCGCTGGGTCAATGGTATGTCGATAAACACCGAGTGTCTCGATAGGCTTCGCATCTCTTCGTTGTTTGCCATTTATAGCGACGATGCGGAAGAATTTGTTGTTTGTTGGGCCGTGCATGGAAAAACGTATACGGACGACCATGGTTAGAGCGAGCTATACGAGCTGAAGCAATTGGTATGCCCGAATTTCGAAAGCTGAAACCAAGCCAAGAAATGTGAAGAAGTGTATCCGGTCCCGTGACGTGACGTGACTTCTTGCGTTTCGGTTGGTTTGGAACTCCGCAGAAAAGAAGTTTATCCACCTTTCTACCTTCTTGTTTACTTTCTGGCATCAAAGACGATTCCTGTGTACCTCTCTGACTACGCAGCTGTAGTTTCAGAAGGAAGCAATGTACAAAATCAATCGTGCACCAAGGAAGTATATGTATGATTTTCAAAAACTGCTTCAAAGACGAATGCTTTTGTTTGTACAGAATTCTATCAAGCAATCCTGAGGCCCATGTTTTATAGTTTAATCGATTCGGGGTTGATAAGTACATAACTTCCAACCGTTTGGTCCGTGGCCTTTGCAAGTGAAAATTAGGATTAGGATAAAAAATGACAAGGGGATACAACAGCGTTGAACGTAAAGAAATGCGAATCATGTACGGATGATTAAGAGCTCTCAGGTCCTGAGCTCCCTGGGATCAACTGGATGTCAATTAGCAAACGGAATGCTGTAGTGTGGTAGAAGTAGCATACCATGCAGATGTTGTTTCCGTTCAGTAATGTCTGCCTTAACATGGTCACTTTGCGACCTTCAGGTAAATATTGACTGAAGAATAATTTACTTAAGATTGTTGTTAAAAGGTGACCCGGATCACTTGCTTACTATTCTGTGACATCATCTAATACCATATCTGCATAAGGAAAATGAGCTAAGAACGGCCAGAGAATGGTTGGTTCTACGTACTAACGAAGTCATCGAATCCCAGCAAAGTGCCAGTAAATTCGCGATCATTCTTCATGATGACCCATATGCGAGAACCGATGCAGGTATCAATCAATTCTGTTTCCACAAACTATAAGCGGTAATGTGCATGTAACAAACAAGAAAGCGTACTCGCCAAGTGGCAGCACTTGTGAGGCCATAGCCAAGTAGCTACTATTGTAATTGTAAAAGCTGACGAGTGGCTGAATGAAAGAACGGGATGTGACTAGAAAAGTCACGTTTTCTCACCCCCTTGCCCAGTTCCTTCGTTCCATCATCACCTTAGACGCGCCTGCTTCACTTGTCCTATCACCTCCACGTATTCGCACCTGCATCATGGAGTCACGAAACATGGACCATCGTAGAGCCAGTCCGTTTTTCATCAGTAATCATGTACTGTACCGTTCTAATTGTTCCCCCATCTTTTTCGGACGCGTATCTATAAGATTTCAAGAACAAGGGCGGCTTCAAGCAGGACGATCTTCGTCGCCGTCGAGAGGAGCAGCAGGTTGAGATTAGACGTCAAAAGAGAGAGGAGAACATCACGAAAAGGCGAAACTTCCTCCCTTCTGCTGCACCAGATTCCGACGACGAAGTAGGTTCCAGCAATTGGGAAGCTCCCGTGAGTAACATGGCTTTATTCATATATGCGTTCGATTCCTCACCTTCAACTTGATCTGTTCAGCTGGCAGAAGAGCTTGTTGCTGGTGTGTTTTCGGATGACCCTGATCGCCAACTTGATGCTACGACGAAATTCCGCAAGCTCCTTTCAAAGGAGAAAAACCCACCAATCGAAAAGGTCATTGAATGCAATGTCGTGCCGCGATTTGTTGAGTTCCTCCGCGGTAATCACTCTATGCTTCAGGTACGCACCTCCTCTCAGGATTTGAACAAGTCACTTACGCTTTACCATTAGTTCGAAGCTGCATGGGCCTTGACGAACATCGCGTCTGGTACTGCGGATCATACGCAGGTCGTCATCAAGGCTGGCGCAGTCCCAGAATTCATAAATTTATTGTCTTCTCCGGTTTTAGACGTTCGGGAACAAGCTGTTTGGGCATTGGGCAACATTGCGGGTGACAGCCCTCAGTGTAGGGACTATGTACTCCAACAGGGGGCGCTTCGGCCTCTCCTCGCCCTTCTGAGTGAAAATCACAAAATCAGTATGCTGCGGAACGCGACATGGACCCTAAGCAACTTCTGCAGGGGTAAGAATCCTCAACCCGAATGGGAACTGGTAAGCTATTTTTAATGCTTTCGTGCATGGTATGTTATCGACTTCTATCGCCACAGATCTCACCCGCCCTCACGGTTCTCACGAAGCTAATCTACTCACTGGATGATGAGGTGCTAATTGATGCCTGTTGGGCTATTTCATACTTGTCGGATGGGTCAAACGATAAGATCCAAGCTGTGATTGAATCAGGTGTCTGCCGGAGGCTCGTCGATCTTCTCATGCACAGCTCGACATCTGTGCAGACCCCCGCCTTGCGTTCTGTCGGGAATATCGTAACTGGTGATGACTTGCAGACTCAGGTGGTAATTGCCTCAGGTGCACTTCCGGCCTTGTTGTCGCTTCTTTCCTCTCCGAAAGACGGCATCCGTAAAGAAGCATGCTGGACTATCTCGAACATCACAGCTGGTTCTCCACACCAGATCCAAGCGGTTATTGATGCCAATATTGTTCCGCCCCTCATTAATATTCTTCAGAATGCTGACTTCAAAACGAGGAAGGAAGCATGCTGGGCTATCTCGAATGCGACTTCAGGCGGTCTTCAAGAACCCTCGCAAATTCGTTATCTCGTCAGTCAGGGATGCATAAAGCCGCTTTGCGACCTGCTACAGACAATGGACAACAAGATTATACAGGTCGCGCTGGACGGGCTGGATAATATTCTGAAGGTTGGAGAGATGGACAAACAGGCGGCTGGTCCTGGTGCGACGAGCCAATATGCGCGTTACGTGGAAGAGTGTGGCGGCATGCATATGATTCATAACCTTCAACAGCATGATAATCTGGAAATCTATAAGAAGGCATTCAATATAATGGACAAATACTTTGCAGATGAAGAGGAGGATACAAATATTGCAGCCCCCGCTGTTGATGCCTCGGGTCAGTTTGCTGTGAGTAATAATGTTTTCTGCAGCCGCCTATACACTTATGCATGGCATACATATTTAGTTTCATTCAGATGTTTCTGCGCCTCAAGGAGGGTTCAGCTTTGGTCAGTAGAGTTTTGCAAGTGATATATTAGGGGGGTAGTAGTGTACGATGCAGGAGATGTCTGTCTGCCAGTGTGTCATAGTAACAAGGCGGTCGACTGCTTGGATGAACATGGCAGTACCATGTCTAACTTTTTTTACATTTGAACCTTTGTTTTACATATTTTTTTGTTGATCCCGTCCGTACTCGGTCGGACATCAAGATTCAATGCAAGTACGTCAATTAGACATGTCTTATGTCAGCACCTTAAGCCCGCCGTCAATTTGGTCAGTCAGCGAGCACTATCCCAGAGCATCCCCAACACAGTACCTGTTGAACTCGGTTCGAGTCGCGTAGAGCATCCGAGCAGGCTGGGCATGCCTAAGATACCTAGCGGGACATTCACCGACCACACAGGCGAACCGACCCCGGCTCCCATCCTCAAACGCAATCAGGCAGGTCCATGCTGTGTCGCTTGAGTCTGGACTCTAACATCGAGCGTGATACCTCCGTAGGCATGTCACCAATGCAGACGAAGGAAGCTTGTAAGCATCTCTTTATATCCATTTACTGTGTGCTAGCCGAGTCTCATCAGCCTAACTTTCGTTCGGCAGAAATGGTCAGTCCAAGACCGATGCCCGAGCCTGCTGTTATTAACCCACTGGCTAAAGTGACGCACGGCGACCTTGCTCAACCTGTGTTCGGTCACACAAGAACACTGTCTCCCATGCTCCTCCAGGTGCAGAGGTGCCGCCCCTTGAATGTACATTTGACGAAGTCCAGGAGAACGGCGCTCAGCCCCATTCCGCGCCAAAGAATAGATACGAGAGGCTCGAGAATCGAATAAGTACGTCCTGTAATCTCCATCTGGGTGAAATTTGTCATTTGAACTCGTTCAGATGAGCTTGAAGCACTTCTGCGCCAGAAAGAAGAGGAGGAGGAGCATCCACGGCCGTCAATATCTACCAATACCTCCGCACCCGCAATCCTATCTCTTACAGGACAGCCTATAAACAGCTTTTCAGACTCCTCAAACCAAGAGTATATTAACACGTTACCCTACATTCAGAAGCCGTTTTCACCTCTAATACCGGCGCATATTTCTCCTATTTCCACTCCTCCGCTAAACTTCGCGACCGACAGTGGAAGCGATTTGCAAAATGGTACTAATCAAGCTACACAAGTACTTTGGCCAAACTGGCCCCACAATCTGCCTGCTTTTCCCCTCTTACAGCATCTGTAAGACAAATGTCGTCCATTATGACTTAATGCGTTGCTGAACGCTGCGATAGCGTGGAAGTCTTCTTTGCTTTTCATCCTCATGCTGGCCGACTGTTTCATGGACCGACTTTTCTGGCCTCATTAACTTTGCCGTCGACCCATTCTAACTTTCCCCATACTGGTATGTCTTGCAGTGAACTGGAAAAAGGCCTTGCTCACTTTCACTCAGCCATTTTACACGCGATATGTGCGGTTGGAAGCTTTTACACTAGCGCCGTCGATCCCCCTCCCCTACCGAACTTTGCAGAGACCCCAGCAGGTTTGCCCTCTAGTCAGATATGTCGGTTGCCAGTGTATATCTCAATGCCCCACAGATGACCTCTTCCAAAGCGCATATAAACGACGGAAAGCCTTACCTGACTCTTTCGGCGAAATACACGCGAAGTTTGCTGCTGCTGCAATTGACGAAAGCACGACAGTTGGTGAACGCCTCTTCGAGTGCCAGCAAGGTTTTATCCTTTTCCTCGAATCATTCTTATTGGTCATGTCTAATATTCTGTCACAAATAGCAACCACCGCACTTTGTTGGTTTTATCACACGCATGCAAAGTGAGTCAATCCCTCTGGTCGATGATTTATGATACTTACGTTTAGGGTAGATGGGCAGACGTAATTAAGATGCAGTTTATCTATTTAAGACATTATTCACGCTTCGATATTAGGTATTTTTGACAAGCGGTCGTGCAATGAGGTATTTCTCCTCCGCTCACATTACATGTCGCATCTTATATGTCCTCCTGCAAAATAGATACCTGATCCCTTTGGGCTTGAATATGTGCCCACCGTTTCATTCCATTTCCAAATGCCTTCGGGCGCCATCCATTATCGCTCCCGCAAAGACCGTAATAGATGACGAAACGCGGCGGAACACATTTTGGCTGACCTATGCAACAGAGAGGTTTTATTCCTCGGGAAATGGATGGGCCATGAGCTTAGATGATCAGGATATTTCACAGTTACTCCCTGTTCGAGCTGATCAATTTGAGCAAGGCGTATGTTTCTTTCCTTGTCTCGTCAAGAAGTGCTGTCACTGACACCTAACGGTATCAGATTCTCGTGCCACCAAAGGACCGACAATGGGCTCATAGCCCTGACATGCTCCTCACGCATCCCCCAGAGCAAACCGACTCATTCGTCTTGTATATAAAATCATCAATCGTACGAGGTCTCTTTTGTTAATCTACTTGTCATCCATTCATTTTTACTGCAGGTTTTATCTCGTGTAAAGAACTTTAATTTACGGTTTCGTGCGAAGAACTTTGCAGGAGAACCAGACATGGTTAACTCCCTAGGTTCGCTGCTCAGCGAAGATTACTGTGCAAATGCACAATACATCGACCCACGACAGACCTCAGGCTTCAAGAAAATGGACCATTTGGTGTCAGCTTTTACATCGAGTTTTCCCAAAGGATTCAGAGATGCCACGCAGGATGGAGTCGTCGACATGCATCTGCTTATCGCTCATCTCGCCCCAAGCGTGTCAGTCTTCACACCTACTATATTTACTTTTCTGGGTGCTAATTCGTGTTAAAAATCTGGCCAGTGCAAAAATTCTACTGCATGACCCGCATGTCGACTTGAAAAGGAAAGGATGCGTTTCCGCTCAGAGGATCCTAGAGGCCGCTCGTGCAATTCTTGACCAACTGTATGCAATATGGGCAACTAGTTTCGACCTAACTCTGCTGGACAATTTCTGCTGCGTAAGGCCATTTATACATGTTGGGTTACTCATCTCACACATGCTTGTCTTAATCAGTTTGCTTTCTTCATGGCCGGTAGAGTCCTGTCGCGCATCCTTCATGAAGCAAAGCAGAGGGGAGATCAGGTTCAGTCGCAGACGGTGCGAACCGAACTTGAATATATTCGGTATAGCTGCTCTTCGAGTTTGTGCCGACATGTGCTAACATTCATACGTTTGATTCACGGTAGCATTGCTCTAGCTAAGATCGGAACACGTATTCCATTGGCATGTGCGTATTCCGGATCTTATTTCGTTCCAGCATATTGCCCTTACTTGGCACTTGTTAGATCGATATGCAAAGATGCTCGATGATATTATTTTGCAAACCGCTGGAATACTAGATGATGTCATGCTACCCAACTTCCAAAATCCAGCATTCCCAATGAGTCCTGGTTATTCGACAATTTCGGTACCGAATGGCGGCGCGAACGGTCTTGATTTTCTCATGGGGATTGGTATTCCGCCCGAGATATACGAATAACTGATACATTTTGATTTCTTCAATTTAACTTGTAGACTATATTTAGGTCTAATCGGGTTCGAGTGCTTTTTGTCCAGTGCTATCGGTATTTTGTCTCTTGTATGTACTACTACTACTAGACTTCCCGTTCCTGTACTTGGGGCGATTGAGAATTGTCGATGTTATATTGTTTACTCGGTGTGAATAATCAACTTTCGCCGATAGGAACGCTTCATGACTGCTGATCGTCGCTCCTTCCTCAAACTGCGGCCGCCATGAACACATCTCTATATCACGTCCGTGTCTTGAGGCTTGCACATCTGCCGCTATCTTCTATACTGAGTTTGCCGGACATTTCGGGTTTTGGACTGCGATATCGCTTGTCACGTTTTTGCAAGTTGTTGACGACGAATGCCGTTTATTCAAGACACTGGTGCATCGTCTCGGTTTAAACGCACGACTAGCGAGACACCGATGAGGGTCGCTTTTCTGGGCCCAAGGGGTACTTATTCTCATCAGGTGAGACAGCTTCGTGCGGGAACGAGGTGTGGCATGCACTGACAATTTGCGGAACACTAGATTGCATTCAACCACTTCGGCCATGATGTTGAATATGTTCAGAAGGAAACTATATCAGGCATGATTATATTCTTCGTTTGCCTTTCCAGATGTTTCACTAAAACATTTTTTTGACTAGATGCATTCCATGCAGTTCCTTCAGAGGCTTCAATTGCCGTAATTCCTGCTGAAAATTCTATATTCGGAGCCGTTATTGAATCACTCGATCTTCTTCGACTACCAGAAGTAGGAAAAACCAAGTTCATTCGGGGAGAAGTAACTCTACAAGTTCAACACTGCCTTCTGGTTGCTCAAGGAACGAAGCTAGGCGATGTCAAACAGGTTCTCAGTCATGAACAAGTCTGTATTATTTTTGACCTCCCTTAGTTTAGTCATGTTTCAACAAAGTATTGATCGTTGTTCTCAGGCATTAGGCCAATGCAACTCATATCTAAAGGAGCATTTGCCGGAAGCTGTGGTAACGAAAACGCCGTCGACAGCAGCAGCGGCAGAGGCGATTCTTACGGAACCCTTGAGACAGGTTGCCGCTGCGATATGCTCGGAAGTGTGCACGGTTGTGTACCCGGGCCTCGAGCTATTAGAGAAAGGAATCCAGAGTGAAAAGAGTACGCAGCTTTTCAGTCAAGTAGACCAGATTTCTGTTGCTAAAAGTGCAGCAGATAATTTCACGAAATTCTGGATAACAGCCGACTCCTCGTCTCTGGTTCCAGATGTAGAGTCCGAAGAATCCCGCGCTCTCTTACGAATATCCTCAGATTCTGAGAAGGCTATAGGTCTCGCGCCTGTGATAACAGAACTTAACTTGGTCGTTCGACATATAAACAGAAGGCCTTCTATTCAGTGCACCCCGTTCCATGACGTTTATATTTTGGAGGTGTCAAAATTGCCACACACGTCAACACGAACCAATTCCGGCGAACAGATACATTCATGGGTAGACGAGGTGGAAGCTGCATTGGGGCGCGTTCGTGATTTGGGTTGGGAGGGTGGTTGTTTGGGGACTTGGTAGTATTTCCTTACATATATAGTTGTTGTAGATTTCTAGAAGTGTATATTATCACTGGTGATACCGTCTTGTCATCGAGTTTTATTGAAATAAAAATTTCTGCATGACCAGTGCTTTCAGCTTCATGGCGACTTTGTGTTTCTAAAAATATGCGTCTGATGACTAATCACAAAAGACAACGACCAACTTTCCGTCAACGTCTTGACTTTTGGGCTACGCCTCCAACTTGGAAGCAACTACTTTCTTGTACACTACCTATGCTCCCACTTCCTGAGAGACTACAAGCTGAACACTTTGGACCATATGATGTTGCAGATTTGCTTAATCCCCGGCTAGGCTCAAGGAAGAGCCTGAGTCTAAATTCAGTATTGTTTAGACAAAAAAATGAAATCATTGGGTATGTTGGTTTATGTGGCAGGCAACTTTGCTGTAGCAACTGATTGCTTAAACTGAATGTTTCCATAGTCTTGACTATGTCGACAACAAAAAATATAGAGATAAAGGGCCAGTCAAATTCATGGGCGTGTTAACACTGACAGCGGCAAACAAATCCTATCTATCTGACGAGGGCACTGGAAGATTGCGTGCCGATCTGTGCCAGAAGATGGAGAGAACATTGGAGAAACAGTATTTTTTCAGTCCTCACTTCAAAATTAAAGTCAAAGTATGTGGGACACTCCTATTCGAACCGAGGGGATTAGACAGTCAGTTTCTGCATTCTTATATTAACTTTTGCATCTGTGACTGACGAATTAATTGGACAGCTTCTACTGTCTTCAGTATTGTCTCTCGAGACGCGTTAGTAATTGAAGAGAACTGCGAGGCTTCGCTTACTGATAAGTCTTCTAGATCAAAGGTCGAACATGAGTTCATAATTCGATCTCTGCACGTGCAGTCCTACGCTCTTTCAAGAGTCTTTTTATCGAAATGGAGCTGTTATAGGGCAATAGCAAACGTAGTTAAGCAAAATGAACATACGCCTCTCCGAGAACGCACTCCAAGGTGGCTCGTGTCCAAATATCTTGAAGAAAACTTGAAACACTTTCGTGCGAATAATACGAATCCTTCCCTGTCGCCGCGACACGTCCATCGGTCAGAAGTCTATACCATGTTTGGTAGACACTCTCATTGGCTTCTACAGAGGATAACTAAGGGTAAACTGCTTGACAAAACCTCATGGATAAGGTTCATTAAAGAGGTGAATTCGCGCTGGAATAGTCCTCGGCAACTGGGACAAGAAAGAAATCCCGGTGATTGTGATGAAATAGATGGGTTGTGGCCTGAAGAAGACGAGCTCATATTAGAGAATGAACCTGCTCCAGAGATCCCAATGGACACCGACGGAGATACCGTGGTTGAACGCAATTATCAGCATACTGTGAGCTAAACGCAATTTTTATAGCACTGAGTATTACTGACAAGTTCTTCTGATCCACAAAGTACCGCCAAGTAGGTAGACCACGGAGAAGTCGTGAGCCCTCTCCCGACGGCCATTTCACGGGTCCGGACGAGCGAAAACCGAGACTGTACACGAAGCCCGACGTCCTAGCCGCCGTACCGAAGGAATTGGCATACGGTCCGCCAGTCTTTCCCGCAGGATCGTCGGAGTGGTACTGTCCCGTCGCTGATTGCGACTATAGCATCCTTCTTCGAGATGCATACGAGAAGAACTTCGCGTGGATGACAGAAGACTATCGGAGGTTCCTTCAGGGTCAACGTTGGGATCCTTCGAATGAAAGAGCCGTCGAGCTATTCAATGATATCGTTGAACATCATTTCTACGAGCACTTAGAGAGGGCTGGGATCAAGCATATCGCAGCTACGTATATTGGTAGAGATGTCACAGGCAAGCCACGGTACCAGTTCGTTGAGTTGAATGGGCCAAGGCAGAATAAACCGGAATACTTTGGTGTAAGTGTCAGAATTTATCTGTCCGTGATTGTATTTCTGACCATTCTGGCTGGCAGCTTAAAAAGTTTGAATGGGTCAAGCCCAGAAACCACGAGCCGGCATTTTCTTATCTTCATGAGCCAGAACCTGATTATAACACGATTTCTGATTCGCTGCAACATTGAACCACGTTGTTTTTTTGTTTGCATTGAATATTTTAGCCGCTGATTAAAAAAAGGTGTCCTCCCTGTATCCATGATTTATGTACATTACCTTGACGCATCTTGCTTATGGCCAAAGAATTTTAACCTTCAAGAAACAAGTTTATTGTACTGATCTAGTTTACATTGGTTGCATGTCTATTAATACAGCTTGCACAGTAAAATATACAAGATATTTGAAGATAGCAAAACGAGTAAGTATTGAGTGGTCAAATTAAGAAAAAATTGCGATCATTTCAATCCATCTCTTCGATTTCAATGTCATCATCATCCCAATCTACGTCCATCTTCGCTGTTGCCTCGTGATTGGGCACGATGTACAGTCGGTTATGCGGTCCATCAAATTGCACGTTAATCATCTCGCCGTCGCGTACGGCATTTTCAAGGATGAGAATTGAGAGAGGGTTGAGGAGCTCAGACTGGACTGCACGATTGAGCGGTCTGGCGCCGTAGACAGGCGAATATCCAACGGATGCCAGGTATTCTTTCGCTTCGGGAGAGACATTGAGGGCCATCTTCCGGTCGCTAAGCCGCTCCTGTACTTCTTTGAGACGTATATCGACAATCTTCGTTATGTTTCTGCGTGAAAGCGAGCGGAAGATTACAACTTCGTCAATACGGTTGATGAACTCGGGTGGAAAGTGTCCTTGGATTGCGCTCATGACGAGTGCGCGAGTCTCCGGCCTAACGGGTCCATCACCCATTTCGTTAAGATATGCAGCACCGAGGTTGGACGTCATGATAATCACTGTGTTGCGGAAGTCGACAACGCGACCTTGCCCGTCAGTGAGCCGGCCGTCATCGAGTACTTGTAAGAATAACGTGACAAACTCTCGCGAGGCTTTTTCGATTTCGTCGATGAGAACGATTGAATACGGTTTGCGACGGATGTATTCAGTGAGCTGTCCTCCAGAGTCATGACCAACATAGCCTGGAGGAGCGCCAATTAGACGAGATATAGCATGCTTTTCTGAATACTCCGACGCATCGATACGAATCATTGCTTCCTTTGAGTCAAAGAGGATAGAGGCGAGAGTCTTGCTAAGCAATGTCTTTCCAGTTCCAGACGGTCCAGCAAAAAGGAAGCTCGCAATCGGACGTTGTGCGTTTGCTAGTCCACTCCTCGTAAGACGAATAGCATTTGCAACAGCCTTGACTGCTTCTGGTTGTCCAACAACTTCTTCGGACAGGATCTTCTCCATCTAGGTAGAAATGTCAGTCAGTATATTTTGCTATCTTCAAGCACATCTCGGTACTTACCCTCAGAAGTTTCTCCTTCTCCGTTGACAAAAGTCGCGTGACCGGAATAGATGTCCATCGGGCAACAATTTCAGCAATCTGTTCAGACGTTACGGTATCGGTTCCACCACCTGCGGCAGCATCTTCCTCCGCCTTCTTTGCCTCAAGCTGGGCGACTCGCTGGGTCAGATCAGGGAGAGCGTAGTAACGAAGATCCGATGCGGTTGCAAGATCGTATCTGCACAATACCACAGGTCAATTATCTGATCTACAGAGGAGTAAAATAAGCTTAAGATAACATACCTTCTCTCGGCTTCATCTGCTTTCGCCTTCAGCTCATCAATCCGTCGACGCAGATTAGTGATCTCATCTCCACGCTTCTTTTCATTCTCGTACGCGGCCTTAAGAGGAGCAAGTTTGTCCTCGACATCCGCGATAGCTTTGCGAGCGACGCTAAGACGCTCTTTGCTCGCTTCGTCCTTTTCGCGTTCAAGCGCATGGATTTCGACTTCAAGCTCAAGCTTGCGCCTCTCGAGCTTGTCGATCTCCTCAGGAGCGGTCTCGCGGGTGACACGAACACTATCAGACAGTATGATCAACAACTATTTCAAGAAGAAAATCCAAAATGTGTGACTTACCTTGCACACGCTTCGTCGACCAGATCGATGGCGGCGTCCGGAAGTCTTCTCGCCGTGAGGTAGCGATGTGCGAGTTGTGCGGCGCTAATGAGAGCGCCATCGTGGATCCTCACACCATGGTGCACCTCGTACTTCTCCCGAATACCTCGAAGGATCGAGATCGTTTCGGGGACGGAAGGCTCGTTGACGATTACTTGAGCGAATCGGCGTTCGAGGGCGGCGTCCTTTTCGATGTATTTTCTATATTCGGCGAGGGTCGTCGCGCCGATACATCGCAACTTCCCGCGCGCCAAGAGAGGTTTGAAGAGGTTCGCTGTACAAACGCTCAGCAAATATTATCAAGTTAGTGAAATCAAGGTAACTTACCTGCATCCATTCCACCTCCTTCACTACCACTTCCTGCCATGATGAGATGGAGTTCATCGATGAAGAGAATCACTCCAGTGCCTTCCTCTACAGCCTTCTCGACTTCATTTAGGACAGCCTTTACCCGCTCCTCGTATTCGCCTTTGTACTTTGCACCCGCCATTAGTGCACCCATATCCAGGCTGAAGAGACGGCAAAATAGTGAAGCTGGAACATCGCGTTTCACGATGCGTTGAGCTAGGCCTTCAGCGATAGCTGTCTTTCCTACACCAGGCTCTCCGATTAGAACTGGGTTATTCTTTGTTCTGAAATCGAAATTAAATTCTTTAAAAAAATCATAAAAAAGTAAATGCATACCTTCGACAGAGGATACGGATTACGCGTCGAATTTCGTTGTCTCTCCCGATGACTGGATCGATTTTCCCTTCTTCAGCGAGGGCTGTCAGATCAACGGCGTACTTCTGCAGAGCATCGAAGCCCTCTTCAGCTTGTTTACTGTCGACGCGTCGGTCCCCTCGTGTTTGCTGAATGGCGGTCTTGAGGGAAGCCTCGGTAAGGGAACATTCTTTGAGTGCGGTGGCGATAGTTGAGTCCTTAATGAGAGCGAGGAGGAGATGGTCTTGGGCTATGTAGCTGTCGTGCATGTTCTTTTGTACGGACTGCGCCTCGTTGAGGACTTTCATGGCAGCAGAGGAAATCGAGATATCTTCTGGTGCAGGCTCTTGCGTCGGCAGGCGAACGATCTGCTTTTGTAGAGCACGATTCATGAGTTGCTAAAAGACCACGTTAGCATGGGCGCAAGCAAGTACGGCTGAGAAGTGCAATAAACTTACTGGTTCGCCACCGGCTTTCTGGATAACGGAAGAAAAAAGAGAATGTTGCTTTGATTCGGCGCCGCCAGAACCTTCGTTGAGAAGGACGAAGGCCAAGTGGACGGGGTATACTTGGGCGTTAGCATAGTCTTTGGCAAGTTGGAGTGCAGCAGCGACTGACTGCTGCGCACGGTCAGTGAAGTTGAAGCTAGACATTTAGGACTCTAATAGGAGATAAGCTGAGACTGCCTGTTTAGCATCCGACGAGCTCTTTATATGCGCAAACTGATTCAGCAGAGAACATTCGGGACACTGACGTCGTCGAGATCGGCGTAGAACGGGCAAGAAGTCTCGAGAACGAATTTACCTCTTTTGGAAGTACCTTTGAACAATCGGGCGTGACATCCCGATACAGGCTATTTTTCGGGTCACGCATCCGTTCTCTAAAGAAAGAAAGAAAAGCAAGATTAAAGAACAGGAGTACACTTATTCCGAATGAATTCTAGTTAAAGTATACGATTAGCACGTCGGGCAGTCCAGAATATACATGAATAATACTATGAAACATCCAAGAAGCGACTAACAGTAGTGTTACAATCGGTACCTCCGAGTCTCCGACGGTAGGAAGCTTAGAACCAAGGAGAAGCATTTGTGGAGGAGCGCTTGCAACTTACACCGGGGTGGTATTTTGTCCATTCCAGGGGTAACTGGTTGGGACGTGTATCAGGCCTTCCAGGGCTGTTCACTAGAGCCCAGGGAGAAGGGTTTACCAATTTTCAGTAAACTGTTATTCTTGGCTAGTTGGATAGCAGCAGTGAATGACTACAATATGGGACCTTTCATGCACACTCATGCAACGGCCAGGAGCATGAGAGCTTCTGTTTGATTTGACTACGTCACTACGTTGATGTTCTAGCTTATGTAAATTGTGCGCGCGAGATAACAACATGGTCCATTTTGGGGAAGTCTATTGTCGCTAGTAGTCACGGGATGTGACAATTTGTTACGGTGAGCTCAGGCTAGGGGCACTGCACGTAGGCGGCCACAACGAATCAACATCTGTACAGCGACTCGACTTACTGCCCTCCTTTCTCTTCTCTCCTCCATCTTATGCAATCATGGCTTCGTCCTCTTCATCATCTTCTCCAGAAATATCACACTCGGCCCCGACCTTTGACCCTTCCTTCTTCTCAGATGCCTCGCTCGACGAGGTGCTCGAGGAATTATCCACGTAAGCTCGCCTGCGTCGTTTAGCCAGTGTACAATTCCGATGTCCAATTCTGTCTTCATACACAGTCGATTTATCATGAATCTTCCGGATCAAGAGTTGGAATCCGTTGAGCGGATGTGCTTCCAAGTCGAACAAGCGTGAGCCACGAGTCATCCTGACCCTTGCCGCTCCTCACTTCATTGCATCGCTTCCTTTTAGGCACTGGTACTACGAGGATTTTATGCGCGAAGCGAATCCAAAGCTTCCAAGCTTGACGCTCAAGAGATTTTCTTCCATCTTTTTTAACTCATGTCCCCTTCTTCGTCAATGGAGCGCCGAACACGAGCAATACTTCAACACCTTTATGCAGTACAAGGTTCGCGTTCCCGTGTGTGGCGCGATCATGCTCAACGACAAATGGGATAAGGTGCACAGTTCGCACATCTTCCTCATAGTCTTCGACTAAAGTTACTGCGTACAGTGTATACTTGTGAAGGGCTGGAAGTCGTCCGCAGGCTGGAGCTTTCCTAAGGGAAAGATCAACCAGAATGAGCCAGCACACGAGTGTGCAGCACGCGAGGTAGTATTCGCAGCATACTGTCTTCGCATATTCTAATAAATGTTTTCCATAGGTCGCAGAAGAAACCGGTTTCAACATCTCTGAATATATTCGCCCAAAGGACTGCATTGAAATGACGATAAGAGAGCAACGGGTGACGCTTTTCATCGTAGGAGGGATCCCCGAGGACTATCCCTTCCATACTCGTACTAGAAAGGAGATCAGCGTGCGTATAATGACTGTATCGTTTAGACAGTTGTCTCATCCGCCTACATCTGCAGAAAATTGATTGGTTTAAGCTTTCGGACCTCCCTTCTTGGAAGCGTAATAAACAAGTTCCTGGGAAGTTTTATTTGATTTCTCCTTTTGTCCAGTGAGTTTGTCACGCACATACCGTGTCTTCGTGTCTCACATGGATGTATAGTGCCTTAAAGGAGTTCATTAGAGTTAATAAGCCCACTCGCCGTCGTCAAAATCGGCGAAAGAACGTTGACGATCCAAGCGTGGACCTCTCGATCCAAACGAATCTCAATGGTGATGCTGATATTGAGCATCGTCAACAGACATCAATTAGAGCCGTCAGCCTTGAACGCGATGTGCATGGCTACAGCTCATCGTCTGTCGATAATGGCGAGCCTCAGACTCCTTCGCCTCAGTCAACGGAGGCAATGCCTGTCGCTGCGGAAGTTGATACGGAGAGCAACTCTGATGCTCCATTGGATCCACATTTTGCGCGGTTGCTGAGTAGCCTCACTCTTTCTGCCAGTAAACCCGAGCTCAACAAGGAAACCGAATTACGATCTACTTCCGTTACCCCAACTTCAGCGAAAAGTAGTCTTGCGTCTGCTACCGAGAAAGAAAAGAATTGTTCAAGGCCCATGGGTGCCTTGGACAATGAAGTTAGGAATGCGGACCCCATCCCGCCAATTGTTACTGCAAATTCTCTTTCTCTGCTCGGTACAAAGTCTCCGGTTGACTCTTCTAGGTCAGATAGTTCAATCGTGACTATTCGACCTCAGAGTGCGCAGGCGTTACCCTCAGGTCCGGCCTTTCCAAACACAGCTTCTGATCGTCACCTAAAGCACTTGGCTCTCCTCGAGTCTGTTGCTCAGGAGGCTGCAATTTCGACGCCAGTTGGCGCAGCTCCTCAGTTTCCTCATCCTGGTCCACCACAATCTGTTCCACCCATGCCTTTTGGTCTGGATGGTGCTGCACTCCTTCCTGCAGGGCCTGTGATACATAATGTTGGGATGAGGCCTAATGTAAATGGTCGACCTGTCACATCGATTCCGATCGATCCGTTTGCGATTCGTCCCGTGACAAGTCAAGCGCTATTTCCACCCCCACCTTCCATGCGCCGTCATGGGCCAAACATGTCTATGCAACAAGATTCTTTGCTTTCCATACTGAGAGGATCAAATGGTCAACCTGCAAATGGACAAGTTCCGTTTTATCATACACAACCTTTCGGTGCCGCTCCTATCCAAGCACCTGTACCATTCGGTGCTGGATCGGTACAACCGAGCCCGTTTATGCCGCCTACACGGACGCGTACTCTAGTGCCCCAGCCACTGCGGGTAATGCCGCCTCCGACTGGACCAGTCCATCTCAACTCAGGACCTCTCACTGCGCCGCTGCCACCCCCTTCTGCGCAGCCACAACCTCCCTTTATCCAACATGGGCCAAACATGCCAGTAAATTCATACAAGCCTATGCAGCCTAATGCGGCTCAATTGCTTTCAATTCTCAACCCGAACTCAGCTCATACGTTAGTATCGGACGCCACACGCCCTAATTTTTCCACAGGCAACTCTGCGGCCCCTCCCCGCTTATGATTAAGTTTGCAATGTACATAGATGAATTGTTTATTGGTCTCTCATTCAGGCATATTTTCTCTGCACGTCTTCTGTTTTGGCTATTGTGGCGCGACGGAATCCACTAATAATTATGATTCCTTGTAGCATCCCTGTCTCTGTGCTATTCTTGACGCTTCTTTTCTTGACTTACTTTTATATTCTCTTACACCACAGCTCTATATCTCGGCTTCCTTCATAGCTTTCCTCGTTCGTTCCAGTGCTACTTATCAACCCAAGTGTCAACTTCACATTCGCCTCCGAAATGATATTTCATTTCATCCTGTCATTCCTTGTTCTGAATTGAATCGATCCTTCTCCATCAGGTTTGCATCTGTACCAGTACCATAGTTTTTGTAGCAGAAGTCCTGTCGTTAAAGTTTTCCCCGCGGCAAATGAAGAATTCAGATTTGTGCCATTGTCGAAACACGGTGTGAAGGAACGTGCGTTATGAGTTTGATGACGTAATGAAGGTACCGCGTACTGGAGTCGTTTCTCTGTTTCCTTCATTTTCCTTCTTTTTATTCACTCTTAATGGACGACTATTGACGCCTACTAGTCAGCTTCTTGTGTCGCTTCACGACCTTCTATTTCGCACTCATTCTCTTTTTTCTTGCTACACAAAGACGAGTTTGCTCGTTGCCACAAGATGCTGTCTGCTGGTGGACTCAAAATTTTCTCTGGTACATTGACGCCAACGCTTGTGTCCACTGCATTCATTCACGCAAAACGTTACAGGGACAAGCCATCCTGAGCTCGCAGAGATCATAGCACGCCGGTGGGTCATATATGTCTCAGCTATATTTCGTCAGAGGTCTCATTCTACTCTGCATACAACCATTACTTCAGACTTGGCATTCCTGTCTCGAACGCAGAAGTAACTTGCAATGGTGTCGGGGAGACCTCCGTACGCATCGGGGAGTCGGTGCGTGAGCACGACGTGTACATCGTGAACACTGGACATGGCGAAGTGAACAGATCACTCATGGAGATGTGCATCATGATCCATGCTTGCAAAATCGCGAGCGCAAAACGTATCACGGCCGTGCTTCCTCTATTCCCGTATGCGCGTCAGGACAAGAAAGACAAAAGTCGGGCGCCCATTACAGCTAAGCTCGTCGCGAATATGTTACAGAAGAGCGGGTGCGACCATGTCGTTGTACGTCTCCACACGTCCTGTTTCTCTACACGCCGAACTTATCGGGTTTCCCGTGTGTGTCTGTGAATAGACGATGGACCTGCACGCATCGCAGATTCAGGGATTCTTTGATGTTCCCGTGGACAAGTAAGTAACATTTGTAGAGAAGTGGTAGAGTGGGGAGCTGACATTGAGTCCTATTACCAGCGTGAGTGCTGTCAGGTTATATGCGTTCTAGCTGAATTTCACACGCATGTCTGCCTGCGGCGTTATCGAAGTTATATGCAGAGCCGTCTGCCATTTTGCACATCACAACCAATTATGATGTGAACGATATCGTAATCGTCAGCCCGGACGCGGGCGGTGCAAAACGGTGAAGTTCTAGACTTGTTTCACTCCGAGTTCTGCTCGCAGCGGTTGCTTATTTTTGGACTGTTTTAGAGCGACTTCGATTGCCGATCGTCTAGGCGTGGACTTTGCACTGTTCCATAAGGAAAGGAAGAAAGCGAATGAAGTCTCGCGGATGGTACTCGTAGGACATGTAAAAGGGAAGACGGCGATCTTGGTGGACGACATGGCGGACACGTGTGGGACGCTCGTGCTTGCGGCAAAGCAGCTCACGGAAGCTGGTGCGACGAAAGTTGTCGCGATCGTGACGCATGGGATTTTGAGTGGAAATGCGCTGAATAGCTTGGAAGAGAGCACGTTGGAGAAGCTGATTGTGACGAACACGATCCCGCAAGAGACCCATCAGGCGGCGTGTTCAAAGGTGGAGGTGATTGACATCGGCATAGTGCTTGCGGAAGTTATCCGACGGAGCCATTATGGCGAGAGCGTCTCGAAGCTCTTCGATGAAGTGCCGTTTTGATCCCTTGACGCAGACTTTGCTGTATGTAGACATGTACTACTCGTAAGCACTACGGAATAAAACCCAAAAAAAATGGCAATGTGCGGCAAAGCGTAGGCCCGAGAAAAACCGTAGCCGGGGGTGTCGCGGGTCCGCACCGGGAATGAATTGAGAATTGGGTTTGGAGCGCTCGGATCGGCGCGATTGTCACGCTAAGAAGTGTCGTCCGGAAAATGATTTTGATGCAGTTCTTCCCATTTACTTGTGTTTTTTCCTGTTTCTATCCTTCCATTCCAAGTAGGTATCGCCAGCGACTCTCTCCTTCCTCCCTCCTCAACGTCCCCTGCGCTCGTCGGCAATAGCGAGCAACTCCTCTCGCCCCGCCGTCGTCACCGCTCACCGCCAGCTGCGCGCGACTTGTATTTGAGTGTCTTGAGCAACGCCCGGGCCGACCCCGGCCACCTGTGTTGACCCCCGACCCGACACCTGAGCCGTCTCGTCAACACTCGTCCCGTCCGTGGCATTCGCCGTCGCTCTCCTCCTTCGTCTTCGCCCACACAGACGCCTTCGACGCAGCCGTGCTCTCCCACTCCTTCCTTCTGCCGTACATTGTCCTAACTTAATATTTTATCTCTCCTTTTCATGTCCGATTAGTTCTCATCCTCCCTCCGCCACCCCGCACCTGTCACGTATCCTCTCCCAGTCTTAGGGCAATGCTCGCCGATCCAGTAGTATCATGTACGCATCCTCAACCCATGTCCAGCAGCAGTACAATCCACATATTCCAAACGGCCATACCCACACCCACCACACCCACCTACAACCAAATGGGAATCACCATCCCCATCCGACACCCAACCATCGGCCCTCCGCCGCTGCGGCGCCGAAGGAGCCCATCCGTGTCCAAGCAATCCCCTCTATTGTCGTCGATGGCAGTCGACTCATCCATGGCGACGCCCAGAGTAGTCAGTATTGCCCACATGTTTCCACTTATGCATAGCCGACTGACTAGCCGACTTCTTTTCACTTCAAGGCTCCGAACGTTCCTACACACCGATTAAGGTTGTGGGAGATGGCTCCTTTGGCACCGTCTGGCTCGTTGATTGGCACTCGACGCTCCCGCCGAATACACCTCTATCCCCCATGCAATGTGGCGCCGGTGCGAGACCGGAGTGGGCTGGGAAACGTTTGGTCGCATTGAAGCGTATGAAGAAAAGATGGGAAGGGGGATGGGACGAGTGCAGAAAACTGAAGGAACTTCAGGTGCGTGTCCATTTTGCATTCCATACACCGTCGATGATTGACCAGTGGACTGTTTGAAATTTCTCAAGTCATTACGAGCCATACCATTTCACCCCAACATTATTCCACTGTACGATTTCTTCCTGCTCCCGTCCACCAAGGAACTTTACTTCGTGTTTGAACCCATGGAAGGCAACCTGTATCAGCTGATTAAGTCGAGGAAAGGACGTCCATTGGCAGGCGGTCTCGTCTCCTGTATCTTTCGGCAGGTCGTATCGGGACTTCATCACATCCATGCGAACGGCTACTTCCACCGGGACATGAAGCCCGAAAACCTCTTGGTGACAACGACCGGTCTATTCGATTATCGCAATGTATCGCCGTTAGCCGCACCTTCTGCCCCACCGGAAAAAGACGTTGTCGTCATCGTGAAACTTGCCGATTTTGGTCTGGCACGGGAAACAAAGAGTAAGCCGCCATACACGGAGTACGTCTCCACGCGTTGGTATCGTGCTCCAGAAGTGTTGTTGCGTAGTCGAGATTATTCGAACCCAGTTGACACTTGGGCACTTGGCACAATCATGGCAGAGCTTATTAATTTGAAGCCTCTTTTTCCTGGAGGAACGGAGATCGACCAGGTTGCTCGGATTTGCGAAATCCTAGGAGATCCGTCGGATGAGTATGGCGTAGATGCACGTGGAGTTTCTAATGGGGGCGGCAAATGGCTGAGAGGGATAAAGATGGCACGCGCAGTAGGCTATCAATTCCCTAAGGTAATGACGGTTTTTAGCACATCCGGGACATTCCTTGCTCATACTCTTCTCAATTTATTAGCTCAAGCCAGTGCCCATGCATTCCCTTTTTGACCGCAATGTCCCACATAGCTTAATCCAGTGCATTTCAGATCTTCTCAAATACGATCCAGATGCACGATTGACTTGTCGACAATGTCTGGATCACTCATACATTATGGAGACAATGCCCGGTAACATCCCACCCGGTCCGCAGGTGCCAATTCAAATCAGCGTTACCCCGTCACTCAAGCCAGCTTTGAGCATGACCTCCTTGTCGCCTCGTACGGTGCCTCCGTCCCATTCGAACTCTCCGTCCAACGCTAAACCGGCGTTCAATGTCAACACGAACTCGCATCGGAAACCATTCTTCTCTCAGGCTACCGGACCAATGTCACCGACTCCAGATTTGTTGGAAGCCTTGCAAATTCAGACCGACGAATGCATCACGTCTTATAATCCAGCACTACCGGGTTCTATGTTTACAGGGGCGAATCACATACAAGGCACCTGGACAAACGGTACTGTGCAACTCCAGAATGGGCAAGGAGATGCAATGGACGTCACACCCTCTTCGCCCCAACATGTTCCACAGCAGGTACCCGAGCCTATGGAGGTATCGCCCTCTTCACAGGAGCTGCCCAAACACCTTCCCGGCACGGAGCAACCGCTGGCAGTGCCATCTATACAACAGTCACCGACCGGGTCGAAGCTAAATCACCTGTTCAGGAGACCAGCGAGATTAGGGAGGCTTATGTTCGGAAACGGGGAGAAAGGACAGCAGCACGTGCTTCCTCCCGTGGACGAACTCAATGTTGCATCGTCTTCGTCTACGCCATCGTTGAAGCGCACGCAAACGTCAAGCACAGACAGTCATCCTGCATCAGAGATATCCTCTATTGGTGAACCAATAGTTATCGAACCACCACCTCCCATGGACGCGAAGACACGTAAGAAGGAGGCTGAGCGTATCGCATTGGAAGCGGAGAAGGCTCGGCGTGCTTTGGCTGAGAAACGCAGTCGGGAACAAGCTAGGGCCGTCATGCAAAAGCGTAGCCAGATGATTAAGCAGAAACACGGCTCCGACTTTGACTGGGACTCGGCTAACGCGACCCAATTACTCGGTGTTCAGAAGCCAAAATCCAAACAGCGCTCTGGCATCGCACAGGCGTCATCCTCGTCTGCGACTATCAATGCTGCTGGTGGGCGATTCCGCGGTTCAAACGAGGCAACTAATCCAATGGATTATGAGAACCACCGTGAAGCCGAGCATCGGACTAAAGCGAGGCGACGCGACCTTGATGATGATCATTCCATGTCCTCGTCTGATCTGCAAAGCATCGGCAGGTTGTCTGTAATGTCCTTTGCAACGGTTGAAAGTGACCCAATCTCCACGAGGCTGCGGCATCGACCAAGCCTCTTCGGCGTCACTCGCATGCAATCTGCTTCTTCCCTTCGAACGTCATTTGGCGATGAGTTGTCGATATCCGCTCACTCATCCAATTCGCCTTCGTTCGAGCAACAACTCGTAAGCGATTTTGACTCAAGGGCTTCCATGTCGTCATATGATGCCGCACGGTCTTCAATGTCCGAAGCAAGTTCGCCTTTGCCGATGCACTCTCTGTCACTTTCTGGGCCGCAGCAGCAACAACAGTTGTTGAACCGACAGCCATTTATCACGTTGCCTAATCCTCTCCCTCCGATGCAGCATCAAAGCTTTCGTGCACCCACCCCGAGTAGTCCTTATGAATATGGGCAATATGGGCAGATTCAGGCGCAGCCACCCAGCCCGGCAATAGCGCCTCACTCTGCAATAAACCCCATGTTCAAAGTTGTAAGTGATTATACCTCTAATGCTTCAATGCATGATACCTAACACGGACTTCTCAGCCACCATTGCCTCCACGCACGGAAGACGGTATCAACATGCCGCACAGCCCATTACCACCATTCTCACAATTGGAATCGATTGCTGAACCTCTACAACCTTTAGTAGTTCGGACTGAAGATTCATGACAACACTCGTTCGTTCTATTTCTGTTCGCCTTCTGCATTCCTGCGCATAGTCACAGCTTTCTCTCGTTTTTATCTTCGTTGTTTACCATCTAAGTTTTTCTTCTATTCTTTAATCGCATACTCGTTTTCTTTTTCTGACCCCAAACAAATTCCATTCGTTTCGTTTTTTTTTCCTGTCTCACTTGTCGCTCCGGCTCTTCTCTTCTCTTTCACACGGATTTCTCGTATTCCGCAGTATTATTATCTCATCTGTCGAAGCACAATTTTTTTCTGTTTTTTTCTTACTTTACAACTCAGAGTTTCGTTCAGCGTCCGTAACTGTTGTTAGCTTCCGTCACTCATCTTGTTACTCAAGCTGCTGGTTCTGTGTGTGGAAAGCCAGAACGGGACGTAGTAGACATATATAATGTATTTCTATTTTTCTCCTTTGGTCTTCTTTGTGCATCGGTCGGACAAATAAGCGCGAATGTATGCAGCCAAGAGGGAAGAAAGCGACGGGTCTTTTCGCATGGTAAAGTTAGAATGTGTATCTGAATGGGATTTGAATATGTGGAAGTAGGGTCCGGACTTTAGAGTGAGAACGAAGTGAGACGGTTGTTTCTCATGAGGATATATGTAGTTGCCAGGAGGACCGGGACCGATACTTTGTCGGACTGATTAGTCGCAAGGTCATGGGAACGCAACACGTAGAACACGTTAGATGCAGACGGGGATGTTTTCGAAAGGACTAAAGCCGATTGAGACTAGTTACTTTGTTTGAACTCTCACTCGCTCTTTTCGCTCGTGATTGCAATTCTGCATGGCTGATGCGGCATGTATGTATATGTATATGTATGCATGATATGTATTGATATGCACAGATAACGAGGGGTTTAGGTAGTTTAGTCTAATTGATATGACGTTAATGGTCGTGCGGAGCTTGCTGGAATCGGAGACCGCTGCGAGAAAAGAGAATATATCATATCAGCAAATCGATCAGCAAGTTTGTTCGACATGTCAATCAGAATGGAGAAGAAAATAGGAGTTCGGTGATGATGATTTGAAGGTGAGGATTACTTACCAGTATCTGGACATTTGTTAATTTGAGTATTTATGACGATGACGGGAGTGTTTGGCCGAGATGAAATCACGAAGGTATCGTGGTGTGGTGCGGTAAGGGTGGAAAAGTCCGGCGTAGTAAGGTATGGCATACGGAAAGGCAATAGTATGGTAAGAGAAGGAAAGGAAGGCAAGGCCCCCGGTCAGCTTTGCGTCACAAGGAATAGGAGTTCATGCCTGCATGAAATGGTATACGTACCCGCACGCTTTTGGCTTTGGTTGATCCTGTCGTGTTCCACCGGGGTTAGCTTGCTTCAGAAGCGGGTGAATGAGGTGGATGATGAGAAACGACGTACGAGATTGATGAAGATCTTTGGATGACCCAGAGGTCCTTTGCCTATTGCAGGCATCATGTCAGCAGGCATCACAGAGCAACGTGATAAGGAAACATATCGTTTTAAAAAAGCAGAAGAAGTAAGAAGAAATCAATAACCCAAGTCCAAGCCGACGACGAGACCTGGCCAAAACGTAGAAGAAAATCAACGCACCACCATCACACTCCGCAATCCGTCCATGTACAATCCTCACAGGCTCCTGCGCAATAAGCTCCATCGCACTCAGAGGCTGCGGCTGCAACTCCAACGCCGTCTGCTCAAACCTCGCATCTGCATAGGCTGCCGCACGCGGATACTGGCTTGTCGACCATGGCTGCGCGTAGTTTGGTGATTGCTTCGTTGCAGGAAGCGCGGTGCCCGTTGTCGCCTCTGCTTCGGCTGCGGGCACAGTTGGTGTTGGGGGCTTTGAAGTGGCTAGACTGCGAGAAGTGGACGCGAAGGCGCGCCGTGCGCTGGCGGCGGATCTAGAGATGCTGAGCTTGAACATTGTAGTCGTCGCGGTGGACGTTGGCTGCACGGTGCGTTTTGAGTATCCCTCAGTGGAAAGGCGTACTCCTTATTTGGACAAACGTCGATCATTTAAGTCATGCATGATAAAGTCAAGAAAAACAATACTAATTGCTTAAATATGTAGGTGTACATAATGCATACCAGATGATAAGATGTTCTATAACAAGATCTACGAGTCCCCATCATTGAAGACACTGCGCAGCCACTTCCAGCGTGCATTGGCTCTGATACGCTGCCCAACCTCGTTCGATCCTGCAACGACTCCAGCAACAGTGTCTCGTTGAACACCAGTGCTCCTACTCGGATCCGCGTCGCTCTCGCTGACCGTTCTACGCATTGCCGCACGCCGTACAATACTCCGCAGACGGGTTCCAATTCGCCTCTTCGGTACAATAGCGAATCCCGGGCTCGCAGGCGAAAGACCGATACTAAAGCTACCACCAGGCATAGTCGCCTCAGACGGCTGCAGAATGGAGAAGCGATGACGCCGCCGCTGCTGTTGATGTCTCGCACGGGATGTTGAGGGTGATAGTGTAAGTGACTGCGCCAATTGCTCGTGCTCTTGCTCGCTTGACTCGGGTGACGTAGGAAATGCAATCGTATGCGGTGAGAGCGGGGTGCGGTGGAATGTCCCCGAGTCAGAGAGCGCTGAATCGAGCCAGACTGGTGAAAATACTGGTGACGCATAGTCTGACGGAGCTTGTACGGTTATTTCTGATTCTTCTTCCTCTTCTATATCATCATCGCCCTCTTGCCACGTACCCAAATCAACTCTTCCGCTTCCGGCGTGGAAGGATACAAGCCATACGCCACCAAGGAGAACGACCATCCCAACGGAAACAAGACTTAACTGGAGCACTGAGAGTAACGCGACTTGATCGAAATACACCAATCCGTTTACAATGGAAGACAAATTGTAGAAGCAGAAGGCGACTAATGGATGGCAACGGCGATTAATGAGGAATTGTTTCAGTCTGTGGGATGATTTAATACACTTACGAGGACAGACGATCGTCGGATCTGCGAAAACTAGACTCTTTTGGAGGTACCAGAGCTGTAAGAGCGCGAAGACGATGAGCCCTAGAACCAGCATCCATGCTTCCCACCGCCAGAACTGGTTTCGCCCACCGATTGTGAGCACGATGAGTTCTACCCCGCTTTTGGCGAATATCAGACACATCCCACTTAGTATACCGGATGCTGAGGCATATGAAATAGCAATTAGGAGTCGTGTTCTTGATTTAGTGCCATCAAAGAAAGGAATTGGTGTGGATGATCGAGTCGGCGGAGGCTTCCTATCCAAAAGGGGAGTGTTCTCGGTGATTGAGAGGACTTGGGACGACGGAGGGGGCAACGGTTGAGGAATGACTGATTCTAGCGGCCCCGGATGAAAAGTAGGAGTCGGAGGTGGAGATGTATTACGGGACAAAGAGAACTCAATGATGTGTGTCTACGCATATTAATGTGACCTAAGTTGATGAAACATGAAGGCGATCAACTCACGATAATTAAGCAAGCAAGTAATGCAACTCCTAGTAAGGAGAAGTAGGCAATAAATGCACTGCGGCCGAACAGGTGAAGTAGATCGTCGAGCGAGTGTGTCGGTTCTGGAACGATTCCGAATATCGCAATAAGGACAGCGCCGCCAGCAATGAGAACAGTGCCGAGGAGCATCCACCACGAGAAGACATCTCCGAGCTAGTGACAAATCAATGAAAGGGAGAAAGAAAGGGCATAGGATGACGACGTACGAGGAATCTAGCGAAGAAGGCATTCCAGAGGAGAGAGACAGCACCGAGCGGGGCTAGGATGACGACAGGAAGGGAAGCGATCTGGAATATTGAACCAAGAATATTTGATGAGATGAATATGGCAAAGCCAAGGAGCCATAGTCTGCACAAAGAAGGATCAGAAAATCAGGAACGGAGATCGAGAACGAAGGGTGACAGACGGTCTTCGGTAGTCGGCGCGTTGAAGGTGTTCGGGTTGTTGCTGGTTGAGGACGTGGCTTTTCCTCTGGATTGTGAGGCCGAGACTCTGTACGCAGGATGCGATGAGACCTATAGAGATGCCCCAGGCGATGGAGAAAGGGGCGTCGACATTGTCGTCAGCATGCATGCCAGTGGGTGAGCGTGAAGAGTCAATGATTCTGCCTCTGCCACAGTTGCTCGCGACCCAGACAGACAGACAGCACGTGGCCCTGGCACGGTGGCGCCTCACACGACGATCGCCCCCGGCGCTTGCAGGAAATCTCGATCCATCCCTTTTTCCCTCCCTTTTTTTAATTATGCAGCGATCGCAGTACAGGTACACCACCTGAGGGACATACTGTAAGGGGCCTAATTAGAGGGTGTACAAGACCCTTGTAGTCCCTCTAATTAGGTACCTTTTGAGCTTTTCTCCCTAACTGTACTTAATACTAGACTTAAATAGTAAAAAAAATTCTAAGTCAAAATAAAATAAAATAAAATAAGTATGCTGAGTGCCCTATATGGCAACTGTGCCCTCCCCACCTGCCACACCTTGAGCTCACTGTCTCATACAGTGAGCACACACTTTCCTCTGTATCTTACTCAATTCTTAACCAAATTTCTTCATTATTCCTTTAAAATTAATGTAAATTTAGTTGGAACTCATTCATAACACAAATACAATGTTAAATGTATCAATTACTTGTGTATTTGTGTACTATTTGATATAAAAAATACAACAGTTTCCTCTGACTAAGATTTATGATACTCTAAACTCTTAATACTGTAATAATAGTAGAGCTTATATATCTACAGTATATCCAAGAATT